>NC_071393.1:4015694-4324774 GCF_022682495.2 Desmodus rotundus
ACCCTCGGCGCGCGCCGCGATTGGCCACCATCCCAGGCTTATTTGCATGCACCCCGCCTGCCTTGACACCCCGCCCGCGACGGGGTGGGCGGTGCCGGTGCGAGACACGTGACTCGTCTCCTTCGACGGCACCGCCCACAGTCCTTGGCGCGACGCCGCCGGCTCCTCTTCCTGGAAGTGCCTCAGGTCCGCGGGCCCCGCCGCGCTCCTGCTGCCGGCGCCTCCCCATCTCCTCTGCTGATCCGATGGCCCTTCTCCCAGACTTCATACTCCTTGATCGGGTCGCCCGAGGTCACCTCTGGGCGGTTCCTGAGGCTCGTTTCCCCTTTGGAACAAGGTAGCTTAAGGTCTGCAGGAAAAAGCAGGCTGAGATCTAGCGTTCATTCATTCTGTATTTATTGAGCATGTATTGGGTGCCAACACTGTTCTAGGCGCTGAGGGTAGGGTGATGAACCAGGTGGACAAGACCCCCTGCCCTCGTGGAGCTTTCGTTCTGGTTGGGGAGACACACCAAGGAGTAAATTATAATAGTGTAGAAGGTGATAAATATATAGAAAAAATAAATCAGGGTAAAGGGGTTGGACCTGGCTGCACTTTTAATTTTAGAATGATCCGGGCAGGGATTTTTTTGGTCTCTTTCGTCCGTTTCGTTCACTTACAGTTGACCAGCGTCTGACGCACAGTAGGCCAGGTCGGCACCGGATAACACGCGTTCAGCAAGTGTTTACTTGAGCACCTGTTAAGTACTAAGCTGAGGATTCCAGCAGAATGGTAACTTTCACGGAATCTAATATTTTGGTGGGTAGAACAGGCGGTAAAAAACAAAGCAAGTTCACACCTTTCTGATTTGGTCATATTTGAGCTGAGACCTGAACTATCGATGTTAAGAGCCAGGGACCTGCCCTGACTGGTGTGGCTCAGTGGGTTGGGCATCCTCCTACAAACCCAAGTGTCCTAGGTTGAATTTCAGGCACATGGCTGGCTTGGGGGCGTGCAGGAGGGAGAGGCTGGATGTTTGGACGTTTCTCTCCCTCTTTTCCCCTTCCTTCCCCTCTCTGAGATAAATACAATCTTTAAAAAAAAAAAAAAAAAGTAAAAGAGCCAGGGACCTGCTTTCCAGGGGAGAAGGGGAAAGCAGGTGCAAAGCCCCGGAAGCAGGACTACTTGGCTGCAGCATTAGGAGGCCACTTTAGCTGTAGAATAGTGGTAACAGGTGAGGTGTGGTAGAGCACCGAGGACGTCAGCTCCAGGAAGGCAGGATCCTTACTGTCCAATTCTACCCCCTACATCTCAAATATCACTTGGTGCATACGCGATGCTCAGTGTTTGTTGCCTGAGTAAGTGTAGCAGAGACAGGAGGGAGTGAAGCTGCTAGCTAGCTCCTCCTGAGCCCCGAGTCCAATCACAAGCGTGTGTCATTCCCGGTCGCCTGTGTGCAATGTAACTGTTGTTACCACTAGAGGGCGCCCCTCCACTCACCCACATCGCAGGATAAAACGGAAGCACCCCTCCCTCCCCGCAAAGTGGGATTCCCCCGGAGGCCTTGCTCTGCTTTTATGAACACTGGAGTAAAGAACTTGGAACTTGAAATCTACACTCCCAGGACTTGTTTCTCTGGTGGTCTCAGTACTTGTTACTCCCTCCACTTACCGTCTGTGTCTCTCAGCTCCAATATCACCTCCAAAGAGAGAGCTTCCCAATTTCAGTGTCCTATCACCTCACCCTGTTTTATTTCTGTTATAGCTCTGATCACAACAGTATCTAAAATCACCTACTTTACGTATTGATTGGTCAGTTTGCCTATGCCCCCAACTCCCCCACAGATGAGGGTCCTGAGAGCAAAGTTGGTACCTGTGTAAATTTTGCTGTCACCCCAGGGCCTCTCCCAGGTCAGGCACACCGCGGACTCCCCATAGAAAATGGTCAGTGAACGAAATAATGACATGTGCCTGGTTCGAAGAAACCGTCAGCTCAGACTTGGGCATACACAACAGTTGAAGGCTGCTGGGGCCTGAGGGAGGCCAGCTGGTGCAGAAGGGGAAGCGGCTGGAAGCTGAGAGATTTTGATGATTAAGAAGAACAAAAGGATCTGGGGGGGTGGGTAGCAACTCAGCAGGGGACTTTGGGGAGAGGGAGCCAGGTCTCCTTTCTCCTGTTCCTATATCATGCCCATCCTCCCTCCTAGTTTTCTGGGGTTTGAATCCCACTATCTGCACAGAGCAATAATAATAATATCAATGATAATAATAATAATGTAAAGTGCTGTCCAGCCTTGAGGGGGAAGTGTCTGAGCAGCCCCTTTCCCACCCTAGGGTCCTAGAGTCCTGAAAGGCGTGTGTGGCTAGTAGCTTTTCCCCACCCCGTTAGAGACAGCTGGGGCCATCAGATGCACCAATCCCACCCCAAAGGCCTGTTTAACAGATGGAGAAACTGAGGCCCCAGAGAGAAAGTGCCTTGTAAAAGGACACCAAACAAGCCGGTGAAAAATCGGAACTGGAACCCAAGGGTGCTCCTCCCTGCAGTTGCCTCCAGGCACCCTGTGTGACTCCCCCTAGTGGTCAGGGAGCTGTGCTCTCAGCCTTTTGGGGTTTGTATCCAAAGAAGCCAAATAGAATTTTTCAATCAACTCTGTGCATGAGGGTGTAAAGATCCAAATGAAAGGGCTGTTGCAACCCGCCAAACCACCTTGATCAATGGGTGTGGCCCAGGGCTGGTCAGAGATGGCCTGACCTTTCTCTCACAGGTAGAAAGCTCACCATCACGTGGGATGAAAAAGAAATAGTTAACACTTAAGTAGTACTTACCAATGACAGGCACTGTTTAAAGCCCTTTATTATTAAATAATTTATGTGTATATTATAAGGATATAATATTAAATGTATTTAAATAGAAGTATATATTAATCATATATCCATGTTATATTTAAATTATCTTATTATTTTATTATATTAAGCATACTACATTGAACTCGGAGATTCCTTACAACAGCCCGTGGTATTACTATCCCCATGTTATAGATGAGAAAAATGGGCAGGGAGTCAGTAAGTAGTAGCACAGGACCCTAAACCCATTGGGTGGGTACCCAGAGTCTGGAGCTTTACCTCCATCTAACGCCTCTGCATTAGAATTTCCAGAGATTTTGTTAAAATGCAAGTTACTAAAACCCACCCAAGCAGTTTATTTTTAGCAAGGTCTTCGGTAAAGTTTGAGGACTGAACTAGGTCAGCTTGCACCTTTAACTGCTGTTAGTCTTTCACGGTGACTAAGGTTGGCTGTCCCCGTGGCTACTCAATTGCAGTGTGACCTTAACCTCTTTGAGCCCCCAATCCTTTTAGCCAAAATGGAGACCTTACAAATACCTATTTATGGACCCTTTTGGGCCATTTGGACACCCAGTCACCCACCCACCCAGGCAGATTTTTAGGAAGTGAAGAGGTACGGGCCCCCCGCCCCTTCCTGCCCAACTAAGGCCTCAAAGAAGTCACCACTTTCACTTTAGTTCAAAAAGAGGGCATTTTGTCAGCGCCCCTCATAGTTGCTTGCCTGTTTGCTCCCTTCCCCCATTCACACTTTCCCTCTCCTCTGAGTCTTGAAATCCCTAAATTAATAATAATAAAAAGGAGCCACCATTTCCTGAGCTTGTGCCTTTATAGAGCAAAGCTCCCCAGCTCCTGGGCTCCTCAGGCTCCCCGTTCCCCCTGGTCAGAAGCCATTGCTGGGTCTGTGGCTTTGTGCCAGTGCCTTTTATGGTTAGTGCTTTTTTTGTCCTGGCTAAGAAATCTTTGCCAACCTCAAGGTCATGAAGATAGCCACCTATGTTTGAAAACTTTAAAACAGATTTGTAAAAAGCTGTAGAGTTTTTGCATGTGCGTTTAGGTGTATGACCCATCAACTGGTTTTTGAGTGAAGTAGACTTGCCCTTTGAAATGCATAGATGTTTTTATCAAAAATGAAGTGACTCAATATGCAATGGATTTGGAAAACTCAGTACCAATAAAAAGGATATAAATTTTCTCCAAAAAAAAAATGAAGTGACTCTCTGGACTCAGTTCTAGTCCTTTGCTCTATTTGCCTATTCTTCTGCCAATATACATTGTCTCGATTACTCTAGTTTTAAAATTAAGTCTTGAAGTCAAGAGATTAAGTCTTTCAACTTTGTTCTCCTTTTTCAAAATTGCTTTGTCTATATGAGGTGCTTTACACCTCTCTGTTCATTTTAGAATAAAGTCTTGGGATACATTTTGCCAATACCTACATGATTTAGGAATCACTGCATCTCTTATTGGGCAGGGTGTCCGCAGAATTAAATACCTTCCTGGAAGATCTAATCCTCCATGAACAAAACAGGACCACTGGGTCACACTGTAGAGACTGAGCACCTGGCATCAGGGAGGACTATTTTGCATTGAACTGTGTTCCCCGGAGATATGTTCAGTTCCTAACTCCCTGTGCCTCTGAATGTAATCTTTGGAGAGGTAACCAAGTTAAAATGAAGTCATTACAGTGAGCCCTAATCCAGTATGACTGGTGTGCTTATGAAAAGGGGACACTTGGGCCCTGGCTGGTGAGGCTCAGTGGTTGAGTGCTGGCCTGCAAATTAAAGGGTCGTAGGTTCGATTCCCAGTCTAGAGCACGTGCCTGGCTTGTGGGCCAGGTCCCCAGTAGGGGGTGCATGGGAGGCAACCACACATTGATGTTTCCTTCTTTTTCTCCCTTCCCCTCTCTAAAAAAAATAAATAAATAAAATCTTTTAAAAAAGAAGAAAAAGGGAGGGGACATGTGGACACGCAGACCTGCCCAGAGAGAAGACAATGTGAAGAGACACAGGGAGAAGAAGACCATCTACAAGCCAAGGAATGCCTGCAGCTGCCAGAAGCTCGGAGGGAGGCCCGCTGTCGATTTTCATTGAGCCTTAAGAGGGAACATGGCCTCCAGAATTGTGAGACAACAGATCTCTGGTGTTCTCGGCCACCCAGCTCGTGGTGCTTCATTACAAGCTCCAGGAGACCAGGAGTGCCCTGGAGAGAACTGAGGTGGGGTCTTCAGCCAGCCAAGGATGCTGAGTTCTAATGAGTTTATCAGGGGCTGCAAGTGTGTTGAAGATGTCAACAAAGATTAGAAAAGGGCACAGCGTTTGGAAGCAGGCCCATATCAATTCGAATCCCAGCTTGGTCAGTTTATAACTGTGCCGCTCTAGGCAAGCGGCCCAGCCTCTCTGAGCCCCACCTGTCAAATGGGAATGGAAATGGGACTTGACTGAAAGGGCTGTTATGAGCGTTCCTTGAAAGAACATTTGTCTGGCAATTAGCACGATGCTCCATAAACGGCGGTTACTATTTTCCCTCTGGTGGGATGTTCTGTGCTCACTGAAAGGGGATTGTTTCATTCCAAATCTAGCGAATTGGCTATTTACAAAAGGCAGAATATCGGTGAGAATCCAACTAGGAAAAACATACCAGAACAGGGGAATGTGTACAGAGAATTGCTTTATAGGTAAAGGAAGAACTCTCGAGGGAGGGTGATGCACCTACACATTAGCAGTGGCCAGAGGGGTCAGGACCATTGGGGTTGGAGGGACAGAAGGAGGTGTTTCTGGTACGCAGGAAAGACTGTTGTCACCAGATACAAGCTGGACCCACAGTGAGCCTGTCTGGTGGGAGGTGGAGACACAGGAAATGTGGCTGCTGCTGGAGATACTACCCAGGGCAGAGAAATACCCTGGCTTCTCCCTCCTGCCCCCAGGCTCCTATGACTGCCGCCCATTAGTGGATCTATGCAGGAAGCTAGTTGACTGGCAGCCTGCTGGGATTGGCCTCCCTATGACACAGAGCAAAGCAGAGAAGGACAAGAAATGGCAAACAAGCCCATGACCAAGGAGTAGGGCTTACATTTAATATCTGAGCCTGATTCCCCATCTAGAAAATGGGGATAATGGTGTATGAGTATCTTCTCAAAGTAGTCAAGTGCCTGGCACGTAAGAGGGGGTGCCTTGTAAATGTGAATAAATGATTGAGTTAGCTGTTTTCTGCTCAGAGGATGAAAGGAGGGAAGAGGCCTGGGAATAAACTCAAGGTATAGGAGCAGAGCTGCTGCTGGTGGTATTTTTATCTCGGAGACATGCCCATCTGTCCTCTTTCTGTTCTCAGCTGATGACTCTGACAGTCTCCTTTTAGAACTCCTGAGTCAGGGCTAACCACACCAAGTTCGGGGTAGAAGGTCTCCAGGCTCCTTCAAAAGGATTTCAAATCCACTGGATTTTTATTTAGTGTCTCTGCCTCCAACGGCTGCCAAAGTTTCCTTGCCTCCTCCATCCCGGGCCTGAGCTGTCTCCAGACTCTCTCTTTGTATAATTAAAAAGAAAAATAGAACAGCCGATGTTGCCAAACATGTATTTAAAGTGACACCTTGGGTCCAAGGGAGTGAAAAATAAAAATGTTTAAGGTTTAGATTAAAAGTCTCCATGCTCAGCTGTCTCCTGACCCTGGGCCGCCTTTAATCCCTCACCCTGGTTTGTAAAAGCCTTTAAACTTCAGGCATTTATTTCCCAGAGAACAATTCCAGTCTAATCACACAGAAAATGCCCAGCCTCCCAGGAACAGCCTGTGAAGTGCCATAAGGTTCTGTGAGGCCCCTGGGAAGGTGGGGAAATTGGGGTGCTGATCACCCGAGGAGCCAGCCAGCCCTGAGCCTTTGCTTTTGCACCCTGCCTTTCCCCTACCACACCTGATCCATCAGGAAACCCAGGCAATGGAACCCTTTCAATTTTCTTAAAGTCTCTGCTCTTCTCCCCAGCGTCCTCCTCCATCTTCTGCAGGCCACCATCATCACTTGCCCAGAAAAGTTCCCAGCAGTCACCTGCTCCCAGGTGTCTCTTCCCCTCCTGGCCCTCCCCAAGCCATTCTGTAACAGCAGCCAGAGTGATCTTTCTAACAAACCTGATCTGGACCCTTCTCTGGGTGTATTTCCTGATGCCCCTGTGACTAATTACTACAAATTTAATGGCTTAAAACAATATAAATTTATTATCTTATGGTTCTAGAGGTCAGAAGTCCAGAATGAATCATCAGGGGCTAAGACTGAGGTGATGGCAAGGCTGGTTCCTTCCAGAAGCCTCCAGGGGAAATCCATTTCCTTGCTTTTTTGCGGGGGGGGCTTCTAGTGGCTAGCCGCCTTATGGCCCCTTCCTCCTTCAAAGGACATCAGTCCAGTGTCTGCTTCCACAGTCACATCTCCTCTCTCCGCCCCTCTTGTCTACCTCTAGTGAGGAGCTTTGTGATTACATCAGGCCCACCTGGATAATCCAGGACGGGTAGTTCCCCTGGTTAGAGTGAGTCCTGGTACGCCAAGGTTGCGGGTTCAATCCCTGGTCAGGACACATGCAAGAAACAACCAATAATGCAAAAATAAGAGGAATAACAAATCAATGTTTTTTTTTCTCTCTCTCCCTGTCCCTCTCTCTCTCTCTCTTTCTAAAAACAATCAATAAAAAATAAAAATAAAAGATCCTTGACATGGCTTGATCACATCTGCAAAGTCCCTTTTGCCATACGAGGTAAGAAGTTCACAGGTTCTAGAGATTAGGGTGTAGAGATCTTTGGGAGGGGGGAGTCATTCACTATTCAGGTGGCCCCACCGCTTAAAGTCCTCCAATGGCGTTTCATCTGAGTTTGAATAAAACCCAAGCTCCTTACCTGGAATGGGAAGGCCTTATATGATCTAGCCCCTTTCTAGCTCTCCAACACCATTCTACGCCCCCCTCCCCAGCTTACTTACATAGGAGCTACTCTTACTGTTCTTTCCACAGGTCAAGTCCTCAAGGCCTCTGCACATGCTGTTCCCGCTGTCTAAATGCTCTTCCCCCAGATCTTCACATGAATGCTTTATTCTTTTTATTTTTAAAAAAGATTTTATTTATTTATTTTTAGAGAGGGGGAAGGGAGAGAGAAAGAGAGAAACATCGATGTACGTTGTATGTCGGTTGCCTCTCTCACGCCCCCAACTGGGGACCCAGCCTGCAACCCAGGCACGTGCCCTGACTGGGAATCGAACCAGTGACACAATCCACTGAACCACACTAGCCAGAGCTGCTTGTTCCCTTTTAGACCTCAGCTCAATATCACCTCCAAGAGGCCTTTCCCTGATTAATCCATCTTGCCCATCACTCCCTGCAGTCTCTCACATCTCCAGGGTTTCCTTAATGTCCACATAAAACCTTAACCATACCAGGGTTGTTTTTTTTTTTTCACTGCTCCATCCCCATGACTGGTGCATGGTAGGTGTTTGTTAAATGCTTATTGAATGACTGCATGGACAGATGATGGTCTGATGGTCCGGTTTGGTCTCTGGGCTTCAGTTTCCAGGATTTAGGCTCAGGGTGGAGGCAGGTCAGAAAGTCAGGAGGGTGCAGTGCTTCATGAGTATTTCCTGTGTGCCAGGCCCTGTGCTAGTCCTTCCTTCATGAAGTTCAACATTTATCGAACACCAGCTGTGTGCCAGGCCTGGTGCAACTGACTCATTCAATTCAAGGAATATTTATTGAGTGCCTACTGAATGCTAGGTAATGTATATTTGCTAAACATCTACTGTATGCCAGCTGCCCCAAATCAGTGCCTGAATACACAGTAATAAAACACATCCCTGAACCCATGAATACCCTCAAGGATCCCCCAGTCTTCCTTCTAAAGTGCCCTGTAAATAAATAACTAACATACAAAGGTAAGATTATAATGTGAGTGTGTTCAGAGCGTAGAGGGGCCCTTATCACCTCACACTGCCAGGTACCTTTCCCAGAGTCTTATCTCCTCACCTGTGACCAGCTCTTTGAAGGTCAGGTCGACTTGCTCCTCACTCACCTGCCTGCCCATCCCCTGGGCACCCAGGAAGGGCTTTGCCTGTAGCACACAGTCAGCCAGTGTCTGTTGTCTGATTCCTCCCGTTGCTCCTCCTGGTGGTGGCTCCATCCTTTGCACACCAGAAGGGAGGGCAGCAGGCTGGCCCTAATCCTGGGGCTGCTGCCTGGGAGCTGGGCACCTCCCACAGGCTGTCCATCCTCCCTTGTGGCCTTTTTTCAGCTAGAAGGGAAGCACTTGACTCTCCCTTCTTGGTGCAACCCATTTGCCTGGACTTCTTGTAAAAATATAGACAACGCATAGAAATTATTACAGCCTCAATCCTTATCATAGTTACAAGGCTTTGCCTGACCTGACACTTTCCTTCCCTCCTCCCTTCCTTCCTCCTCCTCCTGCTTCTATTTTAAATTGTGGTAAAATATACATAACAACTTACAGTTTTAACTATTTTAAAGTGTACAGTTCAGCCCTTGCTGGGTAGCTCAGTTGGTAAGAGTGTTGTCCCAATGCACCAAAGTTGTGGGTTCAATCCCCTGTCAGGGCACAAACAAGAAGGCAGCAATGAATGCATTAATAAGTGGAACAACAATGTTTTTCTTTCTCTACTTTTTAATTATTTTTACATTTTATTCATTGTTTTTTTTTAAAGCGTACAGCTCAGTGTCATTAAGTACATTTGCATTGTTGTGCAACCATCACATACAAAGATAACTTTAATAATATCCCGACGCTTTTGGTAAGAAATGGCTAATACCGTGAGCACGTGTAAAAGTATAGAAGCATATTATGCAGCTCTAAGCTTTAAAAATAGGAAATAAACATGTACGTGATTTTTCTAAAGTGCTATGTTATTGGCACCATCAACTTAGGAAACAAAGCTTTATTACCACCTTCATAGCAGCATTGTTCGCTATAGCCAAGAGGCAGAAACCACCCAGATACCCATCGGCAGGTGAGTGGGGTAACTCCTGTGCTACATACATACCATGGATTCTTGTTCAGTTTTGGAAAGGAAGGAAATTCTGACACAGGCTCCGGTGTGCACGAACCCTGAAGACATTATGCTAAGCGAAATTGACCAGACATAAAAGGACAAATGATGGTATGATTCTATTTATTTGAAGCGCCTATAGTAGTCCAATGCATAGCGACAGAAAATGGAATGGTGGTCGCCACTGGCTAGATGGAGGGGGAATGTTGGGAGTTATTTACCGGTTAGGAGCAGAGTTTGGGAGTGTTACAGACGGAATGTTTGTGTCCCCCCGACCCAAGCTCATGTGTTGGGCCCTAACCACCCCCCAGTGTGATGGTATTTGGAGGCAGAACCCTGGGGAGATGATCAGGGTTAGACTAGACCAGGAGAATGGGGCTCTGGTGATGAGATTACTGCACTCACTAGAAGGGGAAGAGAGAGTGCCCTCTCCCTACACCCACCTAGCAAAGGCCACGTGAGCACTCCGGGACAAGGCTGCTGTCTACACACTGAGAAGTGGGCCCTCACCAGGAACTGAATGTGCTGGCACCTTGACCTTGGGCTTCCCAGCCTTCAGAACTGTGAGAAATAAATGTCTGGTGTGTAAGCCACCCAGGCTAACTAAGACAGAGCTGATGGAAAATTCCAGAGCTGAATGGTGGTGATGGTTACACAGCCGTGTGAGTGTGCTTGATGCCACTGAACTGTGGACCTGAAAACGGTTAAAGAGGCAAATCCTACGTTGTATATATATTTGCCACAATTTAAAAACAAACCAGTGCCTAATTCAGCAGTACATTTACTAAAATTGGAACAACAGAGGATATTAGTGTGGCCCCTGCGTAAGGATGGCATGCAAATTTGTGAAGCATTCCATTAGAAAAAGAAAAACAAAAACAGAATAACAGCAACCACAAAACCCCCTTCTTTGATATTTTCCGTGGTCCCATCTCAGTCTCCTCCTCCCAATGCCCTAGAAGAAATCACGGCCCTCAGTTTTGGATTTATTCCTTTATTGTTTGTTGCTTTTCTATATAGTATACTGTTTACTTTGAGCTGTTTTTGAACTTTATATGAATAAACTTTATTCTGTGCCTCCTTCTGCAACTTGCCCTTTACTGCAATGTTTTTGGGTCGGAGTCATCCACGTGGACATGTGGGGATTTATTCTTTTTCACTGCTGTATGGTTTTCCTTCTCACAATGTACATATCCTGGGGCCCTTCAGATCCTCGCAGCCTCCCCTCCTTAGGTGATCTCTTGGTCACTTGTTGCATCCTGGCTGTTGCTATGGGGACCAGTCCCATGTGGGCTCTGACCTGCTGGCCTCCCTCTGGGGCTGCTGTGTGGCTGAGGGGCTCACACGTGGGTGTACTGATGTAGAGTGGGGTGTACACCCCATGAGGCAAACCTGTGACAAAGAGCCAGTAGGCAATTGTCTTCCCTTCCCCTGCGCTCTCTGGAGCTACCCTAAGATGCTGTAGTACGTATAGCCTCTCCTCAGTGTCCTCCTATCGACTTACCTGCTTATCCTTCCTCGGTCCCCCTGTTGCTCACTCTTGCTTCCCCCACAGAGGAGCAGGGCACCAACTTCTGATTCTGACTCTTCAGGAACCCAAGACTGACATAGCCTGCGATCTGTCCCCCTCCTGCTGACAAACACTGGGGTTGCGTCAAGTTTTTGAGATTGCATACAGCGTGTCCAGGACTCACACCCTGTTCGTGCTTCCTGGTGCACTTGTGTCTGTTTCTGTAGAGTGTCCCTAGCGGTGGAACTGCTCGATTATAGGTTGCACGCACACCCCTTCGGCTGTACCAGATATTGCCCGGTTCATTCCCAAAGTGCCCACTTACTCTTCCAGTTTACGTCACCGCTCTCCTCCGCCTTCAGCTCCCTCCATTTGTTGGGTCATTTGGGTCTTCTTTCAGTTCCTTTAGCACCCATGCCGCCCCCATCATGAGGCTCCTGAATCTGCTATTTTTTTCTGCTGAGAATACTTTGCCCACACTCAGCCTAGCGGACACCTCCTCTTTCCACACAGATCAGCTCTGTGCCTCACTTCCCTGGGACAGCTCCCTGACTTCCTCCTCAGCTCCAGACCCGGGCAACCCCCTCACCCCCCTGCCCTGTTTATGCTGTTCACAGCCTCACACTCCCCTCTGTTGTGATACGCTAATCAGTTGCAACGTTTCACCTATCTGTGCAACTGTTGGAACAAGGTCTGCTAACGCTGCTGTTTCACTAGCCTAAGAGTAGTGATCTCCATGTCTGTTTAAGTTCACTGCCATATTCCAGCACCCAGCACCGTGCCTGGCACACAGTAGGGAGTTGACATTACTATTCTAAAAGCCATTCTATGTTCTTACTCACATGCAAGGTCAGTGTCAAATATTTCCTGCACGCTTTCACATTAATTAGCATCTACTGGGAGCCAGGATCATGACAATGTAAACACACGGTGTCTTTCCTTGAGCAGCTCGCGGATAAAGGTCCATAAACATCATTGAGCTGGCTGGACCCCGGCGCGTTCTAAATGCTCAGCAACTGTTGAATTGACTCAGAAGTCACCTTTAGTCTGAGTGTTACTATAATGAGTAATGATGGCTACTGTTTACTGAGCACTTATTATGTGCCCGGCACTCTTCTGAGTGCTTTGTATTTGCTATCTCATCCTAACCTACTAGGGAGGTACTGCTATTACCTCCATTTTACAGATGAGGAAACCGAGCCTCAGGAACCTGAAGTCACTTGTTCCAAATGATGCAACTCGTAAATGGTGCAGACAGGATTTCTCAGCCGGAGCTCCTAACCTCCTCTCCCGATGCTGATTTCCTCCTGACCCAATTCCACCGCTTTCGGATTCCAGAGGCTGAGTTCTTACTCACAGTGGCAAATTCATGATATCTACCATTATGGGGCACTTATCCGGTACTACTCACTTTGCATCCCTCCATTCAACTTTTTCAACAACTATTTACTGAGAACCTACCATGTGCTAAGCTGTGTTTGAGGGGCTGGAGATATAGTGGTGAACAAAACAATAAAACACCTGTTTGGCAGAGTTGATATCCTAGTGTGAGGAGAAAAAAAAAAAAGAAAACTAATAAAGTATATGATAGTGATCAGGGCTACAGAGCAAACGAAAGCAGAAAAGGGAGCTATGGCGTGGGGCGGCCAAGGTTCCCGTGATCCAGCTTCTTCCTACCAGCAATCTTCTCTTTCGCATGATAATGAGGTCTAGGGAGGTGAAGTGGCTTCCTCACTGCTCCCAGGCTGAGAAGTCAGGGCTCTGGAAGGACTGAGGATCCCATCCTGCCGATCACTCTTTGTTGTGTGCCTACTGAGTGCTTAGCATTGTGGTGGAGACGCAAAGAACATGAAACATTCTTCCAAGAGACTGAGATCCGACAGGCCAGTACGTTCACCCAGGTGAGAGGTGGGCTCACACGGCTGTATGGAAGTGTCCTGCTGTGCCCAGGGCAGACATTACGTGTGACTGCCTACGGGAGATGCTGAGGCTGGAGTCCTGGCTCAGGCAGACAAATTGATCCCGGAGCAGCAGACTAAGGCACCCATGCCCTAGGGTTGTCTGCGATTCACAGGCCACCAGCCCCTGTCCTGCCCCCGACAGCCAGCTTGGAGCCCCACCCCTTTCTGCCCTAGGTCTCCAGCCCTCCAGGGCATCAAGTGGGGAGAAAGTGGTTAATGACCAAGTGATAAGCTATGGCCTGCCCTGGGGAAGCCACACACTTGCAAATCATCAACTTCTTGAGGGACCTCTCAGATAAGGGGGTCTGGGGTGAAGATAGCTGCCCCCAGGGGTTCCTGGGACTCAGTTCCTGCCCAGCAGATCACCTCAACTGGCAAGGCAGTCTGGAGCTCAGGGGAGGGAGAGCCTAGGGTTTGGAGCTACCAAGGTGTTGGGCACCACCTCCCTCGGGCAGCCCACCTTGTTTGCTGCACTTGGAGAGGACCTCTTAGAACCTTTGCTTGCTCTTTAAAGAGGTACAGTTTTAGGTTTGGTTAACCAAGCTGAAGAGATACATATTTTGGAGTTTGAGAAATTCACTCATTCAACAAGTGTTTGTTGAGTGTATTTTACGAGACTGGCCCTTGGGGCTGAGGATAGGAGGTTAACAAGACCAAGGTCAGGGCGAAAGGCCTGCTCTCTGCCATAAATAGGTGCTGACGGATGCAGAGGAGGGTTTCCTATAAAGGCTGCTCTGTGTATGAATCTAGGAGGCACTCAGTAAATAACTGGTGAGTTCCTGTCGTTTCAAGGAGAGATAAAAAGCCACTGACTCCATCTGCAAAGGGTGAATGGCATGCAGGGAAAAGAGAATGTCAGCACTGTTACTCCTAGATTTCTGGAAGGGTGAGGAATTTTGGGACTAGGGGAGGCACGATGGGGGGATGCTGGACTCCCATTAGACACATACTTTTAGAGTAGGTGCTGGCAGCGTGCTAGGTAGGAGATACACCAGTGAATGAGACGGGCAGGGTCCCTGCCCTCCCAAGGCTCAGTCTGTGAGAGCAAAGGCAACAATAAAATAATGTGATAAGCATTATGAAGGGGCAACAAGGAGACGTTGATTCCAGGAGGATGAGTTTTGGAGAGAGAGAGGGCTGTCAGGAGAAAGTGCTCAGCACAGAGTAATCAGCATATGCAGAGGCCTGGGGGGGAGAAAGCAGGTTTATTCAAAGAACTCAGAGTCATTCATTCAGCATGTTCTAGCTTTGCAGGAGACCCACTGGGGAGGGAAAGGAAGTTGGAGAGAAAAGCTGGGCTGTTCTGCCCATCTGGGGGAGGCTTCCCCTTCAGCATTCCCCTGGGGTGGGGGGGGGAAACTCAGTTTCCCCAATCCACAACTAGTTAGGGTTATGAAGTCCGGGGGGTTGACTTAATTTTAACGAAGACGCATCATTTACAAACCACCACGTTACAGAACATTGGTTCATTTAGACCTCATGCAGCTCTTACCGGTTTGATAATATGACTCCCATTTTACAGGTGGGACAACTGAGACTGTTGGGCGCCAGATTCAAGGTCATGTAGCTCACACCATTTGGGAGTTTAAATATTACTTTATGTAAATGCTTCTGTTCTAGCAGTTCCTTTTATATGAGGTAATGCATGTAAAAGCTTTTCTGTAATAGAGCCATGTAGACATGAGGCATTATTAGTTTTCAGTCCACAGCATTTTGGGAGCCCAGGAAGGAGCGCTAACGAAAGCCAAAAGGTTCAAGGGCCTCTCTTAAAATTCCCCCGCATCTATGCTGGTTCCCTCTCTGGGCACCTCCAGATATTACCTCCTGCCAAGTAGAATTTGTTTTTTAGAAGTTGCAAGATGTGGGAGGTTAAAAAAAAAAAAAATCAGCACCAACAACTACAAAAACTCCTACAGCAGCCTCAACACAAAGAGTCTGAATTTTGAACAAAGGGCAGGGTGAGACCTGAAAGTAAATGCTGACACATCCTCTCTCCAGCTGTGAACTGGGGGTCTGAGAGCTGCAGCAAAGGTCCTCTGTCCCCACAGCTTTGGGCAGGAAATACAATTCAATCCTCCCGGTGACTGATGGCTCTGTAAGATTAATGGGATCGTCCTCAACCCCAGACTCTGTTCTGACAGCACAAAAAGCGAATGAAACTTCTCTCCTCCGCTCTCCTCTTACTAAGTAAGCAAGGTCAGCTGATTCCTCATTTTAAAAGTTCAAAACTCTTCTCCTGGAAATTTGCCCCCAGGTGTCCCTTTGCAGGAGGAAACTCTTCCTTCTGGGGTGAGATCCAGAGGTGGCTCCTGAAGGTCTGGGGGCCTTTCTAGACTTTTCATCTGTCCCTATTTCATCTTTCAAAGTAAAAATTAATGTAAGGGGCCTGATCGTCCCTGAAAGGGTTAACAACAGGCCTGCTGTGTGACCCTTGGGGATTGGTAACCAATGACCGTTTAGCATGGTGAAGTAATTCTTGGATTTTGATTTCCATTGGCTAACACACTTGTCCATCAAACCAAAGATGCAAGTTTTGAAAGTGTCTTTGAACTTTTTCTGACTTGCTTCCTGGAGTTAACCCCTTAATAAACTCACCTGTTATGTCCAAGTTTCTTTCCAGTGCTCACACAAGAAGGGAGATATTCGAAAAGGCAGAACTCTGCACATAAACTTAAGTCTTCTCCAAATGACCGAAGCTATATGTAACTCTGCTCTTTCTGATACGTCAATCTACAAGGAACCAAGAAATGAAAAAACAAAAAGGTCTTTGGGAACTGCAATCGCTTTAACAGTACTTTGGGTCTGTGGTTCCCCAAAGTACTTTTTTAATTGCAAAAGTAATGCAAAGTATGGCAAAACTTTCAGGTCTGGCAAAGCCAGTTACTGGGTATACGAGTCCTTGCTTTACATTTTTGTGATACTTATTTTCTACCCCTTTCTTTATGTTATGTTATATTGGAGAAATTTAAAAGGGCACAATGATTGTCAAAAACGAAAATAATATTTAAGTATAGTCTCTATATAACCTCTTCAAAACTTTCCTCCCCTCCTCAGAAATGATCAACGGTTTGCTGCTCCATTCAATTTTTCTTTCTTTTGGTATCTATACATTACCTATATCTAATTTGTTTTTCACATAATAAACAGGATAGTAACATACACATTATTCTGTGACTTCTTTTTCGTTTCCTAACCATTCCTGAACTTTTTCTGTATTACGACATTCAGTTTCACCTCATCCTTAAACACCATTTTCAAATAAGGCAATGGACAAAGAGTATACGGAAAGATCACCAAGATCGTACTAAGTGAAAAAGGGAGGGATAGGACAGTGTGTATATTTGTGTGACACAGTAATAATAGAAAATACGTGTAGAGGTTTGTAGACACATGAAACTATTTCTGAGAGGGTATTCAAGAGACTTGCTAACACGTTTTCTGGGGGTGGGAGAGAAGGACATAAAGCAATATTGAAACAATTTTTAAACTCTAGACTATTTCATAATCACAGTATAACTTGTAAAGTATTTAAGTGCCCACCATATAGATTCAGAGAGAAAATTACCAGGAACTTCACATCGTCCCCAGAGTTGGGTCTCTTCCCGCATTTCGCGTTAACCACTCTGTCGCTTTTATTTATGCTTTACCATTTATCTATATATAGCTAAACAATGTTTATTTGGTTTAGAGTTGCCTAATTTGGAACGTTATAGCCTTAAAAAGGGGGAATAAAATGAAATGCATTTTTGAACAGGTAATATATCTATCTAGCACAAAATTCAAAAGGTGAAATGTCTATTAAGGTTCAAAAGCAGGAAATTTTAATGCACACATGCGGTAAAAATTTCACACTGTACCAAACAATAAGTTTTCTTCTCTCCTCTCGGTTCTTTCCCCCATTTTTTGGGACTATTTCTTTCCAAAGAAAATTCTGTGCACATAAAATATATAGACATATCCCCGTGGTTAACATAAGTGGTCAGTACAATTAAGTATTTGTGTTCTGCACCTTGTTTTGTTATAAGGCTGTGCAATCATTCCACATTAGTATATATAGGGCTACATTATTTTTCTTTAGAGATTTTGTGTATTTAATTTAAATAAATAAATAAAATCTTTATTATTTTATTAAGGGAAGGGAAGGAGAAAGAGAGGGAGAAAAACACCAATGTGTGGTTGCCACTCACGTGCCCCAAACTGGGGACCTGGCCCACCACCCAGACATGTGCCCTGACTGGGGATTGAACCGGCGACCCTTTGGTTCACAGGCCTGTGCTCAATCCACTGAGCTACACCAGCCAGGGCTAGAGCTACATTATTTTTAAAAAATGATGTTATAACATTTCATTGGGCACACAGATGGCCCAGGGATTATTTAATCAGTTCTCTAACTTTCAGATCTATTTGATTCTTTTTCTGTTGCAAACATGGCTACGTTTGCATCTTTGGGTTTGAGTCTAACAGAAAAGATATCAGGAAGTAGGTATTCATTTCTAAAGCTTCCTGCCCCATCGCCACTTACCTGTCCTTGAGATGTCTGTCAGATTCAGGCAGGTGGGACAATCTTTTGTCCAACTGGCATTCCCAGGTGCCTACAGTGTCCCACTGTTGGCAGACACTCAGCACCCGCGGTACAAGAGCAAACACTGCAGACATTCACACTGCACCAGATGGCCCCTTCTAAGGAAACCTTTGCTGAGTCCCCAGCTCCCTCCCCCCGCCTCATCACTACACTACTTCATTTTCTTCATTCACTCCACAAATATTTCCAGAAGGTTGATATAGGGACCCAGTGCCAAATCAGACCGTGAGGCAGGTGAGTTATGACCAATTCTGGAAAGCATTCTAAGGTTGTACTGTCCAATAAGTTAAACAGTGTTACATATAACTATTGAAGTTTCATTACAAGTAAATAAATTTTAACATTCAGTTCTTTAATGCTGCTGCCTGCTTTCAAGTGCTCAGTAGTCACATGTGACTAGAGGCTCCTGTATTAGGGTAGACCTGCAGGGAAGCCTGGTGCTAGAGTCTGTGGGCTCTGGATTCCTGCAAGCCCCGGGTTCAAGTCCTGTCTTTGCTATTTCACAGCTGTAAAAGTTGGCCAAGTAACCTGACCTCTGTTTGAGCCTCAGCTCTAAAAGTGGGGCATTACAGACCCTCCTTCATAGAACTTTGATGAAGATTCAGAGACAGCAAAGCTGAGTGGCTTTGCTCAAGGATATAGTGAGCTCTTAAAACCCAGAAGTTATTGTAATTACATATTAGTATGACAACAGCTTCTATTTCTAACAGTTTGAAAATCCTGACTTCCGAGGGTTGCATCCCATATCAGCCCTTCTTAACTAACTCCCTTGGGAAGCTGGTGGGCTACTCCCTGCCCAGCCTGGAGTATGTCTACAAATGGAGCTGGTTCTTCTATACCCTCTGCCTTAAAGCACAGAGCTGCTCAATCAAACTTTGATGAATGAAGAAATGAATGAATGGGGCCAACACAGGATCTGACTGGGCCTTTTGTAAGAATGAGCAGGAGGGTCCAGGAAGTCATTATTATGAAGCTTCAAATACAACTGGCCTAGTCTTTTTTTTTTTTTCCTGCAAGAAAAAGTACCTCTCTTGGAGAATTACCTTAATCTTCCCTCTCTCACCTACTGCCCACTCCTCTCGGATATTAGCCGACAACAGGAGCTCAAGGGTCTTGGCCCTTCCCCCTTGGGCCCAAAATAACCTCCTCCCCCACTTTGAGCGAATGCCTGAAATTCTTTCAACAGGGGGACAAAGCCTTTCATCTGCCAATTACTGATAAAGGGAAAATGCAAATATCGCTGGGGAAGGTGATCCATCAAGGGCTCAACATTTATTGAGTGATCACTTAGGAGCAGGCGGCAGGGTAGGCATTCTGGGGGAGTCGGAGGGGAACAAGCCCCCGGCTGGCCTATTCTTCCCTCTGGTCTTCAGTTTCCTCGAAGTGTGTAAAGGGATGGGATTACATTAGGTGACTACCCTTTCCCACTCGGACAGGCCAGGAACTCCTCATCGGAGTGATATATGGACTTAACTGTTTTACCCTAAGGTGCCTGTCATCAGATCTCTTCCTGACACCACATTTTGGAGACACCATGAGGCCACGTGGGGAGAGAGAAGGGTCATTGGGAGGAAAGAATTAAAATTTCAGTTTTCCTTAATTCCACTTTTCTCACTCTCCAGTACCTTCCAGGCCACGCGCCCTCCTTAAACACGCTCACTTCTATTTTGCTATGTGGGGGCAGTAAAAGATGGTCAGGATCGGATAAAGATGGGGTATCCGAGGCCCTGGCTAGATCACCAGCTACCCCGGTTACAGGCTGTGTGATCTTGGGTGGGTGGCTTTGCCTTTCTGCGTGGCAGTTTCCTCATTTGCAAAATGAGGAATAATAAGACTATTTCCCTTAAAGCGTTCTTGTGAGAGAGAATGAAATAAGATGTTCCCTTGTAAGCAGTCTGGCGGAGGAGGGGGAAGAATACAAGAAGATGGGGCAGGAAGCTTTGAGATGAGTGTGGGGGAAGCTGTCTCTTAGGGTGACCAATAGGAGCTGATGGTTCACATCCGATCTCTGCTGGGGAAGCCACTTCCTCTCCACAAGTCTGACTGCCGTGTCGTCATGGGGATGACAGGCGGGCAAAGCAACCATCCAGATTCCTAACTTCTCTGAGCCTCAGTTTCCCTCTCTGCAAAATGACCTGCTCCATCACACAAGGTTAGCGGCAGAAATATTGAAAGAATGGGAAGAATTTTTCACAATGCCTGCTGTAAGCTTCTATAACATTCCTTTATTTATTTTATTTGTTTAAGTCCCAGTGCCTTGTCATCTCATTGTGATCTTTACCCCCAAGATCAGGCCTAGTTGGCCTCGAAGAATGCTTAGGGCCAGCTTTTCTCACATCCAAAGTCGACCTGACTGTTCATGGCGGGATTACAGGACAACACATTTAGGATTCCAGTTTTGGCGGTGGTCACAGCAAACCAGGAATGTGGACAGGGAAGCATACCCAGATCTAAAGATACTTCATATATGTATTGAGGGTGGCCATGCCTCTGCCAAGAAGCCCTCTAGGATTAATCGAGGGGCACCCAGAGTTCCTGGTGCCCCATCCCAGAGCTCCTTCCATCTTTCCGCAGATTCTTCTTTATAAATGGCCAATAAGGGCTTACCCTCCGCCTGTTTGCCAGCTGTGTTAGGAGGCGCCAGATACAATTCTTTCGGCATTTCACTTCTGAGCGAGCGCAGGGACCTTTAAAAAATGTCCAGCTTCTGTTCCAGGGCTCGTCACCTAGCAAAGGACTCCACACACGCGGGCAGAATGAATGAATGAAAGGCATCGTCTTCTGGTCAGCTTGGATCTGAAAAGGCTCTGTTCTGGCTGAATTTCCTGTACCTGTGTGTGCGTGTGCGCGCGCGCGCGCGCGTGTATGTCCATCTTTTGAGTCTGGGAGTTTAAAAGTTATGCAGTTCGTACTGGAATGGAGCTGTGCTAATATCTTCCGGAGCCCTCAAATGCCTCCTCCTTATGGTAGGTCCGCATATGGGGTCTAGGAGGATCGTACCCCCCTCTCGCTGCCAAAAGACTTTCAGAAGAAAAAAAAATTATATATATATATATTAAAAATGCTTTGAATTTGGACCAGCCCTGTAGGTAATGGGGCGGGGTGGCTGAAGGAAGAGGAAAAGGAGTAGCTCGTGGGCAATGGGGGCAAGGATTGAGCTGGGGGGGTCGTCTTTTGGGGTGCCAAGCCTCACGGGCTTTCACGCAGGCTTGCTCCGCTTGCATTTCCGTGCCTCCCGCTGAGGCCAGCCGTGCAAATCTGCACCTCCCTCCCCCTCCTCCTTCCCTCCCTCCCTGCCCCGCCATCTCCGGGATGCGCCCTCCGCCTGCAACTCAGCCCTCCAAAAGTCAGCTCTGCACACAACTCCCGGGCCGCAGCGGCGCCTGCGTGCAGAAGCACACTCGTGACCCAACAACAAAACAGCGATGCCAGGGCACTAACGGCGCCCGGTGCCTCCTGAGCACCCTCCCCACCACACACCTCCCGGTGCCGCCGCCCCCGCCCCCCGGTCCCGGGCCGAGTGCTCCCCCCACTCTAGCCCGGCCGCGGGCTCAGAGCGCGATCGGCAACAATGTTTACGTTCCGGGGATTATGACGTCGACGCCTCCCCCCCCACAACTGCTGAAAATGGTTTCCTAGGACTTTGCAAACGGATCTGCTTAAGTGTTGGTGCAAAACTTTGTAGATCTCGGCTCTGGCTTGCTTTATTTATTTTTTTGGTTTGTTTTCTTTGGTCTTCTCTCCTTACCCCCTCTGCCAAAATGCAGGGGGCAGGAGTGTTGACAATTAATTGGTGAACTCTCCTAAAAAAATGGAGGCAGAGAAAGACTCTGGAAGAAGATTGGTGTGTAGCTTTTTTTTTTTCCCCCAAATCTGTATCTGGTATATGATAGATCTATTTTTTGTTGTTGTTGTTTCTCGCTGCCTTTTCTTTCCTTTTCTGTATTTTGCAAGAGGACCGGAAAAAAATATAATAAATTGCATGCAAAAGGAAGCCAGCAGATTACTCCTCCAGTCTGTTGTGAAGCTTAGAGTCTCAGACACTTAAGTGGAGAGGTGGTAGCGGGGAAAGGCGTGGAAGGGGGCTGAGCGGGCTCGGGGTTCGCCCCGAATCTAGGGGGCTGCGGGGCCAGGCGCCGGGCGGTGGAGGGAGGAGGCAGGGGATGCGGGGAGTGGCGGGGGAGTCTCCTTAGGAAGTGAGTGTGCGCGCGCGCTTGTGGGGAGATGAGGCAGCTGCTGGTGCGTTTTGGGGTCTCGGATGGGAGCTTTGTGGCGGGCGGTCAGCCTCTCCCCCTCCCAAGCTCAGAACCCCCCTCCCACCTCTTCTTCTCGCACTGGAGGGCGGTCGGCGGGGGCGGCTGGGGTCTCAGTCCTTCCATTTTAGCTTTCCAGCTTCCCGGGTAGGTCGGGGGCGGCTCCAGTCTTAGAAATGCCGCCAGCCCCCGGTTCCGGCTTCCCGGCTCTGCCGCCGCGGCAGCCGGGGCTGCAGTTAGCGCCGAGCCGGGCGCCGCCGCGGCTCCTCCCGGGGCCTACAGATGCCCCGCCAGCCCGTCCGCGGAGCCCCCTTCGCGGGTTACATAATGAAGCTCCCGGCCGAGTGAGCAAAAGTCAACACCTTCCGGGGGTGGGGAGCAAAGGGAGCCCCCCAGATGTCCCTTACATGGCCTCCGAAGATGCAGGAGAGGAATGCCCTGGAGGGCGCAGCCAGACACTTGGGGGTGCGGCCCCTCTCGTTATCCTGGTTTTCAGCATCTTTAGCATTTGCGCAAAGTTGCTCGGGTCGCACTGGTGGGGTACAGGGGTGCGCGGCTTCTGCACCTGTTGGAGCTGGGCCCAGGGTGAGAGGCGACCCTCAGGTCCCCCAATAACGTCCCGGGCTCTCTGGCTTGGGTCCCCGCAGCGCCCGATTGACCGCCAGAGATACGACGAGAACGAGGACTTGTCGGACGTGGAGGAGATCGTTAGTGTCCGCGGCTTCAGCCTGGAGGAGAAGCTGCGCAGCCAGCTGTACCAGGGGGACTTCGTGCACGCCATGGAGGGCAAAGGTGAGGCGCCCCTTCCTTCAGCCACCGTCCGCGCCACGGCCCGAGCGCACGTGGGGAGGGAGCTGCCGGTGGCTGGGTTCGTATTTCGCGCCCGCGTCCCCCATTCCAGGGGATCCGGTGACGAAACGAGGCCGAGCACTGGGGGGGTGGGGTGGGGTGGGGTGGGGTGGCGAGGGAGGAGGGCAGGCTGAAACCGGGGCCGGTTGAGGGCCTAGGCCCGGCCAGCGCCCACCACCAGCCCCAGGGTGGGCAGAGCCAGGGGTCTGGCCAACAGAGGGACCTGGGACGAACGGACGGGCAGACCGAGGGAAGGCACGCGCGCCGCGTTCTATCCCTCTCGGAGCCCGCCCAGCTCCTTACGCGCTGCCCGGCTGGAGTCGGACTGGGGTGAGGCGCCCAGGCCTGAAGCCGTGCAAACCCCGTGCTATTCGGGCCCTGCCAGTTGGAAGCTGGCGCTGGGGGCGCCCAGGGGTCACTGAGTGATGGGCCTCCTCAGGCCTGGAGTCTAAAACACCCCATCACCTGGCGGGCTCTGTCAGATTGGAGCAGAGTTTTTCGCTTGGGCCCCCACTGAAGCCGATGGCCTCTAGCCCGGCAGCTCTGACAGTTTGAAGAGGGGATTGCGGTTGAGGTGGTGATCGCCCCTCAGGTTTAAGGCTGAGTTCCCTGTCCTCTGGCACTTTTAAGTGAAGACTTGGGGCATCCCTCTAAGACATGGGGTTTCTTCGGGGCCTGAGCTCTGCTCCCTTTTGAGGGCCCTGCCAGTTTAGAGCCTCTAGGATTTGGGGATGCCACCCAGTTTGAGACTTTTAGGACCGTAATTTATCCCTGACCCTGGTACTAGGAATGTGTCTGGGGACATCGCCTGGTCTTTGGGGTGATGTGATGCTCTGGCTTGAGTCCAAGGCCTCCGGAGGTCCTGTGGGGTTTGGTGATTTGGAGGTGCCCTTGCTTACCTGGGCATTGCCCTTTGCTCTCTTGGGATTTGTAAGTTCATATCCCCCCCCCCACCAAATATTCGAGTTTCCTTTATGTAACTCTGGGTCCATTTTGTTTACCTCCCATCCCCCTTGGAAAACCCTTCCATCCCTCAGCGAGCTGATAACTGAGAAGCCCTCCCGCCCCCCAGGTTCCGCTCCAGTGGCTTGCCTCTGGGGTTAGTATTTCTAGAGACCGACCAGGCTTTGCATTTTTGAAGTTTCTCTTTTGTGCCCACTGTTTTCTGGGGCGCTGGGCTTCCGTGGTAGGGGGTGGTTGTGGGGGGAGGGAATAAGAAGTTTCTTCCAGCCTGTCCAGTCTTTAAGGGGCCATTCTCAACTTCATTTAAATTTCCTTAGCACAAATGGGATTTTAATGCTTCTCCTTTCTTCGCCCTCAAACTGAGTAGTTGGCAGATCCTATGAGGAAACAATATGCAAACTCTTCCTAGTCATTTGTGAGGAATTCTCTGCCCAGGACCTCAGATAGTTTTCTCAGGCCCGTTGGAGGAAGCTGAAGCTGACCCTGGGGGTGGGCTTTGGGTATGTGTGTAGGGGGCCAGGGATTCCAGCAAGGGAGATTGCTTCAATCTGCTGTCCAGGCTCCTTTCAAAGGAGACGGCCCTAGGGTTTTGGTAGTTAATTCAGATCTGGCCCCAAAACTCGAGGGAGGAGCTGAGAAACAGAAGGAGCCCTTAGCCTGGATTCAAGATAGAAGCTTCTTAAACTTCTGTGGCTTCAAATCCTTAGGAATCCCCATTCACTCTGAGCCCCTGGGGATCTGAGCTGCTAAGGTCAGGGCTTTCCCCAGCTCTGGTTTTGTTCTCTCCCTCTCTGAGCTGCGCTGCCTTGGCCTCCTCCCCCTCCAAGCTGCCCCGGTGAACTGCTTCCCTGGGGCAGGGGCTTCTGTGACCTGTGAGCTTCCCCGTCTCTCTTCTGACCAGCCGGCGAGGCCCGGTGCCCTCGTGGATTGTTCCGTTCCGTGAAGGTTTGGGGCTGTGAGGGTTTATCTCAGCCTCTCTCCCCTCCATAGTTAGGGTAAGGGCTTGGGGGTCTGCACCAGACAAACCGCAGGTGGAAAACTGTGCTGTGAATTTTCTCTGGGCTTCTCCACGTCCTCTTTGCACAGTCTTCTTCGCCCAGGGAGCATCCCTCTCGGTTATCCAGTTGGAGCAAGTATTGTGACGGCTGCAGCACAATTTCACTATTAAGACAACAAAGCTGTGCCCAGTTCCCTAGTTATTTTGGCACCAAATACACAGTTTCCAGGGAAACCGGCTTTCCCCCCCTCCCCTTCACTATACAGGATATTACAATAAGATCTTCCCCGAAGCTTAGCTACAATGAGAACCCTCCTCCCAGCCTCCTCTCTGGGCCTTCTGATCCTCCCAGGTGGCATTCTTCAGTTTCGCAGTCCCTTCACTTTCTGAGCTCAGCTAGGGATGCGATTCTCTGTCCCTTTTTCTCAGCACCAGCCCCGGCTCCTTCTGTGTGGGGTTCTTTCATGAGTCTCCCCTCCCCAATCCTCACCCAGCCTTGGGCTGTTCATTGACAAGTTCTGACCCGTGGGGCATGCCGGGAATGACTGAGTAGGCAGAGGAGCTGAGAGTTGGCATGGCTTCTCTTGGGCTTCGCCTAATCCATTTCCCTGTCATTTTCCATGGAGCTTTTGCCCTCGAGCTGGTGCCTGCATCTACTATAACCCCTGCCCCTTCCGCCATCATTTTTCTTCCCCTAACCAATTGATTGTGCTTCATTTGCTGCTTCATGACTTCACCAGCTTGTTTTAATTTCAATATCCAAACAGATTTCAACTACGAGTATGTGCAGAGAGAAGCTCTCAGGGTTCCCCTGATATTTCCAGAGAAGGATGGACTGGGAATTAAGTAAGTTGCTGAAACTAATTGCTCCCTCCTCCGCCCCCACCCTCTGCCTCCCGAACAGTGTGTAGCTTGGGATGGATTTCTTATATCCTTTGCTCCACCTCTTAACACTGGGAAGGATGTTGCTTCATAATCTGGGGGATACACTGTCTCCTTGTTCAAGACCTGACAAAAGGGAAAAACCCTCCAAAGATTGGACTTATTCAGAGAATTTGGGCAAAGAGGATATAGGGTGTTTAAACAGTGTCGACTTTTCCCCTGATTTACCCCAGTTAAGTTGCAGTGACTTCCTAAAGAGAGTGTTCCCCCACTCCAAATCAGGAAACTGAGGCAGGGCCTGGGCTGGGAAGGAATTGGCCAGGCTCCTAGGTCCAGAGGCAGGGCACCTGGATAAGTCTTTCTCCTTTGACTCCCACTGTGTGGGAATTGGTCCTTTCCTGTGGAGGGTGTGGCTCCTAGGATGCCAGGCCTGTCTCCCCCTTCTCAGCCTGTCCTAGCACCTGCCTCTGCACTGGGTCTTGTTTGGTTTACGTTCTCTTAGAGATCTGTCAGAGCTCCAGGTGGGGAGACATCTGGGAGGCAGGCTGGAAGAACAGGTTTCTACCTCTTGGGCAGGGGTGGGGAAGAGGCTGAGGGTGTCATCCCAGCTTGCTGCCTTCTCTGGCACCTCCTGCCAGACTTGCGCAAGAGTCTCATTCCTTGGGGTAGAAATTAAACCTGAGGCATCGTTGTTAATGAATAGTGAATGTCACCATAATCATTACAGCTAGCCATGTTACCATACCCCTGGAGTTGGTATGATGAGTGTGCCTTATCTCCCCTCTAAACTCACAGGGGTCCCTCCCACCCTCCTTAAAACTCATCATGCAGATTATTTTCTAGAGGAAGAGTCACAAAGAGGGGCGCCCGCCCTAAAAGAAACAGGGGTTTGAATGCCCGGCTCTGGCCCTTACTTTTGACACCGCACTTCGGTCGTCCCGGGAAAAGTGGGCAGACAGTGGATGTCCCCTTTCCTTCTTGTAGCAGGGCCGAATTCAGGTGTTGGGGAGAGTGTGCGGGTTTGGTTTGCCCATTGGGGTGAGTTGGGTTTAACAGTGACTCTCCCTTGAAGTACCCGAAATGAGATCAAGGGAACCCTCTTGGAAAAATGGTCACCCTGCCCCCAGAGTTGGGTCTAACTCAGGAGTTTCTGGCCTCTCACCGAAGTCTGCTCCTCGTTTTACAGGATGCCTGACCCTGACTTCACCGTCCGGGACGTCAAGCTGCTAGTGGGTGAGTTGCTGGCTGTGCGTGTAGATGGAGCGATGCTGAGGTAGGGAGAGGGAGAAAAGGAAGGAGGCCTGACCGCCTGCCTGCTTAGGTTTTAACTGCCTCTGACAACACAGTCCCTGTGGGCGGGGGCAGGAGCAGGTGTGAGCTGAATCCGTGTCATTGTGGGGAACAGGGCAGATTGCGAAGTCCTAAGGAGCCGGATCAGAGGGTGTCTCTCAGTGCACAGTTCGACGAGGCTGATTTGGACCCCAGCCTCCAGCTTGGGTGTTGGCGACGCAATCTCAGATCTCTCCTTTGCGTTTTCGAGTTGCAGGGTGAGCCCTGTGTGCTTTGTGACTTTCTGACTTTCCACGGGAGGGCTCGTTCCCTTGTTCCCACTTCCTCAGGGCGCTCGACAGGTCTGGGGCCGGGCTGGCTGCTGAGTGCCCATCGCAGGCTGGTTAATGCCCGGAGTCCCCGCAGAGTGGCTGCTTACCTGGGGCTCCAGACTGCTGACCAGGTAGCAGGTGGCATTTCAGATTTCACAGGAAGTCATTCAATAAATCCGTTCTTTCCAGAAGTGTTTCTCAAGTGGCTCCTACATTTAGCTGTGAGCATGACAGACAAAATTCCTGCCCTCTTGGTTGGAGTGATGGGCAAGAAAAGTCAGCAGCTTTTAAAAATAGGTCTTTCTTAAAAAATCGTATTTATTGATTTGAGAGAGAAAGAAAAGCAGCTATTGGTTGTTCTGCTCAGTTATGCATTCATTGGTTGTCTTGCACGATCGAACCTGCAACCTTGGTGCATTGGGACAACACTCCAACCAACTGAGCTACCCAGTCAGGGCTAAAAATATATATGCTTTTGAAGGGTGATAGAGGCTGAGAAGGAGTAAAGTAGGTTAATGTGATGGATCGTGACGGTGTTTTATTTAGATGGGGGTGTCAAAGGAGGGCCTGGGGGTGGTGTGTGAGGACATTTGGACAGAGACCTGACTGATGAGAAGTCAGCTGTGGGAAAGAACATTCCAGATTGTTGGATGAACAAAGGCAAAGGTCAGGAGGTATGAGAGGAGCAGAATGAGCGAGGGGAAAGGCAGCGTAAGAAGGGAGAGGCCCCAGGGCCAGGTTCGTGTAGGGCCTGGTAGGGAGTCGGGGTTTGACTGCTGGAGTGATGGGAATGCACTTGGGAGTTTAATGTGCGGTGAGCAGGTAACTGTAACCTGATTATTTTCTTGGGTGGGGGGTGGTTACACAGTTTTCTAAATATTGAGATAAAATTCACATACCACCAACGGCACCATTGAGCCCTTTTGGACTGTACAATCTAGAGGTATTTAGTATGGGCACAATGTTGTGTGACCATCAGCACAGTATTATTCCGGAACACTTCTTTCACCCTCAAAACGAACGCCGTACCTCCCAGTTCCCCTCTGCCTCTATCCCCTGTCAGCCACTGATCTGCTTTTTGCCTCTGTGGGTTTGTCTATTCTGGGCATTTCATGTCAGTGGAATCATAATATGTACTCCTTTGTGTCTGGCTTCTCCCGCTCAGAGTCATGTTCTCGAGGTTCATTCACGTTGTGGCAGGTGTCAGGGCTTTGTTCCTTTTAATGGCTGAGTAATATTCCACGATGTGGACGGACCATGTTTTGTGTAGCAGCTGATGGATGGACATTTTGGTTGTTTCCAGTTCTTAGCTTTTATGGATAATGGTCCTATAGATATTTATGTACGAGTCTTAGGTGGACATATGTTTTATTTCTCTTGGGTATATTCCTGGGGATGGAATTGCTGGGTCATTCGGTAACTATATTTAACCTCCCGAGGAACTGCCAGCCTGTTTTTCAAAGCAGCTGCACCATTTTACGTGCCCATTAGCAATGTCTGAGGGCTCCAATTTCTCCACATGCGCGCCAACACTTGTCATTGTCTGTCTTTTTGATGAGAGCCATCCTAGTGGGTGTGAAGTGGTGTGATCTCATTGAAGTTTTCTAAAAGCGGATTCTGGTAGCTGTGTGGGGGGTGAAGACAGCTGACCAGTGGGTGTGTCAGATAATCCAGCGTGAATAATTGACCCAAAAGTGTGTTAACTGATACTCAGAAGGGAGGGCCATTGTCTGGACGGAGGAGATGGTACTGATGACGGAAGGACCTCAGTTAATTGGCCGGGGCTTGCTCTGGAGGGGATGGGTTTCTTTTTTAAGTGGTATTCCAGAAGTGTTGAAGGAAGTGAAAGTCAGAGCAGAGAGGGGGAAAACCTTCCAGATAAGACAGTGGGCTCCATAAATTAAGTCTCAAGACCCAGGAGGCACAGGCAACCAGCTCTGGTGCCTCAACCCAGCCCCAGCCTTTGCTGTTAAAGAACCTTGTTTGAGGCCCAGCCCTGCTAGTTGATAGGTGATTTGGGGCAGTCTGCTTAACCTCCCTAAGCCTCAGTGTCCTCATCTGCAAAGTGGAGCTTAATTGCAGAATCTGCCTGAAAGAAGAGCTCTATAAGAAAATGAATAGGATGCTTGGAATTATGCTGGATGATGGATGGTGGATGCTCAGTGAGAGGTCCCCGTTATTATTTATTGGGCTCATGAGATCTTCTTTATGATCAAGGATTAAAGCCAGATTCTCAAATCTGGGGTTCAGGCTACATCCCAGTCTTAACTGACCTTGCTCTTGGCCCTTTGGAGGAATTTTCAAGCCCTCTGCGTCTCATGACGCTCTGGTTGTGTCCAGGCCGCCTCTTCTTCCCTTCAGCCTCACTCTTCTCGTTATGGAAGAAAATCAGTGGTGCTCATGTCCTTGCCAGCTCTCAGAAAGCCTAGGATGGCAAAGACAGTAGAACTAGCCCTGTCTGGTGTGGCTCAGTGGATTGAGCACTGGCCTGTGAACCAAAGGGTCACCAGTTCAATTCCCAGTCAGGGCACATGCCTGGGTTGCAGACCAGGTCCCCAGTAGGGGGTGCACAAGAGGCAACCACACATTGGTGTTTCTCTCCTTTTCTTTCTCCCTCCCTTTCCCTTTCTCTAAAGAAATTAATAAATAAAATCTTAAAATCTTAATAAGAAAGAAAGCAGGAACCTGCACAGCCTCCCCTGGCACTTCTGTGATGATCAGATGGTGGATGAATATTGAAGTGCTTTGTAAGGTGTAGCAAGCTCTGACGCCAGGACAGATGCCTGTAATTATGGTTAGCGTGGGGTGTTATTACCCCGTTTCAGTGCACACAGACATCCAGAGAGCGGCCATAGGGCACTTTTGTAATAGTGCCTTAAGTGACAAGTGTAACTCAAGCTGACCTAAGCAAAGCAGAATTCACAGGCTTCCATAATAAGTTCAAGCAAGGGGTGCTTCCAGGATCGTCTAGATCTAAGAGCTCCAAGAAGATCTCAAGAAGTTGCCTATTTTCCTTTCTGTTTCCCTCTTTTGCTACATCTTTCTTTATTCTTTGGCAAGCTTCTCCCTGTGTGGTGGCAAAGTTGGGGAGCCAGCAGCTCTAGGCTTTGCCCCTACCAGCTCAGGGTCCTCCTTCCCAACCCCACCCCCTCCAGTAATTTCATCAGCTGTCTCTGGATGGGCCTCTGATTGGCTTAGCACACCCACACCTCCTGGAGCTGGTGGCCCCGAGGGACTCGGGGTTGCTGGGTGATGTGAACATGCCCCTCATGTAAATGGGAGTCCTGCTTTGGAAGGGGAGGCTGGACCAACCCTCCAGTTAGTGTGGGATCTCAGCCTCCTGCCCCCTCCCCAGGATCTGTTTTGGGAGGCGACTGTTTGAGAAAGAGACAATGACTTGGGGCTACAGATTCTTTTCTAATGTCTTATTTATTTTTTAGAGAGAGGGAAAGGGAGGGAGAAATTGGAGAGAAACAGCTATTGGTTGCCTCTCTCACACTGCAACTAGGGACCTGGCCCGCAATCCAGACAAGTGCCCTGACCAGGAATTGAACTGGCAATCCTTCAGTCCACAGGCCAGCACTCAATCCAGTGAGCCACACCAGCCAGGGCTAAATGAATAAACTCTTAAAAAAACCTTTTTATTCAAGTATAATACATGAGGGAGGATCCAAAAAAACCCCCTGGAATTATCTTCTGGAAGGCAGGCCTCTTATAATCCAGGCTTCCCCCGCTAGGTGAGTGTTCTAGGAACCCATCTACATCAGGGTATCTGCTGGTATTGTTGTGAGAGGCTGTGTTTGGCTTCAGTGAATTTTTTTGAAGACTCTTTCAATGCGTCTGCCCATTTCATGTTGGGTGATTTATGAGCGCACCTGCCCACGCTGAGCGTTCAGCAGTTTTGGACCAAAAACGGCATGACCCCTGTGCCTCACCCTCCCTATTCACCTGATCTTGCCCCGAGCGACTTTTTTTGTTTCTCTGGATGAAAAAAGTCCTCAGAGGGAAACCTTTTGCCGATGTGGAGGAGATGAAACAAAAAACAGCAGAAGCACTAAAAGGCATCAGAATCCACGAGTTCAAACACTGTTTTGAGTGCCGGGAAAAAGTCTCCATAGGTGTATTGCATCAAAAGGAGAGTACTGTGAAGGCGACTGAAATTGACACTCGTAAGACTAAATACAGAATTTTTAATTAAAAAATTCTGCTTTCTTTGGGTCCCCTCGTATACATAGGAAAGTGCACATACAGTAACCACACAGGCTCGGTAATTTTAATAACTGGGGCACACCAGGGTGAGCAGCACCCCAGTGCCAGCACCCCTCGAATTCCCGTGCAGTTAGCACCCGCCCCTGTCATCCTGACATCTGGCAGGGCAGATGAATCTTGCGTGTCAGTGGACCCACACAGGGTGTCCCCTTGGGGTTTTGGCTTCTTTCGTGCACCTTGGTCTTTATGAGATTCATTCATATTGTGTGTAGGTGTAGGTGATTTATTTTTCACTGCTATGTGGTTTTCCATTATGTGACTTTATGCGTTGTGAATTTATTCATTCTACTATTACTGGCCATTTGGGTAATTGTCAGTTTAAGGCTATACGTGTAGTGTTGCTGTGAACATTGTAGAACATGACTGGGTGAGCAGATGGATGCTTTTCTGTTAGAAATATGCAGGGGGTGCAAAAGTAGCTTTATAGTTTGAGTACAGGAAACAGGGTTTACTTTTGTATTATTATTTATTTTATTTATATGTTTTAAATTTATTGACTTGAGAGAAAGGGTGGGGAGAGAAAGAGAGAGAGAGAGAAACAGCGATTTGTTGTTCCACTCATTTATGCATTCGTGGCTGATTCTTCTATGTGTCCTGACCAGGGATCAAACCTGAAACCTTGGTGTATTGCGATGATGCTCTAACCAACTGAACTGCCAGCCAGGGCCATATTCTTGTATTAATTTTTAATTAATTATTATATTTTCCATACAAACAATTGTATACCGGTTTTTGCCCCGCCCTGTATTTAAAAGCGGAATTGCTGGGGTCATAGAAAATGCATGTATGTTCAGGTTCAGTAGTTACTGTCAAGCAATTTGTTCAGAGGGGTTGTTCTGGTTCTGAGCGCGCCACATCCTCACGGGGGGTTGGCGTTTCCATCCCTTCCGTTTTGGTCAGGCTTCCATGCTGGTGGGACTACAGTGGTATCCCACTGTGGTTTTAGTTTGCATTTCTCTCACGACGAACGGAATGGAGCTCCATTTCACGTTTATTTGCTATTTGGATATCCTCTGCTGTGAAATATCTGATCAGGCCTTTTCTCCATTGTTTTATTTTAAAGGATTGTCTCTTCCTGAGTTTGCTGTGGCTGCATAACAGCACCGCAGACTGGGTGACTTAAACAACAGAAATGTCTTTCCTCCTAATTCTGGAGCTAGAAATTGCAGATCTCCATGGCAGCTGGGCTGGTTTCTTCGAAGTTCTCTGCCCTTGGCGTGCTGGTCTGCATCTTCTCTCCGTGTCTTCACATCGTCTTCCCTCTGCGTTTATTTGTGTCCCCTCTCCTCGTTTGAGGATGCCAGTCTCATGGGATGAGGGCCCACCCGATAGAACTCATGTTAATTTAATCACCTCTTTAAAGGCCTTATCCCCAAGTACGCTTACATATTGAGTTACTGGGGGTTACGACTTGAACATACGGAATTTCGGGGATACATGTCAGCCCATGACATAAAGATTCTTTGTATATTCTGGATATGGGTACACATTCTAGAATCTTCTCTTTGTGGGCCACCTTTTCATACTCTTAAAAATGTCTTTGAATAAACAGAAGCTCTTAGTTGTAACATAGATCATTTAGCTCATCTTGGTTCATTAGTGGTTCTTGTCTCTTGTTTCAGAAATTTTTGCATGCTCCAAGGTCATGAAGATGTCCATACATTTTTATCAAAAAACCTATCATTTGAACTCTCACATTTCAACTGTAGTTCACCTGGGGTTGACTTTTTTTGTGCGTGTGTTTGGTACAAGAGAGAGGTCAAGGTCCTTTTCCTATATAGATACCCAGTTGACTCAGTACTGTTATTAAAGAAACACCCTCGCCCCAAGGCACCGAAGCGTCATCTTCGTCGTAAATCAGCGGACTGCCTTTGTGCGGGTCTGTTTCTGGATGCTCTAATCTGTGTTTCCCCACGGAAGACGGATGATTTCACAGCTGTGAATTCGGAGTTGAGGGAATAGGGAGGAGACTGGAGCAGAGAGCATTTTTCCTGTCTCTGAAGATGATTTAAACCCACTGAAAAAACGTATCCATAAAGTGATTCATTGTTCATACTGTGGCACCTAGGATCTGCAGCTAGGGGGTCTTACCAATTGCCCCTTTATTGGATTTCTCTCTGTTGAGGATGCTCAAGCCAACTGATGCTTTCTTTGGCCCCTTTTCTTGAAAAATCTTCATGATAAATCACCTCATTCAATATTCATTTATTCTTCCAATTATAGTAATAATCACCTCTCTTTCACTGGATGTTTACCATGTGACCTCATTTTGTCCTCACCAATAATCATATAAAGTGTTATTGTTGACTTCTGCAGACCAGGGATCTGAGGCTTGGAGGGATCGAGCCTCACAGTGAGTGGGCAGTGGAGCCAGGGCTCAAGTCAGCTTGAGGTGTTTCCAAAGCCTGTGCTTTTGCTTTACAACTTGCTACCCTCACCCCCACCCTGTCCCCAATGTGAACCCTCCTTCATTCTTCACTCATAAACGTACTGGGCCTCTGTCTGTGTTGTGTCTGGTTACGTAGACTCCTGAGACCTGGGCTCTGCCCTTGACCGGCTGTGCTTAGGGAAACAGCCAAATTAAAGGTGGCTTGTCCCCAGACCTTCTCTTTTTAAAAAGATTTTTAAAATTTAATTTTAGAGAGAGGGGAAGGGAGGGAGAAAGAGAGGGAGAGAAACATCAATGTGCAATAGAAAAATCGATTGGTTGCCTCTCACACACCCCCAACTGGGGGACCTGGCCCATAACCCAGCGAAGACAGTTCACAGGCCAGCACTCATTCCATTAAGCCACATCAGCCAGGACTTTTTTTTTTTTTTCTTAAGTTTAAACACTGAAAGAGTCCTTAGAATTCTTCTAGTCCTGCTTTCCCATTTTACAGGTGGGAAGAACTGAGGCCTAGAGAGAAGTAAGTTGCAAGTTGCCCAGACAGTAGATGGCACATCAGATTCTAATGTAGGTTTAAATTTCAGCGATTGGGAGAAAGTGATGCTTGTAACAGAACCCCAGAGGAACAGTAGACGTGTGCATGTTGGGTGGGGGGAGGGTGTGTGGGTGTGTAGATGAGTTCAGTTCTGGCCACACTGAATTTGAGCCCAGCAGAGAAGTCAAGGTTGGACAGACAGGTGGGGGAGGCATCTGATTGGCAGAATACATAGAAATGCGAGAAGGGAAAGGTGGATGAGGTCAGGAGAGCTGAGGCCCGTGAGTGCCCAGGGAGGAGGAGGATTTGGGGGTGCAGTAATATTCTCAGGTGTTCCATCTATAAGATGAACACCCACCTCACTGATTGGTTTTATTTCCCTTTTCCTAGAAAGCTAGGGCTATAAAAGCAAAGACTGGGTCATGCTCAGGGCCATGGGGAACTATGCTTGCCTCTGCCCACTGTTTGTCTAATACAGCTCAGCCCCTGGGGGCCGGGCTCCATGGAGTACAGGCACTAGTAACGACTGTTCACAGAGATCTTACTACTACAAGCCAGCGACCATGCCTGTATTATTTTGTCTGAGCCACGTAAAACCGTATTTATCACTGCCCCCATTTTATACCTGTCAAATCTGAGGCTCAGAGTGACTCGTCACAGCCAAACAGGGAGTGTGTGGAAGAGCTAAGGTTTGTGCGCACCTCTGTCTGACGGTGGAGCAGTGGCTGGCTCTCAGCATCTCCTGCTCCAGAAGGTTGCTGTCCTTGCCTTGAGTGGCTTTTCAGATTTGCCTGCCTGATTGGGTTCTGCCCCGATTTGTTAGTCTGGGTTTGCGTCTTATGCCCACCTGTCTATGAGGGTTGGAGTCTTGATCCCAGAGGACAGCCTGGCACTGATCTGTCCTGGGGGTCATTTTAAAAGGTGCAGAGGTGAGGAGGCGGAAGTTGTTAGTGCTTTGGGAAACCCTGGGCACCTTTGCAAGCCTAGGCCTGGGGGGAGGATTTTTCCCCAGGTCAGTTTGGGACCATGTCTTTAATGGGACCCCTGCTTTTATGTTTACAAAGTGCTTTTGGTAATTGTGTGAAGTCACTAGGGCAGGTCCTATTGTCTCCACTGTCCAGGTACAGAAACTGAGGCCTAGTGAAGTTCAGGGATATACCCAAGGCCTCCCTGCTGGGAAATAGAAGAGTGGGATTTGAACCTGTGACCAATGCTCTTGCTAATAAAGTCGGCCTCTGTGAGATGGATGAGGAAAGCCTCCCTAGGAGAGAACTAAAAAAACCAGTCCAGAAACTTAAGGATGATAGAGAAGGTTCCAGAATGATAGACCAGTTGTGTGCACTCTCTGAAGGGCAGGCTTGGGGGGGTTTGGGGTCAGGGCCCACATGTGCTTCATATGAGTGTTCAAGGTGACTTTCAGCAGCCCCTCCCGGCTTGGAGCCGGGGACTCTTGGAGCTGACTGATGGAGCCTTCACAGCAAGGGCCATGGGGCCACGGATTAATTTATGCAGCTGGAATTTGTTGGATGTGTGTGTAGCCTGTGAGCCCAGTGAACCAATGAGACTGGGAGGGAGGGGCGGAAGGAGGGGAGAGAGGAGGGGGGCTGAGCTGTTGGCCTACTTAGCAATGCCAGGCACCCAGCTCCTGCGGAGAACATATCCCCTGTAACCCATTGCCTTCAGGGGCCTGAGAGTTCCAGCGCTGTGAATCCCATGCAGGTTCCAGAGGGCAGCTTGTCCCTGTCACCTGCTCCGGGGTGGCTGCTTCCCAAAGCTTGGAGGGCCACATTCCACCTTAGCACTGATCTGTCCCTTCTGTCCCTGCGGGCATTTGCTGGGCTTCCTGCTCAGAGACGGGCACTTGTATGGAGTGCAGGAGACGGGCAAAGCTCTTCTTTGCCACTGGTAGCAGCTCAGACAGGGAACCTGAGAAGACAGCGCTAACTCTTAATCCCCCAGCTCAGGCTGAAAGGGACTGGCAGGCCCCAACTGTCCCCGGTGACCCCTCTGGGCCTCTTCTGCCTCCTTCCCCCCAGTTCACATTCAAGGGATCTGATCTGAGGACTTAAGAAGTAGGCTAAAAGTCAGCACGGCAGCCCTGGAAGAGGACCGACAAATGACCTAACCCAGTGGTTTTCAAAGGGAGTTCCTAAGAGTCTGGCTGTGAGTTCTGAGCACCACCACCCTCTTCCCACCTTAGCCTGAGCTCTTGTTTTTATTCATGCTTTTGGCTCTTGTCAAAGCTTCTGTTTGAAGAAAGAGTTTTGTGGCAACAAAAAAGTAAAGTATGAAGGTCTGCTACTTCCTGTCTTCACACACTAGGCAATTGAGGCCTAGCGCAGGGCCAGTGGGGGTGACTGGGACTAGAACTCAGTCCAGGGCCTTGGCACTGTCCCAGGTGACTGGGGCACTGCCGCTGCTCATTCCATGGCCTCCCGTTGGCTGTCCCTAACTGAGGAATAGGTCAGACACCTGCATGTCCAGCATGTTCACCAGTGAGAATAAAAGGGCCTGCCGGGGTAAGGCTGCAGCTCCAGGGTCAAAACTGGGGTGCACAGGGCAGAGAGAAGGAGCTCCCTTTCCCTTTTTGCCCGATAGGGGCACCGCCCCACTCGGTGGTATCCAGAGCCCCATGGTTCTTCCCCAGACTGACTTGGAGGCTAGCGGCTGAGTGAGCAGCAGACCTTGCCGTGTGCCAGACGTCAAGTTAGGTTCTCTTCCAATAACGGGCGGTCCTGAAGGGGTGAGTTCCCTGAGCCACAGAGCTAGTAACCGAGCTTGGGATTTACAAAAATACTTTTCATTGGACAGAATTTTATTTTTTTATTTTTTATTTTATGTTTTTTATTGGAGAGAATTTTAAAAAGTACCGAGAGCAGACAAAGTATACAGAACTCCTATGTACCCATCACCCCCCAAAATACCCTCTGTGGTCCTGCCTCCGCCCCCCATGCCGTCCACTTCCTCCTCTCCTGCACCATTTGCCGCATTTCTATACATCATACCATTTCACCCATAAAGTTTTCAGTGTGTAATTGTCCCTGAGAAGGGATTTTGTCACAATCCCTTCACAGGAGTAAATATCCATTCTGCACTTCCACTCCCCTGCAGTCCTGACTCCTTTGTCATTTCTCTAGAGCACAGGTGGCAAACACAAGGCCCGTGGGTTGAATCCGGCCCGGCACCTTGTTTCCACCCGGCAGCAGCACCGAGCTCTCGCTGAACTGTTATGGAGTAGTTACACTTACACAGTCCTAAAAATACATTCGGCCCTTTGAGGGCAACCTCGAGGCTGATGTGGCCCCCGGTGAAAATGAGTTTGGCACCTCTGCTCTAGAGGATCCTCCCTGTTCCTGCATCCCTAAGCTCTAGAGGTTACCTTGGGAAGAACTGAGCTCAGGCATGTGGCTGGCTGGGGGAGGGAAGGGCCCTGTGGCCAGTTGGTGGAGATGAACCAGTCTGCGTGCCAAGTGCCTGAGCCCCGAGGAGGGCAGGGACTCAGACCACAGAAACAAGTAGGTGAAAGGAGAGAGGGAGAGCAACCAGAAGGAAAGAAGTTCTAGTTCTTGTCAGAGTGGAGAGAATGTCTGAGATTTAAAATAGTGTCCTGCATGACTTTTTTTAAAGAAATAATTTACTGAAGTGAAATTGACACGATATAAAATTCACCATTTTTAAAGTGTACAGTTCACCGGCATTTGGTTCGTTCACGGTGTTGTGCAAATGTCACCTCTGCCTGTTCCAAAGGTAACGTGGACCCAGCAGCGGTCACTCCCCCCATTTCTCCGTCCCCAGCCCCTGACAACCACTTGGCTACGTTCCATCTCCATGGATTTACCTGTTCTGGACATTCCGTACGAATGGCATCCCGCCATGTGACCGTTTGTGTGTCGCTGCTCACTTAGCATGTTTTTGAGGTTCCTCCGTGTCGTCGTGTGGGTGGGTACTACATTTCTTTTCATGGCTGAATAATTTACATTTTTAATTTTTTTTTAATTGATAGGAGACTTGTGAAAGGAAAGGCATACTTTTAGCAAAACCAGCTTGAGTCATTCAGTGTCTGGGTTTCTTTTAACAACCACTTTATTGAGATAATTTACATACCATGCAATTCACCTATTTAAAGTGCACCGTTTGATGGTTTTGGGTCTGTTCACAGATTCGTGTGACCATCACCAGTGAGCTTTAGAACATTTTCATCGCCCCCTCCCTCATAAAAACCCTTCAGCCATTAGCCGTCTGGATTGTTTCAGGATCTTTAGTGGTCAGTGCGTCGGGACTGACTGGCAGAGGATAAAGTGCCTCCCTTCTCTCCCTGTAGTTAGAGATGGAATTGGCCGTGTGCGGTGCCGGCCTACAGGCCTGCCTATATGCAGGCCCTCTGCAGAAGTGGTTCAGGTGTGTGGTCTCATTCTGGTCCTAGGATAGCCCCATGGGCTGGCTGCCATTTCTGCGGCCAAGTTACTGTTGGGAAGAATAATTCTTAGAGAAGCAAAGAGGCCCAGCTGGGTTTGAACCCATGAAATCTTTGCTTAATCACTGCATTGTGTTGATCAGGGCAGCTGAGTTCTCATCCTTCAATGCTGACTTGCAGGAACCTCTAAGGCTGCGATTCCCATCACCTACTTGCCAGCACACCCCCTTCCACAGGAGACCTCACAGAGTTGACCTTGAGTGAGGGTAGGGAGGAAAGGAGACGTGGGGCTGCGGGAGGCTGCCAGAGGGTTGAGTGTTTGAGGTCCTGTTCTGCCCCTACCTCCCAGGCTCTGACAGCAGGCTGTCTGCCAGATGGCCTTTCCGGAAAAGCTGAGCAGAGCCCACCTGTTCTAGGAGCCCTGGTAAGGAGCCAGCAGGGCCAAGAGCGCACCAGAATTTCCAGCAAAGTTCAGGGATGCCCCCTGGTGGATCTGCACTCCCAGAGCAGCAACAAAGCTCTTCTCCCAGCTTCCCCAGGATCCCTGGGGGGTGGGTCAGTTTTCAACCTCAGTGGGTGATGGGAATTCAGCATAGCGTGGGACGAGGCGGGGGTGGGGATGAGCGCTTGGGCCCATGGCATCAGATAGAATGGGCTTCAAATCCCGCCTCTGCTACTCACTACCTGGTTATTTTGGGGCAAGTAAGTGGTCCAAGCCTCAGTTTCTTATCCATCAAATGGGTATAATAGAAGTCCCACCTCACAGAACTGTTACTCCAATTAACTTATTCTGTGTAGAGAGCTTGCCTGGGCTGAAGTGCTCAATAAGTATTGACTATTCTAATTGGCAGAAATAGAGTGTTCTGAGGGTGTCTTGAGCTAATCAGATCTGTCTCCAGACCTTGATTTCCTCATTAGTATAACAGGAACGGTCAGTCCTCCTTAGCTTCTGGGTGGTTGGGAAAATCAGACACTGAATGCAAACGATAGTAACACCCAAGTTCTTTTTCGCATTAAAGGCATTACTTTTGTTGAACTCACTTCCAACCAGGTGAAAGGCACTATGTATTTATTCAGCAAATATTGACCGTGGGCCTGTTATGGGGCCGACTTGGTGCACAGAGCTGTGTGTGCCGCCGTGAATGGATGGGAATATTACTCACATCGGTGTGCAAGCTCCTTGGGGGGTTTTTGTCTAGTTAAAGGGTGTGCAGACTTTCTCCAGAGCCAGAGACCAAATATTTCAGGCTTTGCCCACCATTCGTTCTCCATCAAAATCACTCAGTTTGGCCGTTGTAGCTTGGAAGCGGCCAGAGACGCGTGAACCAGTGAGTGGGGCTGTGTGCTGCCCGTAAAACGTCATACATGGACCCAGAAATTGGAACGTCATGTAATTTTCACACCGCAAAATGTTATTGTTCTTTTAACGTCCTCCTCCACCGCTTAAAAATATAAAAACCATTCTTAGTGTGGTCCATATAGAAATGGATGGCGGGCCCGTTTACTGCTTCATTTATTCATGATTCTCGGGTAGCTTTGAGCAAGGCGCTCACTGCTTCTTGTGCTTGCCTTCCTTTCTTTTTCTCCTCTGGTTTTCCGTGCTCTTGTCACTGACCTGATGAGGAGTTGGGTTCTTACTGGATGGCAGCCTTCTCATTGCAGCCCCTACAGACAGGAGGTACCAGCTTTCGTCCCACGGCCCCACAGCCCCACGGATCTGGCAGTCTGCTTCCTGTCTGCTGTCTCCCCACTCACAGCACGTCCACTTTGCTTCGGCCATTGCTTCTGTCTTGGCTGGAGCTCCGGAGCCTCGTGATTCCCATTTACAGATGGGGAAGCAGAGTCCCTGAAAGGGTCATGACTTCCTCGAGGGCTTGTGGTCAGTGGTGGCCCCAGGAGCTCGCAGCAAAGGCCCCGTCCCCTAGTTCCGGGCCTGTACCCTTCTCTCAGGGAGCTCGCTGCAGAGATGAAGGCTGGACTTCCCTGAGGAGGGGCATTCACTCTCTGTGGTTCAGTCATGTATCTTGAGAAGTCATGTGTCACAGTCATAGAAGCAGTCATGTGTCACATGCTGTGCGGAACAGCCAACGTTCATCGTTTGTTTTCTACTGAGCTCCTACTACGTGCCAAGCTGCCTAGACACGTGGGGCGAAAGAGTGAATAAGACATGAGCCTACTGCCCTCGGGACAGTTGCATAGGAGGCGGGAAGAAAGACAAAGAAACGTATTTAGGGCCCTGGCTGGTGTGGCTCAGTGGATTGAGCGCTGGCCTGTGAACTGAAAGGTCACAGGTTTGATTCCCAGTCAGGGCATGTGCCTGGGTTGTGGGCCAGGTCCCCAGTTGGGGGTGTGTGAGAGGCAACCCATCGATGTTTCTCTCCCTCTCTTTCTCCCTCCCTTCCCATCTCTCTAAAAATACATACAAGTAAATAGAATCTTAAATCAAAAAGAAACGTATTTGGGGATTGCAATTCATACCAGGGAGTAACAGAGGGGCATGTTAGTTTATGTACCAGACACAGTGCTGAGGACTCCCGTAATCTTTGTCTGGGTTAATCCTCACAGCCAGCCTCTAAGAAGAGAGCAGGATGAAGATGCCGCCGTTCAGAGAAGTAACTCTCCTGGCCTCACAGACGAGGGAGGGACCTATTAGACAACTAGTTACCTGTAGAGATAAGTCTTTTCCTTGTGCTGCAAATAAACAGAAAGGCCTTGAGTGCCTGGCAAAGGATTCTTTGGTGGGCAGTGGGGAGCCATGGATGGTTTTAGCAGAGAGAGTGAGTGCTCAGGGTCAGGTCTCTGTCTTAGACAGCTCACGCTGGCAGCAGTATGGAGGATGGGGAGGAGGTGTAGTGTGAAGACCCTTACAAAGCTGTGGGGGTCACCTTGGAGAGCGGTAATGGTGGAGTGGACCAGAGTGGAGGCCGTGGTGGAGGAAGCAGATGGGTTGGAGAGATTCGGTAAGGAGAATGACAGATAAGGTAATAGAGTGGATGTGGCATAAGGGTGAGGCATGTGGGGGAGTCCTGGAGGAGGAGCAGGAGGAGGTTTTGTTTATGGGGGCTCCCAAGTAGGATGTGGCCCCCCAGGTGGCAGGAGTTAACCAGCGTGTGGATCCCGCCCCCAGGTAGCCGGCGGCTGGTGGATGTGATGGACGTGAACACACAGAAGGGCACGGAGATGAGCATGTCCCAGTTTGTGCGCTACTACGAGACGCCGGAGGCTCAGCGGGAGAAGCTGTACAACGTGATCAGCCTGGAGTTCAGCCACACCAAGCTGGAGCACTTGGTCAAGCGTCCGACTGTGGTAGGCCCCTGGCTGCGGGCTCCTTCCTGACACCCCCACTCCAGTCCTTGTCCTGCCTGCCCTGCTGCAGGCTGGAGGGTTGGGGGCGGAGGGATGGTGGGAATAGAATGAGGGGTTGAGGTGGTGTGGGAGCCCAGTTCAAGGGCAGTCAAGGCCAGGAAGTGCTGACAGGGGTCTGGCTTCCAGGTAGACCTGGTGGACTGGGTGGACAACATGTGGCCCCAGCACTTGAAGGAGAAGCAGATGGAAGCCACAAATGCCATTGCGGAGATGAAGTACCCGAAAGTGAAGAAGTAAGACAGCCCGCTTGCAGTGGGGGCTGGGAAGGGGTGGCGGCTGGAAGTGAGTCTCCGCTGAGGCCAGAGTGTGGCCGAGACGGACAGGGATGGGCCCTTGGTGTGGACGGGTTGGCATCTTGCTTCCCTAGAATTCAGGGGCTCTGCGTTCTGCTCTGGGGCTTCAGCCTCCTTCTGAATGGTCCTTTGGCCTCCCTGCCAGCTGTCCCCAGGGAGATGTGGTCTGAGGAGGAGGAAGAGTAATGGGAACTGTCTCTGTGCACACGAGCATGAGTGACACATGTGTGCACTCACATATATGTGTTCATGTGTGCTTGTTAAACCTTTGTTAACTCAGGGAGGCCCCCCTACTGTGGACACTGCTTTTGTGGAGGGACAGGGAGGGTCCTGGTGTTCTTTTGCTTCCTGCTGCTGAGCCCAGGGGTCACTAATCCAGGAGAGCCTTTCGGCAAGCCAGCCCAGGGGCCGCTTCCTCACCAGACATTCCTGAGACATTGCTCTAAGTGGGAGGTTGGCGCTGGGCTGGGCAGGTGGCCACATCCAATAGCAGGGACATCACTAAATACACCGTGCCGAGCAAGTCATGAGTCCAACCGATTGCTTAATATGGGCTTGAGAATTTGTATAATGGACCCTTGGGAGGAGGAAGTCACCCTGGGGCTTCCACTGTCTCAGGAGATGCTGGCTGTCCCAGGCAGGATGGCGGCTCTGGGCTTCCTAGAAGACTTGGCTTTGGTGGCCTGAATCCATTAGCATCTCTCTGCCCTGCTGCCAGGAGTGCCCCCAGGAGCTCAGAGGCTGTGAACTTTTCATTCACGCCGCCCTTCATTCAGCTCATGTTGAATGCGGACTCAGTGCCAGGCTTTGTAAGGGAGGCCGGCGTGCTGGCGCTGGGCTTTGCGAGGCTTTGCTTTCAAGCTCTGTCGCTCTCTGTCTTTAATTACTTCTCAGGCGTTTTTCCTCCCCTCAAAAACAAGGGATAAGGTGCTTCTTTCCTCCCAGCAGAGGAAAACACTCCCAGGAGAAATCCTTTTCGGCTGGTGGCACTGGGAAGTGCTCTCAGAGGGGACATTGAACCCGGGCTTTAAAGGAGATGGAAGGGAAGTGGTCAGGGATGGAGGGAGGGAAGTGCCAAGGGCCTGGAAGGAAACATGAGGGTGGAGCTGGAGGAAGGCGTGCAGGACTCAGGGATTAGTTAGAGGCAGATCCCGGTTCTCGTTGATTGAACGATTGATTGATTCATGTATTCATTCATTCAGCATACTGAACATCGAGTTGGTGCTGGGCACTGGGAATGGAGAAAGCTGGATGAGATCCCTGCCCTGATGGAGCTCACAGTCTTTCTGGGGACAGACATTAATCTAATAACCAGAGAAACAAATGGACACTAGCAGCTGAGATGAGGCCATAGGCAGAGACCCACTGTGGCACAGGAGAATGTACCAGGGGGTCCCCCGGGTGGGGGTGGGTCAGGGCAGGCATCCCTGAGCTGAGGTCTAAAGGGAAAGGAGTTTCTTAGGACTGAGACCTGGGAAGACTTTTCCTGGCTGTGCAGAGAGCCCGGGTGGCAGGGTAGGGCAGGTGAGGACCAATGGGAGGATGGCCAGTGAGGTTGGAGATCAGGGGAGGGGCAGTGGGTGCAGGGTGGGCGGGGTGGGGCACCATAGCAAGGGGCCTGTATTTCTCTTAAGAGCAGTTGGAAACCTGCCGAGACTGGAAGGGGAGAGGAATGGGTTCAGAGTTGCATCCTGCACGTTTCCCTGCTGCTGTGTGAGCTGAAGGAGGTGGGGATGGGACAGCATGAGGAACCACTGCATCGTGCAGATGAGGGTGAAGATGGGCCAGGGGAGAGGAGGGCGGAGGGCAGACTGGACGGAAAGGGGAAGTAAACAGCAGTGGGCGACACGTATTTCAGGGAATTGATGTCTACCTTGACTCCCTTAGATACTTAGGGAAGAATTTCACTTTATTGAAAGATTCCTCTACATAGTGAGCTCTGTTAATACCTTGAGAATCTTATCTAATTACCAAAAAAAAGGGCTCACAGTTTTCTGGGACCACGTATCTGACATATTGGTTGGACTGTGTGCCAAACAGATTTACAAGCTCCGTCAGTGGCTGTGCAAACGTGTTAGAGGATTCAAACCTTGTTAGAAAGAAAATCGTCACCTTGGAACTAGTCCATTTGTTCGGCTGAAAAGAATGCTGGTTTCCGTTAATAAGCCAGGTAAAATCCCACGATGATGAAGGCCCCCAGGACCGTAGCGTGGTTCTGTGGAATTTAATTAAAATGGTACTGTTTTGGACATCACAGAGTGTTTATGCTGGAGGCGCCTGGAGACAGGAGATGGCTGACAGGCCACCTGAATCGAGGGTTTGCAGGAGGGGAGACGAACGTTACAAACCATTACTGCCGTCTCCCAGGCTCCAGATCTGTGCTGCTCAGTCCTGAGGGGTTAGGCATTTTAATGGGTTTTGATTGAGATACTTAAGGCAAGGGCGGTGACAGCTGTCGAGGCGGCAGTTACAAGTGTATGGGAGACAAAGGTTCATACCAAGTATGTAGTGTGTTAGCTGTCTATTGTTACATTTATTGATTTACTTTTTAAAAATGGTATCCATATTTTCTTTTTTTAAAGATTTTACTTATTTATTTTTAGAGAGAGGGGAAGGGAAGGAGAAAGAGGAAGAGAAACATCAGTGTGTGGTTGCTTCTCTTGCACCCCCTACTGGGGACCTTGCCTGCAACCTAGTCATTTGCCCTGAGTGGGAATCGAACAGGCAACCATTTGGTTTTCAGGCTGGTGCTGAATCCACTGAGCTACACAAGCCGGGGCTATTGTTGGATTTATTGTTATGTACAAGACATTATTCTAAGTAGTTGGGGGAGTGCTTGTTGTCATGGTCCTTATAGTCTAGAGCTGAGAAGAGACAGGCAAGCAAACAAGTGAATAATATAATTTAGGTGACAAATGTCACAAAGAAACATCAAGGGGAAGGAGGACGACTGGGTGGACTGAATGAATATCAGTTGTAAAAGGCAAAAGATTTGTGTGTTCTGAAGAGAAACCAGAGTATTGAATGAATATCAGTTGTATCAATTGTACCATACTGCTATTTCCTTCCCCTCTCCCTCTAGGCTGAAGTATAGAACTTTTAAAAATACTGTTTGCTGTAGAGATCGTAAGGCAAAATACCTTACGATCATATCAACAGCGATCATTTATTTTGGAGTAACCCTGTATTAGCTGCACAACAGATTACCCCTCAAAATTCACAACTTAAAAAAAATCTTAGCAACTTACGACCACACGCGTTGCCTCCCAGTCTGTGCGGGTCAGGAGCCCAGGAGTGGCTCAGTAGTGTGGCTCTGGCCCAGATCTCTCCTGAGCTCCTGCCCAGACAGGCCTGGGCTGCCGTCACCTGAAGGCTTGACTGGGGCTGGAGGACCCACCCACGTGGCTGTGGGCAGGACACGTGGGGGCCTCTCCCAAGCAATGCTTGAGTGTCCTCCTGGCAAGGCAGCTGGTCCTCCAGAGCTGGTGGTTCGAGAGAGCAGGAAGGAAGCCAGAGTGCCCGTAAGGCCTAATTTTGGAAGTTGCATACTGTTTACTTTGGCCACATTCTATTAATTAGAAGTGAGTCACTGCATCTGGCCCTCACTCCAGGGGTGGGGAATTGGGCTCTGCCTCTGGGAGGGAGGAGTCTTAAAGAATTTGGGGACCTGTTCTAAAGGCTCCGCGATCTCCTACGTCAGTGGTTTTCGATCTTTTTCATCTCATAGCACACACGAAGTAATGACTAAAATTCTGCGGTACACCAAAATATGTATTTTTGGCTGATCTGATGAAAAAATAGGTGTAATTTTGATCCGTCCACACCGGGTGGCTGTCGTGGCGTCGGCTGTTGCCAGTATGCTGTTTCATAATCTCAGGGAAAAGAGGTCCGTGCCCCTCACTGGAACAGTCAGGTGCTGCAGGGGGCACACCCGTTGAAAATCACTGCCCCAGGTGTGTGACTCAGCTTACACTTTTCACTTCGGACCATTGGGTATTAGAACAGATTCCAGAAGGAAATCAGCTCCCCAGCTCTGGAGCACACAGGGCTGGCAAAAATGAGGTTTGCTGGCTGTGGATTGAAAGAGCTCAAAAGTCCAGCAGAAAGGGCATCTCACAAAAAGCATGTTGGCCCCCAAATAATTGAGAGTTGGCAGCATTTTCTTGCCATGCAGTTTCTCGGGGTGGCAGGAAGAACTGGGGCGATTTGGGGGTGCAAAACTGAAACAGGATAAAAATGGGCACAGGATGGGCCAGTTCCAGGGGCTCCTCTGCCACACGGGTGGCCACAGCAGCTTTCATCTTCTCTTAGAGACTCAGATTTCCCTTCTACGAAGTGGGGGAACTGTAGCCCCTGCCCCCTGCCCCCATGCCTTGGGGAAGTCATAGCCTACAGTGGATGTGACAAGATGCTTGTGCACGTGGCCTCAGGTAGTCATGCAGGACTCCCGCCTACATCCTCTGCTTTTTTCCCTTTTTATTGATTTGAGAAAGAGAGAGGAAAAAAACCCCCCATCAATTTGATTTCTACTTATTGATGCATTCATTGGTTGATTCTTGTATGTGCCCTGACCGGGGATCGAACCCTCATCTGTCATATCTGGGTGATGCTGTAATCAACTGAGCTGTCCATCCAGGGCCGTCCTCTGCTTTTCATTCTCTCCCCCCTCACATTTGCATCAGGCCTTTGTCTCTATCTCTGCACCCCACGCCCAGCTTTTCCTCTCTTCAGCCATGCTTGCTGGCGTTGTAAATGAAAATCGCTGTATGGTAGATCGGACAGGGAGACTGGCCTAGGGAGGCTACTCAGCTCACACGGGGGGTGCGGGAGGCCGGGGGGAGCTGGGGGCTGTGTCCCAGACCCTAGGCCTCTGGATTTCTGGCTTTCCTCTCTACCTCTGTGCCTTTACGAGGAACGAAGAAAGCTGGCCTTTTCTGAGCGGCCGTGTACGCACCCAGGTGCCATTAGTTAGACCCTTAGCACACATGTTGTAACAGGGCTGGAAGCAGGTGCGACTACTGCCAATTTAGACAAGAAAACTGAAGTTCACGGAGCTTTCCTGCAGGTCATGGGTGTAGCAGCTGCGTGTACTATACTGTAGGGGCTGGTGTGGCATGTGGATTAACTGGAGAGCCAGGCCTTCAAAAAGTTTTGTTTGGTTTTTTTAAAGGAAAGAGTTCTGGCCAAAATCAAACACATGTAGGACCTGATCTGACCCATGGAGGGCCGGCGGTTAGAGGCTCCGGACTCGCGCCGAGTCGCAGAAGCGGGAAAGACTGAGTCCAAAGTCACACAGCTGATTAGAATAATTAATTCCAGGCCTGCTGCTGGGTGCTGCACTTACACAGATGAGTCTGATATGGCTCCTGCCATCCAGGAGCTGAGGCATTTGTGGTCATAATTCTCCTGTGTGGACAGTTCATTTAACTCCACCTCTGTTTTCTGGGGGGGCCACGCCCTTGCTCAAGGACGCCTACCCATTAATGACTGCTCAGAAAAGTGGGGGATAGTTCTTGTAATTAATTACTTTTTCTTTTAAAGAGGCAAAACATACATATGCTGGATAATCCAGCCAGTTCCAAGGAGTTCTGTCTGACCTCTTGGCAGGCCATCCCGAGACCACCACCAGGAGGCAATACCCTGGCCGGAGGCACCGTCCACCTTGAAATGCTTCAATGTCTGTCTCCCTAAAATGGGGCCTATAGGGCTGTTTTAAGGTTGAAAGGACATCATGCATGTAAATAGCTAATATTAGCACTTGATAATTGGACTTGATACTTAATCTTGGTGGCTTAATTAGCACTTGGTAATTACTATTGGTGGGCCGCCCCAGTGGATGGGGTTTGGTCAAAGAACGGAGAAGCTTGATTCCTACCCCTGTAGTGGTTATGCACTGCCAGTCTCCCATCCCCTGGTAGTGTTTTTAGGGGAAGGGTGTGGGGGCTGGATGGGAGGAGACGGCTGTGGCCCTGGTGAGCATGCCGTGGAGGGTGGCACTTCTGATGTGATCTGGACCCACTCCTTTCAGTCCGTGGTGGAGGTTTGGCTGTAACTGCAGAGCGGCTTCTGGGGAGCTTCGGGAGTTGCCAGGTAGCCGCGGGGAGGGGGACTGAGAAACTCCAAGACTGGCTGTTTAGGTAAGCACCACCGCAGAGGAGGGCGGCGGCCAGAGCGAGTCGCTGCCGCCGAGCCTCAGCTTTCCCATCTGTAGAATGAGGCCAGTCCTGAGAATGACCTCATGGGGCTGTTGTGAAAATTGTGTTAAATAATCGAAGTGTCAAGGTATCGGGTATGTGTTAACATGTGTATATCTCAATGAATTCCCACGATAATTCTGTGATGTAGGGTTATCAGTGAGGATAGAGCTACTATGGTAGGAGGAAGGGCGGCAAGAAAGCATCTTAGAACGCAGAGTTGAACTTCAGGTCACCTCTCGGCCGTTAGGACAAGGAAATGGCTGAGAGGGGAAGTACGTTGTCTAAGGTCATACAGCTTGTCTGTCTTTTTTTTTTTTTTTTGTCTGTCTTCATACAGCTTGTCTGTCTTCGGGGGGCCAGAGCCCCATCTCTGGTCTCTGGGTTGCCGTACCCTGCATCTGACGCCCCTAGCACCGGTCATTTCTTTAGCCGTGCCGGCTCGGGCACATTTAAGGAAAGTGGCTTTGCTGGGTCGGCTCCTCCAGGAGCAGGAGTCCACGCTCCCGGAAAACAGGGGTGCGGGGATTCCCGTAGGACAGGGCCGAGGGGACGGCCGTGGGAGGCGGCGGCGTCCCCTGGCGCTGGCCGGCGCTACCCTGTCGCCGCCGCGGCCTCCCTCCGCCTCCTTGGCGGCCGCCGCGCCGCGCGGGTGTTCAGTTTCAGCGCGGGGATGAGCGCAGCCTGCGCCGGGCTCCCGAGGAAGGAAGGAAGCGAGCGGGAGCTCCAGGGTCCACGGCCGGGTGCCTGGCAGCGCTGTGGAGGGGGCTCGGCTCTGGTCGCTAGGGCTGGGCGCGCGTCGAGCCTCCACCGCGGAAGGGGACGCCCGGGTGTCGCGCAGCCGCCGCTGCCGAGGGTAACCGCGGGCGCGCCGGGCGGGGCCGGGCGGTTGTCCCTGCGCTTTTCCCGGCCGCCCAGGGGCTGCCTCAGCGTCCTGCTGCTCCTTGAGGGCGCGCCGGGCGGGGTGGGGGTGGCCTCCCGCCCGCGAGCTGCACGGTGGCGTCGCGAAGCAGCTCTTTGTGCCTCCAGGCTCTGCGTGTAAGTGCTGTGTGTGCGCGTCGGCGCCTCCAGCCCCGGCACCCGGTGCGAGCTTCCCAGGTCCCCGCGCCTGCCCTTCGCCCAAGGGGATGCTTCCTGGGCTGCCAGGGGACTTTCACGAAGTTGGAGGGAAATGGGCGGGGTGGGGCCGCCCCACTGCCCCGCCTCCCCGCCTCCCCAGACCCCAGGCTGCACCCCAAAGTTGGTGCTTGCAGGTGCAGCGCCCCCTCCGCCAAGCTCCTCCCTAGCCAGCCCTGGGAGGCGGGAACCCTTTAGAGGCTTAGCCCTGGGGGCTCCCGATTTTTAGCCCCCAACTCAGGGTGCCTTCTGACACAGAAGCTAGGAGGCTGGGGGGGGGGGGCGGTGTCGAGGGGCGCGGCTTTCCAGTCAGGGGGAGGCCAAGGCGGAAGCTAGGCTGGCCGGCCAGCCGCAGGGAGAGCTTAGCCTCCGTGGCACCGAGCCGGGGTGCCCATGTGACTGCGGTGTGCTTTGGAAGAGGAAGCTGTAGAGGTCAGTGCAAAGACGTCACGCCAGAGCGGGCGAGAGCAGGAGTGGGGGGGGGACACCCCGGAATAAGTGTGGGGCAGGGGGGCAAGCGGGGGTGGCAGCCGTAGGCGCCCGGGACAAAAGCCACCCTGTCGCAGCCACCCTGGCTGCCCTGATGCATGCAAGTGCGGGGCGGGAGGGGGTGGCCCAGGCCCGGTGGCCAGGAAATTTAAGGGGCATGGGAGGAGGTGCCTCTCCAGGACAGGCGGGTCTAGAAGTGGTGCCCCTCAGCTCTGAAGGCCCTTAGAGGATGCTGGAGGGTGACGGGGAGGGCAGATGAGACACAAGCTCAACTTGGAGAACTTTCCCTGCACGCAGCAGCTGCAGCACCCTGGGATTCTGTTTCCACACGTGCTGGGGAGGTTGGGGCCGGGGGCGGGAGTTCGGGTGTGGGGGACAGTTTGGCCAGGCAGGCCTTGGACCTGGAGCCCAAGCACCAAGCTACTGTCTTTCCCTGTCCTATGCAGGCACCCGGGTGGGCACCCAGCTGCAGACCGAAGGAAGCGTATCTCTTGCTCCACTAACACTTAAATTGTTTTCCTTAGACTGTGCTCTGCTGAGGCTTGGAGGGGGTGGAAATCAAGGTTAGATTAAAAAAAGAAATGAGAAAACAGAGAGGAAGAGGTGGTTTTAGGAAAAAAATGAGGACTAATATTTTGAAGTGGTGCTTAGAGAAAAGAGGCCTGTGTGGTCCTTGGGGTGGTGAGGGGGGGAGCGGTTAGGGCTTCAGCTTCCCTCCCACCCCAGTTTCTTGGGGAAAAGGGGGTCACCCCGGCCTTCAGCATGGGGACATGGCTGGGGCTGGGTAGAAGCGAGAGGGTCTGGAGCCGGAGTCCGGAACCGGGACTTGAACAGCCCCAGCGCCAGCCCCGCAGCCCGCGCCTGTCTCTGTAACAGGGCTGCGTCCTGCGCTGTCCACTACACCCCTCCGATGGGGTTGCTAGGCAGCGGGGCTCTGATGTGCGGGAAGGCCTTCTGATTTGTCAGCCTCCTGCAGACACATGCTTAAGGCTCCTTCCAGCCTATCCTGAGGAGGGACGCGGCACGCTGCCTGCATATTGCCAAGCAAACCCGCGTCCACCTGAATGTGAGGTGCAAAAGGCAGCCCCAGAGGGAGGGGGCACTTTCAGCCCTCCCGCCTCCTAACCCGCCCGCCCCGCCCTTTTATTATCTCCCCTCTGCTCAGCTGCTGGCTCCTCCCTGCCGGTCCTGCCCCATTCCTCCCCTCTTCCCCAAACCATGGAAAAGAAAAGTGCTGGGGGGGGGGTGGGGGAAGAGGTCAGTGGGCTAAGCGTGGGGGAGGGGAAGCTCTGGAGGTGCCAAGAGGCCTGAGCCCCCGGGAGGCTGCCCCATCTGTGCCTCCAGTGGCTCTTGTGGGAAGGGACAGGTGGGAGTGGGGGACACTGCCCTCCTGTCTGCCAGGCCTGGACTTGGACACCTGCTCCATTCTCCCTCCTCCTCAGGTAGGGCAGCAGGTTTAGGGAGGAGGGAGGACCCTGATGAGATCCTATAAGGAAGGGCTCAGAAGGGGGGTGGGGACTGGTCCCTTCCCCTGAATGCCCTTCCCCCTGCCCCAGCCTCTAAAGCCCAGCCTCTCCCTCCCCCACACCTGTCCACCACCCACCCCCAGGGTCTTCTGTTCATCCCCTTACTCTTATTAAAAGCAGCTCTGTGGAGACATAACTTACATACCATTTATCCATTCAGAGTGTACAGTTGAGTGGATTTTAGTTATCTTTGTGGAGTTGTGCAACCACGATCAGTTTTGGAACATTTTTTATCACCCTACATGGGACCCTGTACACTTTGGAGTCAGCCCGCGCCTCTGGCCGCCGCTAATCTAGTCTGTTTCTGTAGACTTGCCTAGTCGGGACATTTCATGTACGTGGAATCACATGTGGTGTGGTCTGCTATGGCTGGTGCCCCTGAACTTTTAGCTGCTTTGCTTACTTTGTGGCCAGGTGTAGTTGGTCTTGCCATTGAACTTCTCCTGTGCAGTGCTCCAGGAGTGTCCCATCCTTGCGGGCGGGGGCCTGTTGCATTTCCCTAAGTGTCAAGCCTAGATCTGGGCTGGAGCGCTGGTTGGCTCTCAGTAAATGATTTGGTGAATGACTGTGAGGATGAATGGGGACTGGAAACTGGCAAACTATGCAGGTTCCGGGGGCCCCGCTGCTGCACAGGGGCTGGCAGCTTGGGAGAGCTGTAGGTGTAGGAGCTTCAAAGGAGCAAAAAGGAAGACCTCACTTGGGTAGGCGCGTGGGTGAGGCAAGTGTAGAAACCTGCGAGGACAGACTCAAGTGAACTTTGGGCCGCCAGCTCTCTCTGGGAGCGTGAAAACAAAAGTGCCTCCTCCAGCCCTGGGGGCAGGTGGCCAATGCCCGAGATCGTCACCTGATCACAGGGGCTTCCCCCATGGGGAACTCCGATTCTGTTTGAGTTTAAAAAAAGAGAAGAGAGGAAAATTCCCCAGTGTCAGCGTTTATAAAAGGGCATCGGGTCCATGTCTCTGAAGCTGTTTTCTCCCCTCCTGTGGTTCAGGCGTTGAATTGTTTTTCTGTCCCCCTCCCCCCTTCTGTGCTGCAGGTACTGTCTGATGAGCGTGAAGGGTTGTTTCACTGACTTCCACATCGACTTTGGAGGCACTTCTGTTTGGTACCATGTTTTCCGGGGTGGGAAGGTGAGTCGGGATGAATCCCTTCAACTCTGTGTGCATCTCCGGCTGTTTGTGCATGGTGCGGCTCGCTCCTCTTTCCCCTTCCTTCCGCCCCCTCCTCCAGCCAGCCCCTGCTCTGTGAGTACTTTCAGGGCCTCTTGGTCGTCCTGGGGCCACCTCTTCACTCTTGTCTTCTTCTGGAGGGAAAGCTCAAGGTCACTTCTTCTGTGTCATTCAGGGTCACCCGTTCACACTTGCTCACTCAGTCCAGGGCTCTGAGCACTCGAGGTCAGATTGGAACTCCAGATTTGGCTGCCAAGCACCTCCAGCATTCATTTCCCTTGGCTGTCGTTCCGCAGCAGCCTGAGACCATTTAACTGAAAACTCTAGTTGCCAGCATCACCTGCCTCCAAGAACATGTTACATCAGGGACAGACGTCACCCAAGAAAGGACATGGGGGGGGGCGGGCGTTCAGGGTGCTCCTGCTGCGTTAGCTCCTGTGAACGTCCACGTGGGGACGTAGGCATCACTGCAGGGACGTAGGCGCTCCCTGAGAACAGTGTGTGCCGCCCTGCTCCTCTGGGTCTGCGTGTGTGCTCTTTTTAATCGAACTTGTTGGAAGGAATTCTGGCTAGGAAGGCATCCTGCTCAGTTCCAGATGTTTGCCCGCCTTCTCCAGAGTGAGCATAAGCTGGGTTTATTATTCGGGCCATTTTATCATACAACTTCGGAAATTGCCCTTTCTCTCCTCCCCCCACCTTCCTGACAAGCCTGTGGCTCTGGAGAAAGAATGTTCCACTGAGTCCAGGAAGTCTTCCCCGCCTGGTGTTTCATGGGGAACAGAGGTTCCTTAGAGGCGAGTTAAGGACATCCCAGAAGGGCAGCACAGCCCTCCCTGCTACCCCAGAGACCCTTTGGGCCCGTTCCTGGAGGGATCCCCGGGGATGGCCCCCCATCCTCCTCCCTCCCAGGCAGGTGGGGCTGTCTCCTTGGCTGTGGCAGAGCCTGGAGGAAATCAGAGACTTGGCCTGGATCTTCAGCTAACTGCCTTCTTTTCTTCCCAAGATCTTTTGGCTGATTCCTCCAACCCTGCACAATTTGGCGCTGTACGAGGAGTGGGTGCTGTCAGGCAAGCAGAGTGACATCTTCCTGGGGGACCGTGTGGAGCGCTGCCAAAGAATTGAGCTGAAACAGGGCTACACATTTTTCATCCCTTCCGGTAGGTTCCAGCGAGGCTGGCGCCAAGCTTGCGTGTCCCTCGTCCCTGTGACTTCAGCCTGGGTTTCAGGCCAAGCGACCTGGTTTCTCTGGGCCTCCTGGCCGTTGGCAGTCCCTGAGAGGGGAGGCTTCTGGCTGTGGGGAAAAGCAGCCCCTTTTCCCTCTTACGTCCAATCTGTATCTCTCCGCCTGAGGGCCAGGATTCTCTCTGGGGAGAATGCCTAGGGCTCTCCTTCTGGGGAAGTTTGGATGCCTCCCCAGGACTTCCCAGGAGATCTCTGGGTGACAGCATGGTCCTGGGGGGAGAGGGGGCGGGTCAACCCTCAGAGAGTCTCGTAGGACTCTCTGAGGCAGGCCTGGGGAGGGGCAGACCCTGGGGAGCTGGGGGTGTACTGGGGTGCCCCCAAGCCTGGGGTGCCCAGGAAGGACCCAGAGAGGCAGCCTCCTTCCCACTGAACAAGATGAAATGGAATCGGCATCGGTGGCAGCTCTCGTACTGGGACTCCCCACGCCAAAACCAAAATTAACTGCACAGCGACAGCAGAGGGTGGTGATTAAGAGCGCCGGCCCTGGAGCCAGACTGTGTGGCCTCACTTCCAATTCCGGCTCTGCTGTTTACAAGCTGTGACTTCACAGAAGTGACTTGGCCTCTCTGTGGCTTGCTGCTCCTGTCTGTAAAATGGGACTGAGTGAGTGAAGTCCTGTAGCTGTTTGGAGATGGGCTGGGCACTTCTGGCCAGGTATAGGCTGAGTCCCTGTTGGATGTGACAGGTGACCTAGCAGTCATGGAGGGAGTGCGGTCTTAGGCTGCATTAATGGGAGCATTCTACCCAGGATGAGGGAGGTGACAATCCCATTGTGTAGAGTGAGGACATAGGAGGTTGTGTTCTCTTGATTATACTTTGGAGGGTAAGTTGACCTAGAGAGAGAGGATTCTGGATACCACATCAGATGAGAGGAATCTGAAGGAGGAATTGGATGGTTTTTACCCAGTGAAACAAAGGTATATGGTAATACAGTCAGCCAATGGACGGATTGTCTCCTGGATGGAGAGGTATAACCAAATGGTACTGGAATGAGTTCTAACAGAGAGTGAACTCCCCGTCTCTGGAGGTATACAAGTAGAAGGTATATATGGTTGGGCCAAGGAGACTGCAGGGCATTTGCCACTGAGTAGACGACTGGACCTTAGGATAGGAGGCCACTAAGATTCATTGAATGGAGAAGCTGGGTAACACTTAATTTTCTGGGACTTGGGCTGGGAGCTGGCCTTGGGTCTGGACATCAAGCACCAGTGTATGGTGTCAGGTGAAATGGGGTGGATGTGGTAGCGGTTCCCACCGTGGGGATGGGGTCTGCACACCTGGGCTCTTCTAGAAAGTTGGATGGAAGGTGGAGACTTCCCTATTAGGGAAATTGGGGATTCGAGGTGGTGGGGTTTAGTAGGGTGACTTTGTTATCATGGCCCCAGGTCCATCCTCAGACCTGTATGGTTCAGGGAGGGAAGGTCCCTTTGCTTTGAACAGGAAGGGATTGATTGGTGGGCAGTGTTTATGTTGTGAACCCTAGTGGACGTGGCACGGAGAATCGGGAAGGAGGTGGTATCCTTCTCAAGTGTGATGTAGCCATGCTGTAGGCGTGGGAGGTTTGGCCTTGTGCATTCAAGGAACTCTGACATGCTCTTGGCCTTGCTGACTCTGATGCTGGGCTGTTCTCTCTCTGCACCTCAACTATCCTACCTCTACAATGGGGGCAGGGTGGGGCTGAACTCTGAGATCCCCCGGGTCTTTCCCAATCCTGTCCCCTGAGCTCAGGCCTCTTCATGTCCCTGGGGAGACGCGCCTTCTTCTCTCAGGGCCTTATGCAGAGCTGGGAGGTGGCTCGTCACCCCCCCCCCCCCCCCCCCCGGCAGGTTGATTTTGTGACTTCAGCACCTTGGAAAAGGTCTAGAGAAGCAGCATTGGAGCCACAGCGTAGGGCGGGGACTGTGGAAGGCAGGAGGTGGACTTGACCCGCTGCAAGCAGGCAAAGACTTCTGTTCTTGAGGGTCCTCAGTGAGACACGGGACTTTTTTCCTGGATTTTGGGGGAGTAAAAAAAAGGGACCGTTGGAATTTGTCACCATCTCGGAGGAAGGGGGCACAGTGGTTCTCAGGCATTGATTTCATGGACCAATGAAACTACCAAAGAAAAAAGGCTGGGAGCTGATAGAAGGTTGGTAAAGGTGGACATTAAAAAACAAAACAAAACACAAAACCCAGAATCTATTTATGCTGGTGCTTCATGAGAGGAAGACCATTCTGACACTAAAAATGTGGGAAGTACGTACCTTCCGAATAAAGGAGAGCACTTTCACTTGGGTGGTGATGAGTTTATGAAAATCGACGCCATCTTCACTCACAGGCTTGGCCTCCCCTCGGGCTGCGCCTGCCCAGGTGAACTAGAGTTAATACTAATAATAACTGGTATTACCGACCAGCAAAGATTTTATATTCTATCTTCTCTGCAAGCAAGAAAAAACATCTTCCCTCCCCCTTTGGTAATAAAGAAGGTTCCTGAGGCCCAGAGAGGTGAACAAACTAGCCCAAGGTCACACAGTTAATAAGTGACAGGGCAGGGCAGGAACCCAGGTGTGTGTTGCTTCAGAGCCCACCTGGTTTCCTGTTTGTCTGGGAGCCAGCAGATTTGAGATGTGGTCCCCTTTCTCTGCTGTATGACTTTGGGAGATCGATTTGTTCGTTTATCAGACTTTCTTAAGGGTCCGCTTGGCAGCCTGGAAGGTGCTAGGGAGGCTGTGAGACAGATTCCTTTTGTTCAGAGTACATGTCCAGCCAGGCAGCTGCCAGGATGGTGGGGCCTAGTCTAGGGGCCTCAGAAGGACCCGTGGGTCAGTGACTTGTGCTGGCCTGAAAGTATTTCCCACTCTTACTTTATACCCAAGACCCAAAATTCATGGTAGCTCCAGATGTTCCTCAGACTTGTGCAAGTCTGCAAAACTGTAACCAGTAGCTACTTATCAGCCTAAGTTGGCTCGGGCCTCAGATGTTCCATCTGTAAAATGGGTGCAGGGAAGGACACCGTGGCAATGAGGCAGAGGGTGGTGGGGCTGTGGAAACCTGGCAGCTGCTCAGTTCCAGCCAGTTGGGGCCAGGCGGGACCATCTTCTCATTTTTCTCAGGGTGGAAGCAATTCAGAATTTGCATTTTCTCCATTTTTAAAACATCGGTGGGTCCAACCCAGCACAGCCCTGGGCCCCGATGCAGCCTGTGGCCTGCCCGTTTGGGTCCCCATTGTTAGCTCCCAGCTCCCAAAGAGGCGAGAGGCTGTCCATGCTTCCTTGTGGCAAATACGGGCCTGGCACAGCGTGGGGAGAGGCCCCCCCCAACCCCCGTGAATTCTGTGACCTTGAGTTTCACTCCTGCAGCAGCCGCAAAGATAGACAAATGTCGGGGCAGGGGAGTAGGATGTCGGATTCCGAAGTCTGAGCGTCTGACTCATGGGCACGACTCCACATGCCCCTGCTATCCTTCTTGGCTCTCTCTGGTCCCAGAGAATACCTGTCAGTAGGTTTTGTGGGTCGCCTGCTTTCCTTCCACGACTGGATCTGTCCCTTGTCGCTTGGCCTGAATAGCCTCTGTTATTACCTTTATATTGTTGGTGATTCTGGTCTGGGAGCAGGAGGCAGATGCCAGCCAGCCCAGCCCCGTCATCAGCTCGGGACACCTGCTCTCCCCTGCTCCCTGGGGGACGGCCAGCAAGACGCCATCGGGAGGGTGGGTACGGATGAGGCTTATGAACAATGTTATTTCCCCTTGCTGGTTCTTCTGGAGGGAATCATTTAAGTAATGAAGCAGACATGCGGAGGGCTGGGGTGAAGGGACTCAGCAGCGACTCCAATCCAGGGGAGGCTGCCTGATCTACCCTTTAAGCCCAGACTTGGGGCGGGGAAAGGAGAGCCAGTAGAAGCTTTTAGAACCCCCAGATGGGCATGTTCCTGGGAGTGCAGGTTCCTGTTTCCCTACTTGCAACAGCATCTCTCTTCTGTTGCCCTCCCTGCTCACACAGCAGGTGAGTGGAGATGTAAGTCAGGTGTGTCCGTGTTTCCATCTGTCAGGAGTGAAGAGGCGGGGGCTGGTTAGTGCAATTCACATGGCGCGGTGCTTTCCAAAGCCCTGTGGTGGATGAGGCCACGTGGAGGTGGGCGGCAGTTGCTCCCGTGGGATGAGTTCTTGTTCACCAAGTTGCGCACCCGGAAGGTGGTGGCCACGAGAGGGATGGTCAGGTGCCGCAGGTTGTAGGGTGAGTCAGAGCTGGGGACAGTCTTGAACTCATGTGCCCCGACCTGGCCTTTCTCTAGGGTGGTAAGTGGGCACATGAGGTGCACAGGAATGGGACCCAGGAATCCTCATACCCATTCAGGCTTCACCCTGCCACGTGCATCCATGGAAATCCCGTGGCCTCGGGTCCCATTGCAGAAAATGTCACTGAAATACTGCAGATGGCGGTAACAACAGCAATAATAATAGTGCTCCTCTTGGTCGAAACATAAAAATGTTGAGAAAATCAGGTGGTACACAGCTGAGGCAGAGAGGCTAAAGCAGACGTGGAAAGTGAGACTAAGGGTATCCGCAAAGGAGGAGGGGTAAAAGGGATGGGGGCGGAGGCCCTGGCGACTCTGCAAGGGCACCCCTGCGTGCGGAGCTGCTCCTCTGCCTGGAGTGAGCCGTGACGTGGGGGAACAGCGCAGCCAGTTACATAAAAGCCTTCATTCCTGTGCTCTTGGCGGGCGCTCTTGTTCTGCCCTCCGCCCAGGCCCCAAGCAAGGGAGGGCCAGGGCCCACGTGCCAGCAGTGGCTTCACAGCCTCCGAGCTCTCTTCCAGTGGCAGCAATGCCCCAGCAGCCCTGACGGCCTGTGGCCGCCTGTGACTCCGGCTGGCGCGTGTCAGCTCACGGGAGGGAAGAGGCTGGAACAGCTTGGTGGGTGGGAGGAGAGGGGACCGTGGCACCTGGCTCGGGATCCTGGCCTGCCCCTGCCTGTCCCTCGCCCCCTCTGCTCATCCTCTGTTTCCACCTCTGTTCTTTTTGCCTTGTTTCTCTGGGTTCTCTTCCTGCGCTTTTGCAGGCCTGCCTCCAGGGGCCCGCAGGTCCTCGCGAAGCTCGTGACGCAGTCACAGTGGCTAAAAACGGAGCTGCTGTCACTTACCGGCTGTGACTTCATGCAGCAAGTGACCTAGCTTCTCTCAGCCTTGGTTTCAGCATCTGTAAATGGGATTGGATCGTGATATTCCCTGTCGCCTCGCTCTGTGCTATCCCTTTCGGTCGCCAGGAGCCACACGCCGGTGCAGTGAGCACTTGAATCCTGGCCAGTCCCAGAGTCGCTGAAGGGATGAATGAGGTGGCCTGCTTTGCTCCTGGCTTTTTAGGGACCAAGTCGGGGCTGATTCCCTGGGATCTAGTCCTGATAAGTGACTTTATTTTTCTCCGCCTTATTCTCCTCCTCTGTAAATTGGGGGTGACTCTACCATACACTTTTTCAGGATTTTGTGAGATTTAAATGAGTTAAGCCCTGTTTCACCCTTAGGCCAGTGCCTGGCCCTCAGAAGCACTTGATTATCACTTTCATGTTTACTGTGCCAGACTTGGGGCTGGGTGCTCAAGGGGATGAAATAGCCCCAGCGTGCCCCAGCCTGTTAAGAACCTGCAGGTCTGGAGGACAGCTGGTATGGGGGTACAGGTGTCGTGTGGCTAAGGAGACCGCCTGAAAGTGGGCCTTCGAGGGTTTTGATGGCAGAAGGTGGAATCGGGCAGAGAGAGAGGCTGGGTCCTGCAGTCCCGGCAAGATGTCACCTCTTAGTTGTGGCCCCCAGCAATCCTTTGTGACCACTCCAGAGACTGGCGGTCTCTGGGATGTCCAGGAAAAGTCTCAAGGACATCCGAGCAGCCTAAGTGAGGGTTTTCCAGCTCCCTGGCCAGCATGGGAGGGGACAGGGCCTGCATTCTCTGTCGGCTGCCACAGCCAGGTCTGAAACAACACAAGGAAGCCTTTGTCATCAAGATCCTCAACAGGTGGGGGCTGGTCTGCCGCTGCCCACCACCCAGCCTGAGCTAGTGCACGTCACTGCCTGCCGCGGTCTAGCCGGCTGCTGGCCTGAGTCCTCCAGGCCAGCCAGAGCCGCGGCCTTCTGCATCAGACATTCCCCAGCATCCTCCACTCTGGTCCTGTGTGCTCCCCGGGCCTCCAGCCCGCTCCTGCACCGGGCACAGGTGAGGCCGGTGGCTGACCTCACCTCTCCCGCCCCACCCCAGGCTGGATCCATGCCGTCTACACTCCTGTGGACTCTCTGGTATTTGGCGGAAACATCCTGCACAGCTTCAACGTGCCCATGCAGCTGCGGATCTACGAGATCGAGGACCGAACGCGGGTGAGTCGGCTTCCTTCTCTCCGGGTGGGCGTGCCCGGCCCCCCGAGCTCTGCTGAGACTGGGTGTGTGGACAAGTCACTCCGAAGTCCTCCGTGGTGCCCCCTCCCTCCCGCTTCCTGCCTCAGGCTGGGCCTTGCTCCTGGTTCTTCAGGGCAGGGGGTGATGACTGGAGCCCCTCCCCAAGCCCTGGGAGTTTTCTGCCCGTCTCCAGGCTGGTGGCAGCCAAAACCCCCTTGCCGAAGAGGAAGTGTCTTTTGAGAAAGCACCGTGACTGTCAGGCAACCTGTCTCTTCCCCCTCCTCACATGGAGAAGGGATTGGAGGGAGCTGGGGGAATTTCGTCGTGGTTGTTGCTGTGGTTTGCAGGGGGGCTGAGCCTCGGGAGAAAGGTCAGGTCTTGGCCATGAGTTCCCGTGGAGCCTGAGGAAGCCAGTGTCTGTGGGTCCCCCAGGGGCTGCCTCTGAGCTCCATCTCGCTGCCCACTGGGGGGGTCCCTAGCTCCCCTTGATAGTGATGGTAATGGTTTCTCAGACATGAGGTCCCCTCACCCCCAGGACTTGATATGTGTCCCCAGCTCTGCTCCGTGGGTGTCCCCTGAAAAGCGCTGGCTCCTTGGAACTTGCCATCCTCTTTCCTGTGCTGGAGCTTGACCAAGTGTCCCCAGGCATTTGAGACAGGTCAGAGGGTAGGTGGGAAACCGGGGCCAAAAGGGCCCATTTTTCCTTATAGTCATTCAAACATTTCTCTTCTTTTTTCCTTTTCTATGGAGAGAATTCACATACAACGAATTTCCCCATTTAAAGTGCACAGTTCCGTGGCGTTTGGCACGTTCACAGTGTTGTGCAGCCAGCACCTCTGTCTGGTCCCAGGGCACTCATCGTCCCAGAAAAAGCCCCGTCCCCATGAGCAGTCACTCCTCGTCCCCCTCCCCCTGCCCATCACTAATCTGCTTTCTGTCTCTGTGGATTCGTCTGTTCTGGACATTTCTTAGAAATGGGATCATATAATGTGGCCTTTCATGTCGGGCTTCTCTCAATCAGCGTGATGACTCCAGATGCCATCTGTGGTGTAGCAGGTGTCAGAGCTTCCCTCCTGGTCCACGGGGTGGACAGACCGTGCCTACTCAGGCTTTGCCATCTAGATGGCTTTCTTGCCCCAAAGATGTGTTTCTGTGCTTGGGCCTTGAAGATCCCCGCCGTTCTTGGTCTTGCTTTCTGGCCTCAGTCTATATGGAATCGCATAGGTGCGTCAAAGTCTTAGCCCCCGTGTGTGTGACTGACCTTTCTAGCAGTTCTGACGTTGAGGGGCCCCGTGCAGAGGTTTCCCAGGGACCACATCAGCCACATTCAGCGCCAGGGGCACCAAAGGGGAGGGTGCCCGTCTTTCAAAGGCAGGCTTGCTACCTGGGAGGCCTAGATCTGCAAAGATCGGGTCTCGTTTTGTGGACGTTTGTGCCTTTCTTCTCTGCCACCCACCCAATATCCCTCTCCTGGTCTTGGGGAGGCCAGCCCAGCCCCAGGCCGGAGGAGGTCCTTCTGTGGCAGAGGCACCGTTTGGGTGTGAGTGGTCATCTCAGAGTCTGGATCCCGTGCTGTCTGGGGCTCTGGCCACCTGTTCTTTGGCCAGTACTAAGGAATGGGCCAGTTTGTGAGCAGACGAGGAAGTGTGGGCTAGAAAAGGAAAAATGTAGAAAGAGAAGTCAGGCCCATGACTTTCCAGGCAATTCCTGAAAGGCAGAGTCAGGCTGGGATTTCTAAAGGCTTCAGCCGCCCCTCCCCGCGGGAATCTGGCTCATACAACTCAGTGGCTTTGGGCCCCATCATCCTGTGAGGAGCCCAGCCTCCCTCCCTCCTTAGCAGGAGGTGGGGGGAGGTAAATGAAGTGGAACCCGGAGCTCCCGTGGAATATCATGGCCATATCCAGATGAGATGACAGGGTCCCCTCCCCCAAGGCCCACTGTCTCTGTCGTTTGAGTGGACACCCATCTGGTTTCCCCCAAGCAGGTGGATGGGCAGGGGGGCTAGTGGGCAGGCTGGGCTGGAACCAGAGGCAGGCTGTTTAATCTGCTTTGATTTCTGGCCCTTGGCGAGGGCTTGTCTACAAGGCCCAATTGTTCATGTCTTAGGAGCCCAGGCAGACAAAAGATGCTGGGGAGAGAGCACTGGAGGCCAGAAAAAGCGCCAGGGCTCCTTGTCAGCTCGCTACAGCTTCATTCTTTACATCCCTGTGAGACGCTCAAGAAGGATGTGGCCATTTAAAAAGAGTTTTTCAAGAGTCCTAACACATGGCTTAGCTTGGAAACCAAATGCAGGGGGCAGGACAGTGGGCAGCATCAGTCTCTGAGCCTCGAGGTGTGACTTTGCCTTAGAAAAAGAATTCGCTTTTTGTAGTCCAAGGTGGGGGGCCCCCACCATCCAGAGCAGGGGAGTCCCAAGGTTCTCCTGGGCTTAGAAAGCCATGTCTTGCTCTCATGATTTTAATTTTTCTGGGCCGGATGATAGGAGACTTTACCTGCTGCCCTGAAGACAAGTGCAGACAGGAGTCTGGGACTGATGGGTTTCCATTTCCTGCCCCGTTTGGAGATTCCATCTTTCACCTCTCATTCTAAAAATAGGTGTGTGTGGGGGGGTGCAGAGAATTACACCAAAGAATGGGTTTCGTGTTTATTATTTGAAGATAACATCTCAACAATGACCACTACATACTTTAACCCTAGTTAGGTTGATAAGGGGTAGGGATGGTCCAGATGATCATTAAACTGTAGTCTCTCTCTCTCTCTCTCTCTTTTTTTTTTTTTAACCCTTTTTCCACGCCCCCTAACGGTTGTAGTGAAAGCAACCTTCTCAGGAAAGGTAATGCCCGCATGCCCCATTTCCTCTCAGTCAGTGAATCTATTTGGAAGTTACAAATAATTTACCCTTCCTTTCACCTTTCTCCTACCATTGGGTTTTTCTTTTTTCTCATTGACTTTTTTTTTTTTCCAGGAGAAAAAACAAATTTTTAAGACACTTCCACCCAATCTCATATTTCAGTTTTTCAAGTCCTGAGACCTGGGAGTCCTAGATGCATTGAAATACCGCTGGTTCTGATCTCCTGAGGTCACTCTGCTGTAAGAGGAAGGGCTAAGGCCAGGTGCCACTCGAAGGGGTCTTTGGGGACCCACACTGCCCCCTGGAGCCCCGCTGACCCAGGGAGGGTCCCCCAGGCAGGGAGCAGTGCATGCTTTCTGACCGCCTTGCCCTTCGGTGACGACTCAGTTTGAGGAGGCTCCGATTCTGTCAACAAATAATGTTGAGCAATCGTGTGTTTAATGTTCCCAGGCATGTGGCTGAAACCTTTTGAAGGCGAAGGGTGGAAGGCGACAACCCGTTTGTAAGTCAATTCTTTGCCAATTTTGTTTCCTGCGGTGCTCTCTTGGAAAAAAAATAAAATGAAATGAAAGAAATTTTAATTCCTTCATCAGCATTTTGTCTTCACCCAGCTGGTTTCCTTTGGGCTCAGCAACGATGAGGGGGTTACCCTCCTCTCCTGAAGCACAGCCAAGCACAAAATTTTTTTCCCCCCCGAATCCACAAAGATTCTTGGGCGCGATGGTGCCCGTCCATGCAGAGTGGCTCAGATGATCTTCCCAAGTTTGAAAAGTCAAAAGCACTTCAGAGTTCGGCCGATACAGCCTAGTCAGGGGGATATGAGTGAGGGTCCAAGAAGAGGTGGACCTGCCTGTCCTCGGCTTGCTCTGGGTATTGGCGGTTTGTTTCAAAATTGCTTGGCCTTTGTTCTGAAGTAGGTGTGGGGCTGAGACCCCCAAACCCTTCTTCCCAGGAGGTCAGGGCCTGCCTCAGGCTGCGGAGCCTCTCTTCCGTTTAAACTCTAGAGGGTACTGACCCGGTGCCTGAAGAAAAAAGCATTATTAATATACTGCCCCAGCAATCAACCTGGATTCTTGGGAAAGAAGCTGGAGCCAAGGAAACCACTTGATGATGTTCCCAGCTCCGTGCATCCCCCCCTGCCCCCAAGGAGCTCAAAAGCATGTGGCCAGAATCTCATTCTAAACCGTAGCATCCACCCGAGGCAGGGAGGTCAAGTGGACCCAATGCGCAGATGGGAGAAGTGAGGCCCCTAACTTGGGAAAAGGGCCTTGAAGCTGGAAACTGAGTCAGTGAGGGTTGGACGGGGGAACTGAGAGCTGGGACTCTCAGGTATGGCAAGGTGGGGGCCTTTTCCAGGTGGGCGCTGCAAGAGAAGCAGGAAAACAGTATCTTAGGACCCATGGTGGACCTGGATCTGCTCACACTTGTCTTCGTTCCGCATGTAGAAGGTTGCCTGTTGATTGTCCGCAGAGAAAGTGAGGAGAGTGCTTTGCTTAACGTCCAGCTCCCTGAGTTCCTGGGAGATGGAGGAGGTGGAGAGGGGTCTCTGGCCCTTGCAGAGGTCCTTCGAGGCAGGTGCACCCTTGGTGAGAGGGCAGGTGAGCAGGTCAGGGGTGAGCGTGGACTGTGGGCTCACAGGGTCCGTATATAGCCTTGGAGAGGAGGGCCCAGCGGTGGGGGAGGGGCCACCCTCAACACTGCCACTCCCCCCTGGCTGGCTCAGGAGGCTCAGGGTGCAGTTTTCGGAAGGGTTTTGTGTCGGGGCGTCAGTGGTATGGCTTTTTCCCTGTCTTTCGCTGTCACCTCACCCTTAAAGGCCCTGCAAAATCCACCTGGAGCCCAGGCCTTGTCACAGTTCTGATAGGCAAATCTCTCAGTACCTGTACTTCCTCCCCTCTAAGAAACAGCCAAAAGGGATCTCTGTCTGGACTCCTGCTCCAGCCCTGGGGTTGTGTCCCTTGGTGTTAGGGTTACACTGGGGACTTGTGTCTAAGGAAGGGAGTCCCCTGGGAATGCACCCTGGGCAGTGCCAGGTCGTGGTGGCTGTGGTGAAGGAGCAGGAGGTGGACCCCTCTGAGGCCCTACTCCCAGAAGGAGGAGTGGCCATCCTCCATCCTCATTGGCCCACCTGGTGCAGCCCCTCCCCCAGAGTGCAGGAGATGCTTCACACCCTGTCCTCAGGTGGGTGAGGTTTGGAGATTCTGCTTTTTCTAGATGGAGGGAGGCAAAGCAGAGTCTGTGCGAGAATCTTTGGGAATGATCAGGAGCCCGTTTCTGTTGTAGCTAGATTCAGGCAGTGGCTCGCATCCATAGGTCCCCGCATCCTCCGTCAGCAGGTCAGGGGACAACACAGTCTCTTTGCACCTCACAGAAGCACCAAGTGGCCCCCGTCCATCTTCCCCGTGGCGTGCCGCTCAGGGAACCTTGACATAATGCTCTCACCGAGGCCTCTTGCTCCCCTCTTCCTCCTCATTTGTGCATGCTATTGGTCTCTCCCCCCTCCAGTGCCCCCCCCCTGCCCTGCAGCTCACCCTCCCATTTTCCCCTCACACCATTTGTGCTTTTGCTGAGATGATGAAAATAACTCCCTCCCCCAGGAAACACCGCCCCCTCCATTCTCGCCTTCCTTTTCCCTTTGCCCTCCAGAAGCTGACCTCGCCCTGGGTCTTTGCTTTCAGGTGCAGCCCAAATTCCGTTACCCCTTCTACTATGAGATGTGCTGGTATGTCTTGGAGAGATACGTGTACTGTGTGACCCAGCGGTCCTACCTCACTCAGGAATACCAGAGAGAATCAATGCTGATTGGTGAGTGAACGATGCGTCCCACCCCCTTACCGTGGAAAATGACCCCAACAGAGCAACACTGCTGGCCTCCAGGGCTTGCTGGTGACTTTGTAGATGTGTGGAGGAGCCAGTCCTGGGCGTGCTTGCTGAAGCAGGATCCCCATGGAGCAGAGCATCCTGGTTCTTTCTAATCCTCAGTAGCTACCAGCTGATTTTTTTTCCCCCACCTGAGCCCCGGGGCTTGGGTTTTTATCTGTGTAAGAGCAGATCCATGAGAGGCAGCCAGTCCCCCAAATCCCAGGCCAGCTTTGAGCCCACCAGCAGGATGGCCAGGGCTGGGGACGCAAGCTTGGCAGAGCGGTGGGTGGTTTTTTGTCGCAGCTGCAGCTCCCTGCCCTGCTGCCATTACTTAAAGGGACCTCATCCCGCCACGATGCTCAGTCCTTGTGTCCTGGCTCACAGATGTCCGCCCCAAAGCTGCCCAGAGCTGTGACAGCCTCGAGTCTTCCCCTCTGCCTCTGAGCTGTCACTGCCGAGGGGCTTTCCTGGATGCGGAGTCCGCTGGGCCTCACTTATTTCATCTTTGTCATCACGAGATAGAAAAATGCAGCCGGTCCACACGATTTCTCCTGTCATCTCCAGGGCTTTTAGAATCTTTATTTTTTCTTTCTCTCATTAAACCCTCTTCCTCTGTTTCCTTGACTCCCATCCTTAGTGACTTTAGGGGTTGGCTTCAGGTGGGCCTAGGATGGGGAACAAATGTTTCTGCTAAGGTTTTATTGGGAAATGCTCATTCACCTCTTAGAAATTCAGTTTTATCTGGCAGGGAGCAGTTGGGGGGTTGTGTTTGGAGTCCCATTTCTGTCAGATGTTGTGATAATTAGATGTGAAAAACACCAAAACCCTGCCACCTGTTGTACTGAGGCCTGCAGCCCGGGGGGAGATGGAAGTGATTCCGGACTCGCGCGTGAACTGCTGTGACAGTTTGGGCAGTCCTTACACGCTCCCGTGCGGACCAGAGGCTTCATTTTTGTGCCAGTCCCCAGGACCCGGAAATGAGGGTCACTTCTCTTGTTTGGATACTTAGGGCTGTAGAAGAACATTTCCCAATTCTGAAGGGCAACCTTGAGCCAGCATTGGGGTCTTCGGCACCTCCTTTTTTCTTAAATTTTCTTGCCACTGTTTCCCTTGCCTCTCTATTCCGTCTGCCAAAGGGAGGGTTGGGCATTAGGGGGACCCCTCAGTGACCGAAGGCTGGTTGTACGCCAGGAACCACCCTTGGTGATGCCTTATTTGCTCCTTACAACAGGCCTTCAGAGGCAGTAGTCTCTGCTGCGTAGTTTTTAAAGAGCAGTACGGGGATACAGTGCCCACGCTCTGTGCACCTATTTACTGCGTTCACTTTAAAGGTTTTTAGTTGTGCAGCCATCACAATAGTTAATTTGTAGAACATTCATCACACAGAGAGAAACCGGTACTATTTATTGATTGCTTGCTTTATTTACTTATTTATTTATTAATTTCCTTATTTAATCCTGAGGACATGTTCTTTGATTTTAGAGAGAGGGGAAGGGAGGGAGAGAAACATCGATGTGAAAGAGAAATATTGATTGGTTACCTCTCGTATGCTCACCGACCAGGGACCGAACCTGCAGCCTAGGCATGTGCCCTGGATAGGAATCGAACCCGTGACGTTTCCATCCACGGGAATGACGTTCCCAACTATCTGAGTGACACTGGCCAGGGCAAAACCTGTGCCTTTCAGTCGTGTTGCCTCATCCATTCTCCCCCAGCATGAGGCAGACACTAATCCACTTTCTGTCTCTACGGATTTTTTTCCTGTTCTGGACATTGCAGTGAGGAGAATCATACATAATATATGCCCTTCTTTCTTACATTTTATATGTTGAAAAATAAAATGCCAGGTGTGTTCAGAGAGGTGAAGCAACTTGTCTGGGTACACACAGCTGGAGGAAGCTGAGCTGGGGTCTGACTGACCCTAACCTTTCTAGAAGCTGAGGGAGGCATAGACCATTAGAACTGTCAAAAGAAGCTTGGTCTCCACAGTAAAGGGGAGGCATAGTGAGTGAAAGTCCCAGGGACCCCAGCAGGGAGTTTGGGGCGTTTATCTCAGTCTTTCTTGTGACCCCTTCACCCCCACCCCCTCCCTGTAGATGCCCCAAGAAAGCCCAGTATAGACGGCTTCTCATCGGATTCCTGGCTGGAGATGGAGGAGGAGTCTTGTGAGCAGCAGCCCCAGGAGGAGGAGAAGGAGGAGGAGGAGGAGGAGGAAGAAGAGGGTGCAGATAAAGTGCCCAAGCCGTCTGCCGACGGTCCTGCCTCGCCCACCAGCACCCCCTCGGAGGACCAGGAGCCCCCCGGAAAGAAGCCTAAAGCCCCTGCCCTGCGGTTCCTGAAAAGGACTTTGTCGAATGACTCAGAGGACAGTGTGAAGTCCACGACGTTGCCCACAGAATACCCCAAGACGCCCACGGGCTCCCCCACCACTGAGGGCTCTGCCAAATGGACCCACCTCACCGAGTTTGAACTGAAGGGCCTGAAAGCTCTGGTGGAGAAACTTGAATCCCTCCCAGAAAACAAGAAGTGCGTCCCCGAGGGCATCGAAGACCCCCAGGCACTCCTGGAGGGTGTGAAGGTGGGCAGGGAGTTGCGCCAGGGGCTGGGCAGCTGAGGGCCAGGCAGGTTCTGTTCAGAGCACAGCTTTCCAAGGACAGCTCAGCTCAGGGTGGCTTGGTGACGATTGTCCTTGGGGCATGTCCACACATGGAGAGGGGCTCATCTAGGGTGTCCAAGCAGAGGCCGCCACTGAGACCTGCAGAGAATCTGGGTGGAAGCTGGCTCTGTTGACGATGCGTTCTTTCTCACACTTGTTGAAACGGGAGGATTTGCCAGCACCGGCTGCTGTGGGTGCGCCTAGAGTGCTGTCAGGGAGGTGTGTGTTCTGGGTCGGCTTCCCCTGTAATGTGTATCTGTTTTACGTGAGTCATTTGTACATCCTGGTGGTCTGCAAGGTGGCCAGGGCCACGTGGCCACCCGGGGTTCAGTTATGGAGCCAACACTCAGTGAGCGCCAGCTGTGCTGTCCATGGGGGAACAGAAAGCAGGGGGTCATGGACACTGGCCTTAGGTAGTCTAGCAGGAAAGCACGCAGCTGAGGAAATCAGGAGGCGGAATTCAGTGCCCCTGGCCCGCTGTGTGTGCCCAGGGTGCGGGAGCAGGCCAGGGCTCTGGTATAGTGATGCAGAGGCCGTCTGAGCTGGGCTTCAGAGGCTGGGGAGGAGTTCTCCAGGTGGGGAAGGCTGTTCGAAGCAGAGTGCTCACGAACAGGTGTTTAAGAACCAGGAGATCCACTGGGCGGCCTTGTCTTCTTGTCCTTATAATCATGACGTTTGTTGGAAGCTTGCTACCTGCCAGGTACCAGCGCTAGGCAAGTAGTAGTTACCTTTACTCTCTGCCTTTACCCCATGAGGAAGTAGGCTCAGGAGGGTTAAAGGACATGCCTGAGGTGACAGAGCAGGTAGATGGTGGGGCTGGGATGAGGGCCTGGGAACACCTCCAGAGCACCTGTACGGACATACTGCACCAGCTTCTGCCTGTTGGTGTTGCTCAAGCTTTTTGGGGTGAGGCCTCAGAGGCTTTTGGGCTTCCTCCTCCAATGACTGATTCCCAAGAAAATACAGCTGCCTCCTAGGGTTGAAACTGAATTTAAGTCTCTTTCTAACTTGGGGAAATTGCCCAGTGAAAGAACTCTGTGATAGATATTTCTGTAAAGCAAATCTTTACTTGCTATGGTGTCCTTTTCACTGACACTTGACTTTCTTTGGAGGTTGCCAGACTTTCTTGAGATCTTTATGAGAATAGGTTTTGTGCACAGAAACATTTTGCATGTGGTGTCAGGGGTCTTGGACTCCAGCCTGTTCCTTTCCCCCACATTAAGAAGCTTGAACCTTGTGAGAAGGGATTTTGTGTATTAGGTTCCCCAAAGGGAGCCTGAGAATTCTGTTAGGTGGCTACTTTTTTCTTCTGAGGTCCTGAAAAGTGAGAACAAGGTCTTTTCATGAATAATTAAATCATTCATAGTATTATGGTGCCAGAATGTTGTAAATGAGTTACAAACACTTCCGTTTCAAGAGGAAGTGTTACTCTGTGCTTGTGGAGCATGTTTTTTCTTTCAACGTTTCTTACGTCTGTGACCCGTCTATGTGCAGTGCTCCTGGTTAGTCAGATGTTTTTCTGGGAATGGGACTCGGCCCCTCCTGTCTCTCGCCTATACTCACCTGATGGGTCTCTGAGGTCGGTTCGGCCCCTGGATGGTGTGGAGGAAGCCTGCGGTAGGGCTCAGACAACTGTCAAGGAGCCCAGCTCTTTGCCCTGACCGTGGGGTTCAGTGGCAGTTCATGGTAATTGACAGGGCATCTCAGTTACTGTGTGCTATTGTGGGTGTTTCCCATACATACACTCATTTAAACCTCCCAACAATTGTGTCTGGCCTGCACAGTAGTAAACGTTTTTACTAATTCGTTGCCAACATTGAGAAATCAGGACTCATATAGAATATCCTGGTTATCCTGGCTCATGTTCCTGACTGGCTGCAGCAGCGGAAGTGAGTCATGGCTGACTTCACACACTGCAGTCCCCACCACTCCCTACTGCCTTGCTGAGTGTGTGTTCCCCACACGGCTGGCACAGGTCCTTTTCATGTAATCTGGCCACTTAGCTCATTTGTTGAACTCAACAGTCTTTAGAGATATTTATGGTCTTGAGCCTTGTCTGAGGAGGCCCTTTTTGGGCTAAAGAGATTATAAGCTGGGTGGTCAGGCGTCCTGGATCCCCAGGACAATTGGACCTTCTGCTAGTGTCTCGAAATGCTGTGTGGCCAGGAGCCTGCATGGGTGGAGTGGACCAATGGTGTCTTCCAGTCTCTGGAGATGCAGGAGAGGTGGTTGAAGCCAAAACTGACCTTCAGGGTGAGAGTGTGGTCACAGAGGGTGAGCAGCTGTACTCATAGGCTCCTCTGTCCTTCTCTCTTCTGAGATGTCGGGGGCGGGGTTCCCTTTTGCCCTAACTAGGAATGAAAAACAGCTCAGGAATGTGGGTCCAAGGCAGACTTCCCAGCCGATGCCCACTGCTCCCACCACCGGGGAGTGAGTCCTGTTCCTCACCAGTGGTGTTTCTCCTTCGTGACTGACCACTTTTGCTCTTTGGCTGGTGTTGCAAAAAGACGAAGTCTTCTTTCCTTCTCTCCGTTTCTCTGCGACCTCAGGCTGCTGCTTGTGGTGCCTCCTGGTCATCGGAGCCCCTGGGATTGGAGACGGTCCCCCAAATCAGTCAGTCTCCAGATGGCTGGGTTTTGGCTTTTATCAACAACCCACTTTTTCATTCATTTGTAATGCATTTTTGGATTCTTTTTATTTTATTATTATTCTTTATAAAAGATTTTATTTATTTATTTCTAGAGAGAGGAGCGGGGGAGAAAGGGAGAGGAACATCGATGTGAGAAAGAAACATTGATGGGTTGCCTCTTATACACACCCCGTCAGGGGACCAAACCTACAACCCAGGCATGCGCCCCAACTAGGAATCGAACTGGCGACCTTTCTTTTTGCAGGTGACGCCCAACCCACTGAGCTACACCAGTCGGGGCGATTCTTTTTATTTTTTGATTTAAACATTTGTGGACCTTTATCAGAGGCTTCTGGTGAGTTGTGGTTGGAGGTTAAGAGGACCAGGAATGGACGTGGTGCCTCCTTCAACGTTCTCTCCTCAAGCTTTTCTCTTGCCATCTGGCTGGCTGGGGGGGGGGCGTGGCAGAAAGAGTACTGGACTCAGAGTCAGAAGGCAAGGCTTCGTTCTGACAGCTGCTCCTTCAAGCGTTAGCTATATGACTTGGGCTTGTCGTTGAACACCTCTGAGCTAATATTTCTCACTTATATCATAGAAATAAGACTTCTTACATTGTCTGCCGCTCGAATGCCCCAGAGGCCAAGTGAGGAAATGCATTTGAAGTCATTTGATAAAACTAAACACAAGATGACGTGCAGGTGGTTGCTGAACGAAGAGGCAGATGGGAACCAGGCAAGGGTCAGCCTCCTGTTATAGGACAGAATGGTTTTGGCATTTCTCCACCGAGTAGATGTTTGGTGCTAATTGATGCACATCAGTTAATTTTGTTTGGCCGGGGCCTCCCATGTGACCCCCGGATGATGTGTGCCTGATGCGTGACGGAATCGAGGAAACCACATGGCTCAGTACTGTGATCCTTCCAGAATGGAGCTAAAGGAGGCAGGCTCTTGAGAGGCACAGGGTTGGCAGGCGGTTTCAGAGTTCGCCGCTCAAGGAAACCCTGCTGAGGCCCAGCAAGTGGGATGAGTAGGGAAAGCTACTTTTCCTAAACACTGTCAGGTTCATTTTCAGTCCCGCTCACCCGTCCCCGGGGTTTCCCATTCTAGGCCTGGAGGACAGTAGTCACCCAGTCAGCGGTAAGTCGGGGGCCGTGTGCCCTTCTTTCCAAGTTCTGAAGCCCCCCAGACCAGCAGAGAGGCAGAAGGTGGCGTACTATTCATGAGAGGAAAACACTTTCAAGAGTCCAACTGAGGACAGGTTCTTGGAGAACAGAGAATGTAATGTATTTTTAGAATTGTGGTAAAATACACATAAACATTTATCATCATTCATTCATTCATTCATTCATTTTACATACTAGATTCTCCAGGAGGGAAACCTTTACCATTGCAAAGTGGTGTGAAGAACATTCACAGGATTGTGTGACCACCACTTATACCCAGTTCCAGCCTTTGTCATCACCCCAGACAGAACCCTGTCCCCCTCCCTCAGGCCTGCTTTCTCTCTCTGTGGATTTACCTGTTCTGGATATTTCTTCTACATGAAGGTTTTAAGTGTGGTAGTGTTACATGGTCAGTGTAAAACAAAAGTTAACATAGTAGGCAAGAGGATAGAAAGTGTCCTCTGCTCAGTTCTCACACCCTGGAGGTGACTCCTTGTTAATTACCTGGTGAATATACTTCCGGAGCTTTCCTCTCAGCCCCGTTTATACAAACAGATCATAATTTAAAAAAAATTAGATCATACTATCTTGCAACTGGCTTTTGTCCCTTAAAGCTTTCTTTTTGTGTGTCTGTTCCTGTAAGTCTAGCTTATTCTTTTTTGTGGGCAGAACTTTCAACACTTGTTCGTCCTTGCAGCCGTGCTGATGGGAGAGCCCCAGGGACTCTGGTTTCAGCAAGTTCAAGTTTGCTCATTGGCACCGTGAAAACTTGACTTAGATCCAATCCAAAATGATTGTCCAACTTTATTTGTTTAAGAAAAGAAAGATTTCAACTCTCTTGTAGGAGCCTAAGAGCCAAAGAAAGACATTTTCTTGCCCATCTTTGTGAAACCCTCTGGGATTTGGCCTTGAGGCATCTTCAGTGACTTCTGTTAAGACACCTGTTCTGCTGGAGGTGCATTATGTTGGCTTCTACATAGAGGGAAAGCAAAGAAAGCAGGATGCAAGAGAACCTGGAGTTCAGTTTCGCTTTCTGTTCTTAGCTACTCTCAGGGTGGCCTTGGGCAAGTCACTCCACCTTTCTGTGGTTCCTTGGCTGTTCAGAAGTGCTTAAGGAATTGAAACCTATTGTCCTCTGTAAAATGAGGGTAATAACAGGGACCTATGTCACTGAATTATTTTGAAAAACAATGAGGTAATGAACACTTAGCGCTGGGAGCGGGATTAGCTATTCATAGGTAACCATCGGAGGAGGCCTGGACTGTCTTTAGCCAGCTCCCCACCCCTCCCAAGCTATTCCCCCCCGCCCACTTCAGCTTTCCCCATCCTCTTTCAGGTTTATGATTGAAGTCTGTGTTAGTCTCCTAGGGCTGCGTAACAAAGAACCCCAGCCTGGCTTAAAGCAAAGGAGATGTATTCTGTGTGTTCTGGAGGCTGGAAGTGTGAAATCAGCGCTTGCTCTGAAAGCCTCTGGGGAAGGCTCCTGCCTTGTCTCTTGCAGTTCGTCATGGTTGCTCTCCGTCGTCCTTGGCGATCCTTGGCTTGCAGCTACACCACTGCCTCCGTCTTCACATGGTCACCTGTCTTCTCGGTGTCTCCAAGTACCTGCTCCTCTTCTTACAGGGACATCAGTCATTGGGTTAGGGCCGCCCTGGTCCATAGGATTTCATCCTTGACGTGATTACACCTGCAAAGACCCTATTTCCCAATAAGGCCACACTCTTTGAGGTTTTGAATGCATATGAATTTTGGGGGGTGCACACTGAGCAACCCAATGCTGTCATTTTTTTCTCTCTTCCCTCTTGGATTGGCAAACATTCATTGATGGACAGAGTAAATCATAGTAAGGTGGATGTCACCCTGCCTGCTCTCTCTCCCAGAGAACCTGCACCTTCAACTAGAACTCGGGGAGAGCGGAGGCTCCTGAGGGGGAGGCGAGGGGGGCATCTGGCTAGTTGGGGTAGGTCTAGTCCTCCAGTCGGTTGTAAATCGCCAATGCCTTGTAAGGTTGTGAAGGGCAGGGGCCACGGAGATTGGTGGTGGAGGGCTTTTGTCCGGTACCCCTTGGCAGGGTGATTCTGCTCCTGGCCATTCAGATAATTGCAGGCTCTCTTTCCATTAATGCCACGCTCCCCTGGCTGCCAGAGTGTCAACTAGGGGTGGAAAGGCCAGCTCACTGTATCACTGTGAGCCCCTGCCAGCTCACTGTCAGCTCACTGACAGCCTTTCTTATTGGTGGCATTATGGGACTGCAGGGAATTATGGGGCTGTAGGGAATTAAGGGGCTGGAAGAGACAATAAGGGGGCCATTGTTTTCAGATGTTATCTTTCTTTTTTTAACACACAAAGATTAATTTTATTCATTTATCAAAGCCCAAATATAATAGAAAATAACCCTAAATTAAGAGTCCATTATCCAAACAGGTGTTATTATTTTTATTTATTTACAGAGGGGAAGAGAGGGAGAGAAACATCAGTGTGTGAGAGAAACATCGACTGGTTGCCTTGAGCACCCCCAACTGGGGACCTGACCCACAACCTAGGCATGTGCCCCGATGGGGGATTGAACCAATAACCTTTTGGTTTGCAGGCTGGTTGTCAGTCCACTGGGCCACACCAGCCAGGGCAGATGTTATCTTTTAAGACCACAGGTTCTAGAGTCTGGCTGAACCCCCATGCCATGATTAATCAGCTCAGTGGTCTTGGGGGTGTTGATAAGATGGGGATAGTAAGAATACGTGACTCATCGGATTTAGCAAAGTATCACTAGGATGGGGCCTTTAAGGGGTCAGGAAACTAAGCTGATATTGTTGTTATTATTTCAGACACTAGCCACTATGGAGTGAAAACAGGCCCATTTATGTTCAAGTTTCAGTGTGTGAAACCCATGACCTTGGAGTTAATCAGCTCCTGACCTCGGAACACACCTGCTCATTTAAGTCACCCCTCCTGATTCTTGCTGTTTGCAAAATAGTGAGTAGTAGAGCCCAGACTGGCAGCACTGTGGGTTTTTTAAAACCGTCACACTCCTGCCTGCTTCAGCGGAGCCAAACACAGAGCCAAACGTGGGGGACCAGTGGGCGGTGTGCAGCCTGACCTGCTCCCACCCTGAGATGACCCTGAACTTGGAGACAGGGCCCAACTGGATTCAGCCTGCCCAGCGGGGTCAGGCCACCAGCATTTGCTGAGGCTCTCCTGCTGGGGACTGGGTTTGATAGTGAGCCCTGTGCTTTGGTATTTTTGACGGGAGTGCGGGCATAGAGGATGGGAGGATCCCATCCGGGGTTGCAGGCAGAGGTGATGGAGGATGAATGAGGTGGGCCTCTCACCTAAGGAACTCCCGGTGTGATCACAAAACAAGCCCTGGATACTCAGATTCTGCTGCCTGTACCACCTCAGGAGAAGGGAGGAGAGCAGCGGGGGGCCAGAGGGCTCAGCAACTGTAGATCTGAAAAATGGTTAGATTGACCTGTGCCACTGGGTGCATTTTCTTTCTTTCTTTTCTTTTCTTTTTTTTTTTTTTTTTGCCTAAAATTAACTCCTGGGCCCCTGCATCAAATTTATTATCTCTGCTAGTTATGCAGCTAAACCAGTTTTTAAATTACCCTTTCACAGCTAAAGAAACTTTTTAATTTCCCTGTGCTCAGAACTCCTTAAGTGGATAAATTTTACGGAGAATGGGGTGGGCAGCATATCCTATCGGCTTAAGCCCGAAGGGATTAGCCGGCATTCGTTGAGCATTTACCATGCGCCCAATAGCTTCCACACACTATGGTCCTCACCACAACCTGGGCAGGTGGGGGCTGTCACTATCCCATTTCCTGGAGAAGGAAACAGACTCAGAGAGATGTGACGATATGCCCGAGTCACGGAGCTAAGAAGCGTTTAACTACGATGCACTATGGCAAGGCTGGTGTGTTCGTTTCCTGTGACTGCCGTGACAAATGACCACAAACCTGGTGGCTTACAGCAACAGAAATTTGTTCTCTAACAGTCCCAGAGGCCAGGAATCCCAGAGTCCAGGAGTTGTGAAGGTACTGGCAGGGCCACGCTCCCCAGAAGGCTCCCGGGGAGGGTCCTTCTGTGCTCTTCCAGCTTCTAGTAGTTCCTGGTGTTTCTTGGCTTGTCACAGTGTCACTTCACCAAGTAATGTCACATTCACAGGTGTCAGGAGCCAGGACTTGAATATACTTTTGTGAGGAACACAGTTCAACCCAGCAGGCACAAGAGGGTTGGGCTGGAGCGTCAGGGGTGCCCTGGGAGACCCAAGGTGCATTGACACCTGGTTGCAGGGGTCCTTACCTGTGGGGAGGGGGACTGCTGAGACTGCAGGGTTCCCCAGACCAGCCGCTCGAGCTCCTCCCTGCCATGTTCCTCTCCCTGTAGTTGGTGATTCTTGATGCCTGCCTCTGCTGTATTATCACAGTGGTGGCATTATTAGTCACAGTATAGACGGAGATTCTAATTATTAGCCCCCCACCCCAGAACCAGTGGGACCCAAGCCCATTGTCCACGTTAAGCTCCTTGAGAGACGTAGGCATGAGGGGGAGAGACCCGCCACGCCCATTGTCCGTGGTTATCTTGTTCGGTCACAAACAGCGCAGTTTCCAGGAGAAGGGACCCTGGGGGCCCAGATCTTTCTCCTTTTGAAAGCCCTGGGCTTTCCTAGTGAAGACTTGTAGGGTATAACCTGAAGGGCGCTGGGCTGGGGTGAGGACCCACGTTCCCTGGTCTTTGCTGCCAAGAGCGCCAGAGAGTGTATAAATGCTGGCAGAGGCTCAGGAAGCCAATGGCAAGATTGCCTTCAGCACAATTTATTTCTTGGAGAGAAAATCTTCAATTGAGTTATCCTGTCCTACAGGCTGTCACACACAAATGAAAACAGGCTTTTCCTGAGGGCAGAGCCCACAGCGCCCCCTGGAGGCCACTGGGGGCAACGCAAGGGGAGAATTGCTTCTTGTGGGAAGCCTGTCTGGGAACCCTGGGCTCCGAGGCCCACCCAGGCCTACATACTAAGGGATACAATGTCTGTGGTGCATTTAAAAGCAATAATTAAAAATGGAAACTGATGAAAAGTTGGTTGGCTTTGTATATCATCAGGAATTGGCAATTCTAAATGATGTCTTCCCCTAGGCTCGGATGGTTCCCACTGTCTCCCCCAACCCTTGGTAAACGCCCTCCAGAGTTGAGTCATGTCCTTATTCTTGGTTTCCTTTCTGTTGTGTTTCTTTTTAGATATGTACACAGTAGAAAATTTGGTACATTGTATTTTACCTTTACTGTTATGGCCTGAGGATTTAAAAAAGTGTTTTCTATTAGTAGACTTTATGTTTTTGAATAGTTTTACAGAAAAATTCAGCAGGTAGTACAGAGAGTGTCCATATGCCTACACACACCCACTTTTCTCTATTATTTTTTTAAAAGATTTTGTTTACTTTTAGAGAGATGGGAAAGGAGGAAGAAAGAGAGGGAGAGAAACGTCGATGTGTGAGAGAAGCATCTATTGGTTGCCTCTCATATGCCCCCAGCCGGGGCCCTGGTTGGCAACCCAGGCATGGGTCCTGACCAGGAATGGAACTGGCTTCCTTCCGCTTTGGAGGACTTTGCTCAACCAAGTCAGGGCCAGTTTCCTCTATTATGAACATCTTACCTTAGTGTAGTACATTTGTTACAATTAATGAACTGATATCGATACATTATTATTAACTGAAGTCTCTAGTTATTCACATCTCCCCAGTCTTTACCTAATGTCCTTTATCTGTTCCTGGATCCCATCCAGGACACCCTATTACGTTTACTCTTCTGTCTCTTTAGGCTGCTTTTGGCAGTGACAGTTCTCACACTTCCCCTGCTTTTGTTGACCTTCACAGATTTGAAGTGTACTGGTCAGGCATTTTGTAGAAAGTCCCTCTTTGGGGATTTGTGGCTTCATTTTTTTTTAAGTTGTTTACTGGAAGCTAACTACGGGTTAGCCATTGTGGGAGGCTTTGGGGATGTACCAGTGAACCGAGAGGAGTGTAAACAACATTCACAAATTGATAACATTGACTTGGTTTCTTCTGCGTGTGGGGGTGGGGGTGCAGTGGCGGAGGGTGGACAGCTCTCAGGGGTTTGCTCGCTGGCTTAGGTTTGGCCTCCAGCTCCCTTCAAAGACCTTCCCCCTACCCTGGGCTAATATGGCTCCTTTGTTTGGCCACAGAACGTCCTGAAGGAGCACGCGGATGATGACCCCAGTCTGGCCATCACCGGGGTCCCCGTAGTCACTTGGCCAAAGAAGACTCCAAAGGTAAGAGGCAGGTTGCCCACAGCTGGAAGACCGTTTCCTTGGCCTTTCCCATCTCCTGTCAGGTGAATGTCGGCACCTTTCCAGGGGAAACTCCTGGGAGAGGGCATCCCAGTTGAGATTGTTTTGTGATTTGTTCATTCAAGTTTTTGGTTTTTGAAAGGGATCCTTTCACTAACGCGGGAACTGCAGACAGTGACCCCTCGTGGTCACTCAGGAAACTGCGGAGAAGTGATGCCTCACCTTTCCCTGTGATTAGAGGAATTTTCTTTCCTTCCTTTTTTCTTTCTCCACCCCCCTCCCCCAAACCCCTGCTTTCTTTTCTTCATTTCTTTTTAATTCCAGCTGCTTTCGTGGGCTGTTTTCTTGTCTTTAGAAAGGTGTTTTTTTTTTTATCTTTGTAAATTAGATTGGTGCTCACCATAAAAAACTATCAAACAGGAAAGGACAAAGGCACTAAGAGGAATACTAGCGACATCTCTAGAACTTACCAGGAGCAGGTTGCGCTGCCTAGTGCTCTACATCCTGTATCTCACTTAGACCCGACGACGCTGTGGAATAGACACTTGTGCCTTGTTTTACAGATGAAGACACTGAGGCTTTAAACGGAGAAGTCCCTCATTAGGGTGCTTGGCCGGATGTGAAGGATGGCCTAATGGACAGCAGACTCAAAGCGTTCAACTAGCACCCACCTCAAAGTCCACCATCCAGAGAAAACCAGTAACATTTTGGTGTGTTTCCTTCTGAAGGCTGTGCTAGCGTGGAATTTATAAGCATCAGCCCATCCGTCTACTATCAGTCTGTCTATACTAAGTTTTGAGACCTTTTTTCCCCCTAAAACTCCGCACCTGAGGATGTTTTAAGTGACTTTAGGGAGAGAAAGGGAATGAGAGAGAGGGAGAAACATCAGTGTAAGAGAACAACTTGGATAGGTTGTCTCCCGTTCGCAACCTGACTGGGGATTGAACCAGCATTCTAGGTGTGCGCCCTGACCAGGCATCAAACCCGCAACCTTTCGGTGCATGGGACGATGCTCCCACCAACTGAGCCAACCGACCAGGGCTTCCCCGCTTTCTTAAGCAAGCTGTATAAACTGCCAGAACCTTGCTTCCTTCCCGTGTTTGTGAAGAGGGATCTAATTTGAATGGTGGTCGTGAGGATCGCATGTCCTTAGGACCAGGACCGACCCATGGTTGGTGCTCTCCAAATGTTAGTTGCAACTTAAGCAACTTCCTCATTGATGCATATTTGGCGAATTTCTGATTTTTTTTTTTTGCCATTATATAAAACACTGAGAGGAACATGCTAGATCCATGCTGTCCAGAATGGTAGCCACCAAGCCATATGTGACTGCTGAGCACCTGAAACAGGGCAAGCCCAAGTTCACCGCTGTGTCAGGGACACAGTGGGTTTCAAAGACTTACCCCAGAAAAGAACAGTGTAAAATATCTCATTAATTTAATTTTTTATGTGATTGCATGTTGGAGTTAGGGTTGCCAGATTTTTTAAAAGGATGCTCATTTAAATTTGAATTTCAGATAAACAACAAGTAAAGTTTTTGATATAAGTATATCCTACATGTTATATGGGATATATTTATGCTAAAAAAGATTATTTATTGTTCCTCTGAAGTGTAATTGGGAATACTTTATTTTTATTATTTGCTGAATCAGTCAACCCTAAAAAAAATTAATTGGGCAACCCTAGTTGATGTACGGGTTTAACAGATGGATTATTAATATTAATTTCACATGTCTCTTTTTACCTTTTTAAATGTGGCTACAAAAATTTTTTTAAATCCAGCTCTGGCTGGTGTGGCTCAGAGGATTGAGTGCTGGCCTACAAACCTAAAGGTTGCTGGTTCAATTCCCAGTAGGGCACGTGTCTGGGTTGTGGGCCAGGTCCCCAGTTGGGGGCGTGTGAGAGGCAAACCGATGGATGTATCTCTCACACATTGATGTTTCTCTCCCTCTCTTTCTCCCTCCCTTCCCCCTCTCTAAAACTACAAATAAATAAATAAAATCTTTAAAAAAATTTTTTTAAATCCATTCGTAGCTCACGTTCTACTTCTACTGGACAGTGTTGTTTTAGGCTATTCTTTTCCCTTTTGTTTATCTCCTTAGGGCAGACCCCTAAATGTGGACCCGTTGGGATGAAGGACACCCGTTCCTGTGGGTATTGAGGGCATTGGATTCTAATACTCTGTGAAACGGAGTGGTAGTTTATATGGCAGTGGGAAAGGAGAGGGATTCGCTACCCTGTCTTCTGCCTTCAGTTCCCCAGTCCGTGGAACCGTACAGGGTTTGCAGGTTGGCTTTCCCCGACATGGGCGATAAATAGAAATGCCACTGGTCAGACCACAGACTGTTCTTGCAGACATAGCACCTTGAGGCAACCCAGCCAGGCCCCACAGTTGCTCAGAACCTGCAGGGGAAACCATGGCTTTGCCTCACTGCTTCCTGGGGGGCAGGATCATGGTTTGCAGAATGTGGGCTTTTAAAGAGACAAGCTCACCACTGCCCACTGTCCTCTCAGAATTCACGGAGAGGCCCAAATGAGCCTCCCCAGGCAAATCACTCCAGGACTACACATGTGCCCTGGCTTCCGGGCCTGGAACCCTTGGCCCACTCCTAGGGGGTTTATGGGCATTTTATTTTTTGTTTTTAAAAAGATTTTATTTATTTATTTTTAGGGAGAGGGGAAGGGAGGGAGGAAGGGAAGGAGAGAAACATCGATGTGCAAGAGAAACATCCATCTGTTGCCTCTCACACGCCCCCAACTGGGGATCTGGCCCGCAACCCAGACATGTGCCCTGACTGGGAATAGAACTGGTGACCTTATAGTTTGCAGGATGACACCCAACCCACTGAGTCACACCAGTCATGGAAGCTTTTTTTTTTTAAAAAACAGACCTCTGCCCCACTTTCCTCCAAAGTCTTGGAAACAGGGAAGCTTGCTTCTGGGAGGAGCAGCCCTTACCTAAGATTCCCAAGGAGGATCCATTATAAGCACTGGTCTGCACCCAAACTCTGCCTGGGCTGGTGTCAGCACCAGTGGGACAAACTGGAGCCCCTAGGCCGGTGGGAAAGAGTGAATGGGAGGGAGAGGGAAGAACCTTCGACATTCAGCAACACTTCTGGGTACCGGTTTTACTTTCACAACACCTTATAATAAAACAAATATATTTTGCATACCTCTCAGTCTCAGGTTAAAGTGCACAATGAGATTCTTTGGCATACTGAAAATATTGAGGGAGTTGTACAGATATCACCACAATTTTAGAACATTCTTATACTCTCGAAAAGAAGCCCCCTCGGCAATCATTCTACTTTTTTCTAAGCTACCCCTTCTCCCAGCCATCACTGATGTACTTCCTGTCTCTGGATTTGCCTGTTCTGGACATTTCATAGAAATGGAATCATACAGTATGTGGCCCTTTGTGATCGGTTTCTTTCACTTAGCATAATATTTTTAAGCTTCATCCAAGTTGAACATGTATCAGTACTCATTCCTTTCTATGGCTAAGTCATATTCTAACATATGGATACATGTTACATTCTGTGTATCCATTCATCTGTTGATGGGCATTTTTTAAATATATTTATTGATTATGTTATTACAGTTGTCCCATTTCCCCCCCTTCACTCATGTTGATGGGCATTTTAAAAAAGTAGATGTTAGAGGGAAGAAAGGGGAGAGAGAGAGAAACATCAATTTGTCATTTCACTTAGTTGTGCATTCGCTGGTCGATTCTTGTATGTGCCCTGACCGGGGATAGAACCCACAACCTTGGCATATTGGGACAATAACCAGCTGAGCTACCCGACCAGACCAGGGTTGTTGATGGGCATCTTTGCAGCTGTTTCTACTTTGTAGCGATTGTGAATAGTGCTGCTATGCACATGCGTGTACAGGTTTTGATGTGAGCCTATGTCTTCGTTTCTTTTGGGTAGATGCCCAGACTGGTCAGATGGTGCCACTATGTTTAACTTTTGAGGGGTGGCGGGACGGTTGGCCATGGCGGCTGCACTGTTTTCCCTTCCCACCGCTGTGCACGAGGGTTCCAGCTTCTCCAGCCCCCACCGACAGTTATGGTCTGCCTTTTTGCTGAAAGTCATGCTAGCCAAACCTTTTCCTTTGTAATTTAGTTTATATTTTCTATCACTTCTTCCATGTTTATTTTCTGAGGTTGGGAGGGCTACCGTAACAGTAATTGCAGACTCTGTGGCCTCAACAACAGAAATTCATTTTCTCGTGGTGCCAGAGGGCAGAGGTCGGAGATCAGGTGTCAGTGGACAGGGTGCGTTGCTTCTGAGGCCTGTCTTTGGCGTGTAGATGGCCACGGCCTGTGTGTCTCCACAAGGGCTTCCCTTTGGGTGTGTCGTTGTCCTTACAATGACACCAGTCACACTGCATTAGCACCCCACCCTAACGGCCTGGTTTTTAACTGTTACCTCTTTAAAGATCTGTTTCCAAATACAGTCACATTTGGAGGTACTGGGGGCCGTGGACTCCAACATAGGACTTTGGTGGTGGGGGGCACAATTCAGCCTATACCATTTACTGTAAATTATCAATAGTTCAGAGTCACAAACAGGTATAAATAATATAGTAATAATAATACCATCCACCTCCACCCCCACCCCCAGTTCTAGAAATAAATTATTGCCATTGCGGCCCAAATCCCCTGGCTATTCCCCGTCAGTGGTACACACCAGTTGTTGGATGCAGTTTCCAGACCTTATTTAACCCTTACAAGGAGGCCAGCAGGTGGGTCGTCTTATCTCCAGGGTGCTGTGGAAACGGGCACTCAGAGGCACGCTGCCACCCTCGGGGCCACACAGCTGCGAATAGTAAGGCGCTTTTGTCGCCAGATGGGTTTCCGTGCTCTCAGGAACTCAATGAAATGTGGCGGGGAGGGGGGAGTGGGGGGAGTGGAGGCCGGGTGCTATATTTATGCATTTCCTGGCTTGTGGGGTTAAAAAGTGAGCAGGAGCGGAAGAAGTGAGTAAACGACCAAGTGCCTGGGCCGCCCGGGGTCTCCTGATTCCCAGGTTTGCAGGCCGGCCTCCTCTCCATTTCATGCAGGTTGGGTTGAGAGATCAAGGGTGCCCACTGAGGCTGTCAGGATGCGAGGTAGGGAGCGGCACTGGGTCTGGGTCAGGTTACTTCACAAGTAATTAATGATAAATGATGATCAGCTAGCAACGCTTTGATCTCCCACCTTGGCTCCCGGAGAACGAGGTCCTTTCCTGGAACTGATTAGGTGCCGGGAGGTCATTTCTGATGTGGCGTCTTTCAAATCAAAGATGCTACTGAACCGCCATCCGTCACCATCCCCTCGATTGGCTGTTTTCACCGGTGGTGCCAGATTTGTTTGATCCACCTACACTCTGTTCAACTCCTTTCATGACCAGGTGGTGGGATTCGGGGGGCCTGTCTGTGACCTTAGAACCAAGCCGAGGGAACTGAGCTTATTTGAAGCCTGACCTCTGAACTCAGGAGCTAGTAGACCTGCTCACCAGCCAGACAATGCTACTTAGCCAGCTTGCTGTTTCATTCATGGGAAGGAAGCTGAGGAAGGGGGGAGGCTGAGTCCTGGCCACATGTGGAAAGCGAGCCTTTTGAAGCGTCCTGGTTCTTTTCTTTTTTAAGATTTTATTTATTTTATTTTTAGACAGAGGGGAAGGGAGGGAGAAAGAGAGGCAGAGAAACATTAATGTGCATTTGCCTCTAGTGCGCCCCCTACTGGGGACCTGGCCAGCAACCCAGGTCATGTGCCCTGACTGGGAATCGAACCAGCTACCTTTTGGTTTGCAGGCCAGTGCTCAATCCACTGAGCCACACCAGCCAGGGCAGTGTCCTGGTTCTTAATCCATTATCTCTAGTGGCCAAAGATGGCTGCCACTTGAATTTCAATTACTGGCAATTTTTTTGGAGTGAAGGAGCCAAGTGGCTGGAGTGTGTATGAACAAGTAGCATCACAGGGAATGTGGGGGCAGTCCTCTTCAGCAGTTACTGGAGCAGCTTCTTTACGAGGCTGTTACGGGGCCACCCAGGAACCACGGGAGGAGGCAAGACACACACACACACACACACACACACACACACACACACACACACACACCCTGATGTGTGCGTCACCCTGGGTTCTGCTTTGTATCTGTTCCCCTTCTGCCACAGTTGGTCGTTTAGATCCGGGGGCCTGATGGCCTTTCCCTGAAAGAGAGGCACAAAACTCAGCTGGTGTAAGAGGCCCCCATGTACTTCCTGTTTGTCCTCTGCTCCAATTCCTGTCACTGCCAGAGTAATGACATTGGTGGTGTACAGTTGAGGAGGAGGAGGAAGACGACGAGGAGAAGGACTAACGTTTATGGCGTGTGCTCAGGGCCAGGTGGTCTCCTAGACAGTGAGTGTGGCCCAGTGAGGGGAATGGGTTTAAAAATATAGCTTCTGGGGCCCCACCTTGGATACTGTGATTCGGTGGGTTTGGCACGGGGCCTGGGAACCTGAACTTTCTAAATGCTTCACAGTTAATTCTCATCCACGACCAGGGTGAACTCTGGGGTCAGGTGCAGCTGGGGGTCAAATCCTGGCTGTGCCACTTTCTAGCTGGGTGTTTGTGGGCCAGTCTGAGCCTCAGTTTACTCCTCTGTAAAAGGGACTGATAACGCCTTTCCTGCAAGATGCTGTCTGTGAAATACCTCAGTGGTAGGCCATCCGTCAGCGATGGCAATTACAGCTTTTTGTAATAATGGTGTGTAATCATTAAGTAAATGATACAACCCTGAATCTGCCCTCCCAGAAGGTGGGTGATTTTCTCAGTAGAAATAGAGGACATAGAAGGAAGAGCCAGGAGCAGAGAATGGAGTGAAAAGTTTAGAGACATTTCCCATTATTATTGGCTCATAATAAAACTTAATCTCCAGCAAGACCCAAGTGGCTTAATTTCCCTGAAGTGGTCACGGGTTGTGCTGAAATGACTGGAGTTTCCTACGAGGGGGCTGGTTTCAGAAAGTGCTTCTTTTTCCCTTTCTCACTCGGGCGACCGTTGCCGTAGAATGTGCCCCTGGGGGTGGAGGCAGCTGAAGCAACCACCTCCCCCACTGGGCCAGGTAGGAGGAGAGGGTGCAGGAGAGGCCTTGTGACAGGGCAGCCTCCAAGGTGGCACCAGTGATGTGCAGCAGCAGGGAGCAGGGTGCAGGGAGGGGAGCGAGTAAAAACCAATCTGGGGCCCTTGTCTGGAATCCCCTGGGGTTTCCTAAATGACAGCGAAGGCTTTTGTGGAGTCTGGAGTGCAGCTGGTGCCCCTGAGCCCGCCCGACACCTTTGATAAAATCTGGCCCTCAGGAGGCAGTCCCCTTATTCTGAACAAAGTTGTTTACATCAACGGCAGAAGCATCCAGTGCAAAGAAAATGACCGATGGCTCAGGGACGCCACCTTTTCTGTACAAGCTGGGACCGAGGTCTCTGACCAGCTTATGTGAGCTCTGATTCCAAAATTTGTCAGTGGCTAAACCGTATGACAAGCATGCCATCAGAGCTAGCCGCCCCCCAACCCCCTCTTAGTGGAGGGGACTGAAGCCAGGAAGTGGAAGTTTGTCATCACACCAGATGTGAGGGCTGGGCAGGACGGAACAGGAACAGCCTCACCTGCCGGCTTCAGTGCGAGCTGGAGCTGTCTTTCTGTCACCTTCCTTCTGCCTGTCTGTTTCCGAATTTCCTCTTTCCTGAGGACGCCAGTCATTGGACTAGGGTCCTAAGGACCAACTGCGTTTTAACTTAATCACCTCTGTCATGACCCTGTGTCTAAATACGGTCCCAGTCTGGGCGGACGACTTCACCCTCATGGATTTGGGGGGAAATACAGTTCAGCCCAGAAACCTGCTATCAAACCTTCCGTGGCTCTCTGTCTTCTTTAAGTCATCCCCCAAATCCCTGTCCTGGCCTCTAGCACCCAAGTCTTCAACCGCAGCTCCACCTTAGGATCTGGTGACGGCTTGTCCCTCTTCTCGGCCTGGCCCAGCAGGGAAGCCGAGTTACACCCTGTTTTCCATTTCCTTGCTGGCCTGGGTCTTTGCTCATACTGTGCCCCCTTTTGAGAATGCTCTTATTTCCCTACAAACAAATTCGCCACCTCTGTGCCCAACCAATTTCCTTCTTCACTAGGAAGCCGCCTGATCTGTGTGTTTTCTACTTGCACCCTCATGTCCAGTCTGCTCTGTGGGCCACCTCAGAGATCAGAGGGCATTCTGGTCTCTCTGGCTTCTGCTTGGGCTCAGCCATTGGGAGGAACCAGCAGGAGATGGGAACATGGGAGGAGAGTGGGGCCTGGGGTATTTGTTCCCCCAGCTTCCTCCCTGTGGGAACCTTGACGTTTGGCAGTTTCCTTCCATCGAAGACCATGGCTCCTATTCCATGGCCTTCTCCAGCTTTTCTCTATGCTTCTGGTAACTGTTCCCGCCCCTAGCCCATCAGCCAAAGGGAGGTAACAGTTTGTCACTGTCTCTAGGGCCAGAGTGCATTGCCTCGCCATCCTGTGTTGGCTTCTCCAACCTTACCTTACGCTCTGTGATTGAGCCTCTGTTGAACTCTTCCCCAAGACTGGGTGGGAGGGAGCCAGGGTGCCATCCTTTTCCTGCCAAGGTCCTGGCGATACACTCCCCAGTTTCTGTTTCCATTGGATTTCCACATTTTATTCTGACTGCTATTGCATGTCTGTCCTAAGCTCCCACTAGTTTCTAGAGACTGGAGCTCGCCTATTGATTTCTTTCCTTGTCTTTTTTGCATCCTGTCAGGCATGATTGGTCCCAGGTAGTAAGGGACCAGGAAATGCTTATTGAATGAATGGACTTGATAACAAGGTCTTCCTAGAGCTTCCAAAAGATGAAGTCGTATTCCATTATTTTTAGTCCTTTTGTTCTCCAGATGCCTCTGAATCCTGTCTTCCATGTGAATAAGGACCTCTCCTGACTTAACTTTTGTGTCCCAGTCCCACCCAACTGTAGGAAGGACGCTGACTAGAAGAGTCCTGAGAAAGGGCCACAGGGGTGTCCAACCAGCGGCCCGACACAAAATCATAAATTTACTTAAAACATTATGAGATTTGTGTGTGTGTGTATGAGATGCGAGTCTCAGTGAGTTTCATGTGTGGCCCGGGACAACCCTTCTTCTTCCAGTGTGGCCCAGAGACGCCAAGTTTGGACACCCTTAGGGCCCAGATCCTTTTGCCCCCCAGACTCGGTCATTCCCCTTTGCCTGCCGACTGAGAGAGACCCTGTCTCACCTGGAGATTTTCAGCTGTCGTCTGTGTCCCTGTGCAACCGCTTCATCTGCTCGTGAAGACAGCGCTTGGCCGAAATAGCCTGTAATTAAAGTGCAGACCCGCATTTCTTTCTTGGGCTGTAACCCGCTCAGCCGTCTGCGTTGATAATGCCAACGACAACTTCTTGGAAAGCAGTCGCGGCAGTTCCTGCCTTCGGTGGAGTAATCGGAGAGCCGGGCAGGCACTGCGAGGGGGACCGAGTGCCATTATCACGGTTGTATTTCTGGGACGGTGGCCTGTCCTTCAGACCTCTCTTTTTGTCACGTGTCATTGGACGTTGTTGCATTTGAAAGGAGGACACCTGGTCACTGACGCCGGGAACTAGTTGTCGTGTTCCTTTTTCTCCCCTTCTCTGGGGTTTGGCTTTGTCAGAGAGATGGGTGTGCGTGCTGCCTACTGCTGTCAGACCATCTTTCTCCACAGCCGGGCGCTCCAGAGACAAAAGCTCCGTTAGGGGAATTATTGACACTTTAATTTTTGACACTGTTACACAGGTGGGAAGGGAATGTATATTTGTAGGGACAAAGAACGTAGGTGGGCACACCTGAAACTAATGCAACATAATATTGAATGTAAACTGTAATTGAAAAATTAAAAAAAAAAAACACAACATATAGCAGGAAGTAGGACCCATAGTAGAACCTGCTCTAACACACGGACCTTCCCCACCCATGAATGCACGTGACTAGGCGAAGCACTTTGCAGGAGCTCAGAGATAATTTCACTTATAAAAATGATTTTGGGGGCATATTTACGGTCATTGCTCTCTCTCTGTGAATGCTTGGTGGGACCAGATGGTAGGAGGGGACCGGGTGTGGGGCAACCATAGGAGGTTTGTTAGTTTGGCTGTTCTCAGTCGATTGGTTCTTCTAGGCAAGGGTCTTATTTCTTTATATTTATTTCTATCACTGTTTTTTCAAAATATATATTTATTTATTTTTAGAGGGAGGGGAAGGTAGGGAGAAAGAGAGAGAAAGAGAAACATCAATGTGTGGTTGTCTCTCACGTACCCCACACTGGGGACCTGGCCCCTCAACCCAGGCCCGTGCCCTGACTGGGAATCGAACTGGTGATCCTTTGGTTCGAAGGCCTGCACTCAATCCACTGAGCTACACCAGCCAGGGCTATCACTGTTCTGTAAATGGTAGAAAAATAAACACAACATAGAGTTGACTGTTCTAACTATTTTTAGGTGTACAATTCAGTGGCCTTAAGGATATTCGCATCGTTGTACAACCATTACCACCCTCCATCTGCGGAATTTTTTCATCGAAACCCCATTAAACAGTAACTTCCCATTCCCTGCCACCTCTTCCCAGACCCTGGTGCCCCCACTCTGCTTTCTGTCTCTGTGAATTTGACAGCTCTGAGGACCTTGAGGAAGTGAAGTCCCACAGGATTTGTCTTTCTGTGTCTGGCTTGTTTCACTTAGCGTAATATCTTCGAGGTTCGTCCATGTCGTCGCCTGTGTCAGAATTCTCTTCCTCTTTATGGCTGAACCATATTCCATTGTGTGGAAGGACCACAGTCATGGTTTTGTTTTGTTTTTTTAAATCCTCATCCGAGGATATGTTTTTATTGATTTTTCTTTTTAGAGAGAGAGAGGAAGGGGGAGAGAAAGAGAGAAATATCAATGTGAAAGAAAAACACCAATTGGTTGTCTACCATATGCGCCCTGACCAGGGATTGAACCCACAACCTAGGTATGCACCCTGACTGGGAATCGAACCCACGACCTCTTGGTGTACGGGACGACACTCCAACCAATCGAGCCACCTGGCAAGGGTGACGGCCCACGTTTTGTGTTTCCATTCATCTGTTGGTGGACACTTGGCTTGCTTCCATCTTTGTTGTAGATAATGCCGCTATGAACACGGGAGTGCAAACATATTTTCCAGCGCTTACTTTCGGTTCTTTTGGGTATCAACCCAGAAGTGGAACTGCTGGGTCCGATGGTGATCGTGTGCTCTGTTTTTGAGGAACTGTCGCCCCCATTTTCCACGGCAGAAGCACAATTTCACATTCCCAACCTCGGTGCAGAAAGGCTCCCATTTCTCCACATCCTGGTCAACCCTTGTTATTTTCTGTTTTGTTTTTTTAATAGCCATCTTAATGGCTGTTACTTCTTTTTAACTCACTTCATTTTTTAGGCGGAAGTATTGTTTAGAAAATTACAGACATGGCAGCTCTTCCCCTAAATGCTTGCGCTTGCGTCTCTGAAAAAGAAGATTTTATACATAGCCAAAATAATGTTATTACCCCTTAAAAATGTCATAATTCCTTAATACCACCTAATGCCTGGTCGTCCTGGTCATACTCAGATTTCCCAGATCATCCTTTGTAGCTGCATTGCCCAGAGCAGGATCCAGTCCGGACCACGCACTGAAGCTCTTTGTAATTCCCTCTTTTTATCTAGACCTTTCTCAGGACGATGCTTTGTAGAGAAGGAACGTGCAGGAAGTCCTACTCACGTGTGTATCTGTTTGCTTCCTTATGTCTTTTCGCTGTTGCCCCCCTCTCTCTTGGAATTTCTGTAAACTAGACAGTAAATCTAAAGGCCTGGTTAGATGAAAGTTAAATATCATGGTGATTAAGGTGGTTGCGGCCTGATTCTTCCCCCATTACTCAGTTATGTTTGTCCATCTTTCCTCCGTAGAATAATCTGGAAGGGGACGCGTCGGCCCCTTGCTTCCCACCACCATTTACAGATGGTTTCAACATCGGTTGATCGTTCTTCCCTGGATCAGTAGTTGTGTCCGGAGGCAGAGTAAAGCATGTCACCCCTCCCATGCGGACTCGCTCCAGTTCTTCCCCAGAGGTTTCCCTCATCCATACAGTTCCTCCTGAAAGGGCCGCATGCCTGCTTCTTCTTCTTCCCCTTTAAAGACCAATTTTCAAAAACAAAAAAACCCCCAATTTTCAGAAAGGAGCCTGTTTCGTGGCAGCTTCCAGTGGTGACAGAAGAGTTTTGTCAGGTTTTTTTCTATTCTGAGTGTCATAATAAACTCATGGATTTTCATAGATCCAGGGGGATTTCAAAGGCAAACTGGCCTGCTGGAGATAAGCCCTTTTAAAAGAAAAGCAAGAACGGAAAATGAAGGAAGGGCTCGGCCTGTGTGAGTGAGTGAGTGTGTGTGTTTGTGCGCGTCCGCCCAGCCACACCCACACCCACCTGTGAGCATTTGCATTTGTCAGGCCTGCGTCCCTAAGTGAGAGGCTTTCAGGTTTTGTCTGAGCCCATCAGTGATTGTCAGCAGCTCCCTGAAAAGTTAGTTCAACTCTCTCCTTGGTTTGATTAGTTTCAACTCGCCCCAGGGTTTAGGCCCAACAGTCCCAACCAGCTTACCTTTCAGGGAAAGGAAGTAAGATCAGTGTTAAATAACGGTACACACACACACACACACACACACTTTTTCATTTGGGTAAAAATCACATAATATAAAAGTAAGCATTCTAAAGGGAACAGTTCAGTGGCATTTAGTACATTCGTGATGTTGTGCCACTGCCACTTCCATCTGAATTCCAAGATAATTTCACCACGCCAAAAAACCCCCCTGTACCCATTAGCAGTCACTCCTCACCCCCACCCCATTCCCCCAACCCTGGGCCAAACCCCACCCCCCTTCAGTCCCCGGCAACCTCTAATCTACCTTCTGTCTCTGTGGATTTGCCGATTCCGGACATTTCATGTACAGGGGTGGGCAGAAGCGGGTTTACAGTTGTCAGTATGCAAAACACAGAATGTGTAAATAATGTAAATAATGTAATGTGTAAATGAGTATGTGTATAATATAAATAATCATAACCTGCAGGTCTTTTTAAAAATATGAACAACTGTAACCCTACTTTGCCCACACCTGTATATGGAGTCATGTAATATGTGGCCTTTTGTGTCTGGCTTCTTGCACTTAGCGTGATTTTTCAAGGTTTATGTACATTGCAGTATGTGTCCGCCCTTCATTGCTTTTTGTGGCTGAATAATATTCTGTTGGGTGGAAAGACCACATTTTGTTTACCTACTCATCATCATTGGATGGAATTTGATTTGTCTTCACATTTCGGCCATTGCGAACAGAGCTGGTATCAGTGGTGAACATAATTTTGGTATTTTTTTAAAAGACTTTATTTATTTTTAGAGAGAGGGGAAGGGAGGGAGAAAGAAAGGGAGAGGAACATCAGTGTGAGACAAACATCAGTCAGTTGCCTCTTGTGCACTCCCTGACTGGGGACTGAACCCACAACCTAGCCTGACCAGGAACCAGACCAGCGACCTTTTGCTTTTTTGCAGGACGATGCTCAACCCACTGAGCCACATCGGTCAGGGTCATAATTTTACTTCTTCTCTGTCTGCTTTACCATCACGTTTTCCTTAATCTTTGGATTCGGTCTTTTGAATTTAAAAACATATTTTGGCTAAGTAGAAAATATTCTTTTTCAGCGATACAAACGTAAGTATTTAGGGGTGGAATTGTCTGTGTGATGTCTGTAATTTTCTAAACAGTACTTCAGCATAAAAAAATAAAGTGAGTTAAAACAAAGTAACACCCGTTAGGATGGCTATTTTTAAAACGCACGGGACATTTTCTTTATGTCCTATGTTTCTCCAAGGTCTTTCTTTGGAGGAAGAAAGACCTTGGAGAAAGACCTTGGGATCGACATGATAGGGGCTGTGGTGCCGGGAAGCCAAGGGTGGGTGGCTGGGGGAAGATTTGGCCCTGTTATGAAGAATGTTTTTAAATTTAAAAAGCCCTAGTTGTACACTGGAATTATACAGGCATTTTATGCATTTTTAGCTCCTTAAACTTTCCGGAGCTGGTGGGGAGGGCGGTGTGTCAAACGAACCCATTTGTTCCGTCCAAATTGTCTGAGCCCTGAGCCTTAGCCTGGATTTTGTGGGGAAATAAATAGAGACGGGAAATACCTTTCTGTGGTTAGCAGATGAATTGGAAATGGGGTGGGTGGTGGAAAAACATTTCTCAGATCGATGCCATTCACCTGTTAAACTAGTTAATTCTTTAAAAATCCTATGCACAGTCACAGTCTTGCACTGAATGTGAATATTTATTGGCTGATGTTGGTGATGTAGGGAGACATTCTTAGGAGAGGAGCCCTATTTAACAGAAAGCTCTGTCTGTTTGAAGGGTCTGTCTGAGGGGTATACTTGGTTTTTAAATGCTTGTGGAGTGGCTCTCCAGGGGGGCAATAAAAAGTAACTAAGTAACATTAGTAATTTCCTTAACAGAATTCGCTGCAGCCCTTTGTCACTCAGGCATCCTCTGAACCCCGTTTTCAGTCCTAAGCTGCTATGTGACACTTTGCAAAAAGTCCTCCTATTTACATTGTATTAGAAAAATCTCCCTCCGAGAGACCTCCTTTTGCCGTGAAGGGGGAAACCTGTTGAAGAACAGAGAGACCAGTGGTGAAATCAATTGAGCAATACACTTTAAAAAAATGGTGAAATCATAGTAAAATAACGGAGGTATGCATTCTCTGCTGTTTGCTACACATAAATTATTACTTGCATTAACAAGCAACCCCTTGCATGCCTGCTCTGTCATTGCTATTCCTCCTCATGGGCATGTTGACAAACGGCATCCTTTGGTCCAGGAGAGTGCCAGCCCCTTACTGGTCTGGACACAAAATCCACTTGCTTTTCCTGCCCTGGTCCTCTAGTAAGTAATGTTCCCAAGCTGTAGCCGTGCCACTTGTGACCTGGGCTCAAGGGAAGGGGCCACATGCAGGAGTCGCCCTCACCCTGGGGGAGCTCAGAGTCCAGGCCACGAGTGCCCAGTCTGCCTGCCCTTTTTCTTTCTTGTTCCTGGAAGTGGAGGTGGAGAGGACAGATTGATTCCCTGCCACCTGTGACCTTAGCTCCCGCCTGTCCCCACCCTGGGTCAGCCTGCAGCACCCTTAGGTGGCTGCGTCTGGGCAGAATCCCTGGGCGGAAAGGGTTTGTGATCTGATAGGCAGACAGAACATTAAATGACACTCAGAGAGAAAGCAGGGGCGGGGGTGACGCGGCCCAAGCGGACCTGGCATCCATCTGCTGTTCTCCCTTCACCACTTGGTGGAGTTTCTGGATCCTCCTGGCTCAGGGCATTTCCCAACTACCTGGGTGGCACCAGCGCTGGAGGGCACTCTCTGAGAATGTAAGCCTAGGCTAAGTGGAGCCAGGAGAGTGGTAGCTTCTTAGTGTCACTGAAAGATGAGATCCAGGAGAAAAAATGAGCCTAAGGCATGATGTAAACGCTGAATTTTAAGGTGGCAATTCTACTGGGCAAGGGCTGGCATAATATATTTTATATACAGTCCAGGACACTATTCATACAAAACCAATATTGGATAATTGTGAGCACCATTTAGCTAAAGGAAACAATTGAGGGAGTAGAGGAGTAGGAAGCTCTTTGCAAATGTCAGAAGAGGAATTTTTAGAGGTGTTAGGATAGTGGCTAGCTGGAGCTTCTTACCATTTAGAGAGAAACCAGCACTTTAGTCCGGGTTGATGTGCTGTTATTTGGGTTTCTCTGTACCCTTGTATTTTTGGCCAATTACAATGATGTGACAGCATGATTAGCATTTTATCAGCCTCCTGCCTTTCTTTAAGGGTCTTCCTTCTGGGTAGCATGTCCCCTAAGGCAGCATCGGATTCAGACTTCGGTCCAGACAAGACAGTTTTTTATAAAAGATCAGTGGGCATAGAGCGAGGTGTGTGTGTGTGTGGGGGGGTATTCTTTGGCTTGTTTTTGTTGTTAACCTTGATTGTGAAGAATATAAGATACTCAGAGCAGACATGTTTCAAAAAGTAGCAAGTCTGCTGGGATCCCCCCCCACCCCATAGTGTCAGTGGGTGTATACATTTCAGACAAACTTTAAAACCCACTCGGTAAAACTGACATCCCTGTTTACTCACTCCTGCTGACTCCCTGCTGGAAGCCTCCTGAGTTTTATTTACAAGTTCTCCACCACACATTCTGCCTTCTTTGAAAGACCAGGCGAAGACCTGCCTGTGGGTCCTTCTGTTCTCACAGTGGATTTCAGGGCCAGTGGCCAGAGTGTGAGTAACAGTTGGATGACATCGCAGAGTCGATCGATCGGCAGATTTCACAGCTAACAGGCTTCCCCCCCCACCTTGGGAAAGCCTCTGATCTAACAACAGAAGGTCACCCATTCCTCTGTTGGGCAAACCTTCTCATTTTACAAATGAAGACTGAGCAGGTACAGGTGTGCACATTTAGTGTCACCTTGGGCATTCCTAGCTACGTGCTGAGTATTTGGCCCCTGAGCTAAGTCTTTCTGTTCCTCAGCTGGAGTGGCGCTATGGTTTTGATGCTCACAATAGCATTGTCCACTATAGCTAATGGTTGGAGGCCCCCCTTCACAGTAAGGGCGGCTGGGGTAAGTGACCCCATAGACTTTTTTTAAAATCAATCTCGATCTGGATTTACAGTAACAATTTTCTGCAGGAGTGGGCTGCTTTCAGAGTAAGCACTAGGAATCTTTACAGTTTAAAAATTTAGAAACCCACACCTTCTGGCCCAGCCCCCAGGGAGTTGCCAGTCTCCTAGAACTGGGGGCCCCCACCTAGGACAGACGCATTTAGGGCTTCTCTCTGGCAGTGGCAGCCTCCACATCTGACGCTCGATCTGAACTCCCATCTGCATCACCCCACGTTCAACACCAGTTCTCTCTGGACCTGGAAAGGCAAACCTGAGGGCTGAGAGGGCAGCACCAGGCGATCGGCCAAACCCAAATGCCCTCATCGGGGAGAAATGGGCCCCCAGACCGTATCCAGGCCAACGGGCCTGCAAGCGCTGGGCACACGGGGTTCTCAGGTTCGCGGACATCAGGTCCTGGTCCCAGAGCCTGCGCAGACCCGGGAGCCTGGGTGCCCGCCTTCGGGGGCAGAGGGACCCGTGCCTGGCATCTTGTGCAGGGTTGCAGCCCGCGGCTCGTGCGCCCCGGGGCTCCCACGAGACGCCCCGCAGGACCACACAAAAGACCCCACCCGAGGTCGGGCGTGCATTTCCTGTTAGATTGGCTGCGGCGTGCAGCCAGCCACCCATGTGTATCCCGCAGCGCGCGGGCCGGGCGGGGCACGGGGCACGCCCCCACGCAGCCCCAGTCCCCGCGCGCCTGCCGTGAGGGGCCGCCCTCTGCGGGTCCGCCCCCGTGTCACCGCAGGCCGGGCTCCCTTTGTGTGCGGCCCGAGAGCCGCGGCCGCGCCATTGGCCCGCCGGCCCGGGGGGCCAGCCCCTTCCTGGCTCGCCTCATGCATATGCATGAGCACCCCGGCCCTCCCCTCCCCGGCCCCTCCCCGCCCCCTCCCGCGCGGGCGTGCGAGGCGCGCGGCGCGGCTCCCTCCTCGCGGCAGCCGGAGCCCGAGCCCGAGCCCGAGCCCGGGCGAGCCGAGCCTGCTCCGGGCGGGCGGCGGCGGCGGCGGCGGCGGCGCTGCTCCAGCCATGTCAGCGCGCGCGAGCCTGGGCCCACCATGAGCCATGGCCATGTCCGTGAGCGCCGAGGACGACGACTATGAATCGGAGCCGGACCAGGTCGGGGGCCCGGGGTGGGGCTAAGGGAGGGACCCGCCACCCGACCTCCCGACCGACCGACTGACGCGACCGAGGGCGGCCGCGACGCCACCCTGCCGCGACGAGGAGAAAGTTTTGCAGCCGCCGATGGTGGTGCCGCCAGGGCCTGGCCCGAGCGGGGCACAGAGGAGCGCGGCAGGCCGGCGGACGCCCCGGGCCCGGCAGCCGGCCCGGGCAGGGGGCGTGTGCAAGCGGCTGTGCGCCGGGGTGGCCGGCCGTGCCTCGGGGACAATGTGGGCCTCGCCGTCGGGCGGGCCCTGCCGGGCGCCAGCCAGGGCCGGCGGGCAAGTTGCGGACGCCGGCGCGCGTTCAGCCGGGGCGCGCCTCGCCCTCCCCTCGCGCCCTCGCCCGCGGCCCACGCGCGTGCCGGCCGACCCGGGCGCACCCGGACCTGCAGGCGCCGGCGCCTCCCTCCTATCCGTTTGCAAAGTTGCACCGGGACCGTCGGCCTTTGGGCTGAAGGACGCCGCGGCCCGAAGGGTGTGCGGCCCGCGGCCGTGGGCCCGACGGCCCGAGCTTTTGTCTGGGCGCCGCGCGCCCGCCGCCTGCCGTGGGCAGACGGAGACAGGAAGGGGTGCGAGCCGCGGTCGGCGCGGGGAATCCGGAACCGGCGAGTGCGCTCCGCGGCGGAGGAAGCCGTGACCCCAGATGGCAGTGTTTGGCCTCGGTTGGGTTTAGAAGGGAAAGCAACCTCTCTTGGGAGCAGGGGGGAGAAATCTGTGGATAAAACAAAGCCCTGGGTGTGTTTACGGCGTGAATTTACTACGGGAAGATTTCGCATTTAGGAAGCGGGGAAGAAAGTGGAGGTTTTACGAAGTATAATCTGTGGAGTATTTGAAACAGGACACGGGCGAGGCAGACTTGTCCAAGGAATTAAGCCCTGGGTGGTTGGGTTGTCCTGTGCGCACGGGGCTAGGTGAGTGAGATGCTTGCTTATAACCCCGGGTGGGATAAAGATGTTTGGGGATGTTCAGGCCTAGGTGTTTTCCCTTCCATTAGGCGCGATTGAGGAAGTGCTGTGCGTGTTGTACTTAAGTCGTATCACACGCGTTATTAAGTGAATTTATGTAACAGGTGAAGTTAGGTTGTATTGTTCTCTCAGTTCAGCTGGACATTTTTCAGGCACGTGCATCTTATGGGATGTTCCTGAATCTCACGGGTCTAATGGATTAACCTAGAGACAACCCAAGAGGTCTGGGGGCTTGGAACTTGGATCTAGTCCGCAGCGCTGTCTCTGAACGGCTCTCCTATTCTCCCTGCTTAGTTCACACCTCAACTCGTGGTTTGAAATTTCAGTTTAGTTTGGGGGCTGCCTAGTCCCTGCCCACAGCTCACCGTTTCTGTGGCATCTGGTCATTCACAAGACGCTTCCATAGGGGGTACTGCACCTTGCTGTTTCAGGATTGAGGTTCCTGTTACCTGTTTTGTTTTTTTAATTTGGACACACCTATGGCCTGTGGTGGCTATAATCTGACACCCCGTGAGGCAAGACTTAGTATGTCTCTGGGCTTAAAAACACGTTTTCAGGTCCTGCCACTCCAGAGAGAGACGTCCATCAAGAGAGGACCCGGATGCCCTGGAGCCAGATTTTGTTTGCCTCCTCCTCCACCTCAGCCAGACAGCCAGCTTGGAGTTATCAGCCACGGAAGTTCTCAGAGGTTTCGATGTTCGCTTGAAGGTGACTCCTTCCGTTCAGATGCATTGAGAGAGGTGGCCTGTAGGCCAGGCCAATGGGCAGCGGGTTTTTCCCACGGTCCCACAGGGAAGATGGCTGTCAGCGAAGTTAATCAGCAGTAGGAACACTCTGGGCTGTGGTTCACGGCCGCGAGCCTCCCCTCACCAGTTTTTTTCAGTCCTGGGATTTCTCAGGCCTGAGTGGAAGATTGGCTTCCTCCAAGCACCCCAAAGGCAGCTGTTTCCAAACGGGAGCCAGAGTCTCCAGTACGCAGGCCCTGTATCCCACTCTTGAAATGCATCTGCCTCACAGAGGGCTTAGGAGGTCTGACTCCTGAGCCCCTGCCCCCACCCCACCCTGCCAGAATGGGTTGGCACTGCAGGAGAGGCCCCTCGAGGGGAGGTGTGGGAGTCCCGGCATGAGGGCATGCAGGTGTGCTTGCCCACCAGCTGCAGGAAAGGACGCCCTGGAGGCCCTACTGGGAAGCTCCAGTTGCCCGTCCCTGCCTACAGCTGCGCCTAGCCCCTCATCCACCTGCGGGGCACCATACAAGTCTGCGCCTCCCATCCCCACCCGAGGCTGGTGTCCAGTACTGGGCGCCATCAGGCTTCCTTAGGCCTGTTCTGGGCTGGCCTGGCTGCCCCACGCCTTCCCCCAGCAGCCCGGGTTTCCCCTGCTCCCCAGGAGCAGGGCGGTGGTGTGATGGTGGTTGGGAGGAGATTCCTCCGGAGCTGCGCCGTGCTCACCCCTGGCTGGGCCTTCTCCCGTTGCTCTGGCTTGCTTTCCCATTGCAGGATGTGTCTGGAAATTCTTCAGCCCTGCTGCTCAGTTTGAGGAGATGCCCCTTTAAGGAGGGCTCATTAGTGAGAAGAATTCTTGTTCCACCTTGGGTTATTTATTTATTTTTTTAAACCCTGAAGTGAAAGTAGTTTTATTCCTTTCTTTTTCTCTAAATAAAAATGATTATTGCTTGTTTAAAATGACAAAAAATAGGAAATAATGCAGAAGAAGATATTTCAGAAGTGCGCGTGGCCCTAATCACTTAAGAAGCTCATGATAGTGGCATTTCAAGACAAGAGGTCCTTGGGTCTTCCTGAAATTATATGCGGAAGTTTTGAGATTCTCTGCCTATGTGCGTTTTCCTGGGGGAAAAGTCCTTCGCTTTCCTCAGACTCCAGAAACCTGTCCCCTGGGTTCTACTCCCCCTGGTTTTTTTTTTTTTTCTCTTATTCCTTACCCTCAGCCATGTAAACAAAGTGAAGCCTCCCTGCAGTCCACAGGTGTGTGTTAAGGGGCCCCGTGGTGCTGCTGAAATCCAGCTTTTCCTGAGATGTCCACTGAGGATTTGGGCGCCGATACGACGTTGACAGGAATCTGCCATGCCGTAGAATGCAACGTTAGCATGACAAAGGAGTTCCACTGTTCAGGGGGCCTGTGTCTACCCCTTGGGGGGCTCGCTGTGCTGCTGTTGTGGGTGGTTTGGTAGGGAACTGTCTTAATTGTGAAAACCACTGCCCAGGTTTTACTCTTTCTCGTTTTCTCCCCTTGACAGTTGAAACTCTAGCCAGCTCTCTTCTTGAAACGTTTCCTGGCTCCGTGATGCCACACCTCCTGCCCTTCCTCCTGACCAGTCCTCGGCAGGTGGCTCGTTGTCGCCTGGCCCTTGGATGTTCCTAGTCTTGAAGCTACTGTCCCGGACCCTCCTATCACTCTGCCCATTCTGCCTGGACAACCTCATGAACTTGACCAGTTTCACACTGTGTGGTGCTGATTCCCAGTAGTGCATCTCGGCTCCTGTCCCTCCTGCCTGCTGGTCACCTTCCTTGGATGTCCTGGGGGCTCCTCACACTCTGTGGCGGAGCCATTGCTGTCTTCTCAAGCCCCGTGGTTCTCCTGTTGCTCCAGCTGGAAACCTCCAAGTTTTTCAGGCCTCTTCCTGCTCGCATGCCCCATGTCCACTCAGCCTGCGGGTCTTCTAGCCCTGGGTCAGCTTCTGAAATATCTCCTGAGTCATCCCCTCCTCTCATCCCTTCCATGGCTCTTACTCAGGCCTCCATAATCTTCAGCTGGACTACTGTAGCGTCGTCAACTCATCTCTCTGCCTTGCAACCTGCCCGCCCCCCCCAACATACCCTGCACGTTGTTGCCAGAACACGACCGCATTGCTCCTGCATATACAGTCCTTTCACTGGCTCTTCCAGGGGCCACCACTTCTCTCCTGTGGCACACGGGGCCCTGCAGGGTTGGGCTCCTGCTACCTCGGGGCTGGCTTCCAGCAATCATATCAACCTGTTCCTTGAACGTGCCGCGCTGTTTCACATCTCTATCTTACTCTTCCTTCTGCCTGGGCTGTTCGTGCCCTCACCCCACCCCCACCCCCACCCCTGGCCTGCAGAGCCCTGGCCGCCCTCTAAGACTCTGCAGTCGCTACCTCCTATGTCTGTGACCCTTTCCCCAACCTCCCCCGTGAGAAGGGGCATTTCTCCTGGGTCCGCACACCAGGGCCCAGGCTTTTGAGCCACCGCCTGGATTCATATCCTGGTTTCTCATTTATCGGCTCTGTGACATTGGGTAGATGACTTAACTGTGCTGTGCCTCAGTTTCCCCACTTCTAAATGGAAACTGATTCCCACCTCACTGGTAATCAATACAGATGTTGAAAAGAGGAATTAATAAACATTAGCTTTTGGTATTCTCCTCATGTTGCATTGCGCTTGTGGGGTTACAGTCTGTCTCCCCCTCCGCCGCAGCGCCTTTGAGAGTAGGGAGCAGCTCTTGCTCATCTCTGTAGTCCTGGCACCTGGCGTTGACTCTGGTGCTCACTTCACAGCCGGAAAACATTGGGTGGGTGGGTGAGTGTGGGAGCGAGGGGTTAATGACCGAGTCTCACCTGCACGGCCTAGACCAGAGATGCTGACCGTCTTTTCACGTGTTTTTTGCCCACTTACCTGTTTTGGAGAAATACCCATTTTCCCCAAGTCCTTTGCCCATTTTAAAGTCGGCACTTCTGTTATTGTTGTTGTTAGAGTTCTTTATAGATTCTTGACACCAGCTTCTCACCAGATACATGATTTGCAAATATTTTCTCTCATTCCATGGTGGTTTTTCACCGTTGATAATTCACTTTTAAGCACGAAAGTGTTTCATTTTGAAGCCCAGCCTACCTTTTTTCTTTTGTTGCCTGGGCTTTTGGTGTCCTGCAAAAAACCCTCGCCCCTTCTGAGGCCATGAAGATTTATCCTTCGACTTTCTTCAAAGCATTTTATAGTTTTACCTCTTCCATTTAGGGCTTCAGTCCATTTTTGAATTAATTTTTGTATGTGGTGTGAGCTCGGGGTCCAACTTACTCTTTTGCTTGCGGATATCCATTTGTTGAAAAGACTGTTCTTCCCCCGCACTGAGTGGCCTTGACGAAGGTGTCAATCAGGTGGTCATCAGTATTGGGAGGCTTTGTTCGCCGGCTCACAGATCTGTGCCCTCGGTCGTTCAGTGTGTCCTAATGCCGGTGCCACACTGTTTCGTTCTCTGCAGCTTTGCAGTGGGTTTGGAAGTTAGGAAGTACAGGTGCTGTCATTTTGTTCTTCATTTTCAAGATTGTTTCGACTGTTCCAGGTTCTTGGAATTTCCATGTAAATTTTAGGGTCAGTTTGTCAATTTCTGCAAATAAAAAGTCACTGCGATTTTGATTGCATTGAATCTACAGAGCACTTTGGGGCATAGTGCCATCTTCACCATAGTGTGCCTCATTCCATGAACATGGGACATCTTTTTCATTAATTTGGGTTAATCCAAGTAATTTTAACCCCTGTCTTTGAGAGGGGAGGGATTGAAGAGGTTCTGCCCATGGGTATTCTGGAGAACAGGATCTGACAGGGGGCACTCAGGTACGGTATTTTTCGGACTATAAGGTGCACCCCCATTTTCCTTCCTAATTTGGGGAGGTGCATTTTATAGTCTGAAAAATACGGTAATGTTTCTGGAATAAATGAATGGAAGAACTACCTTACTCTAGTATTCCTTTTAAGGACAATGCTGACGGGTTGCTGGTAGGAAAAAGATGTTGGAAGACTAAGATTTGTGTGTGTGGGCCTATAGACTTCAGATTTTTCTAACCAGATGAGGCTGAGGGTATGGATCCTGGGTTGATGAGATTAACAAGTGGCTGGTTTGGAAGTGGAGGTCAGTAGATCCCATTGTTGCCATTATATTATTATTCTTGTTATTGTTACTTTTATCCTCACCCGAGGATATGTGTGTTGATGCTAGAAGAAGGGAGGGAGGGAGGGAGAGGGAGAGAAAGAGAGAAGCAGGGAGGTGAGAGAAACATCAATCGGATGCCCCCCCCCCCCCCCCCGCAGTCATCGTTGCCTTTTGCTGAGAAGAACATGTCAGGCTGAAATTAACAGACACCCTGGGTTACTTGAACAAACAGAGGCAAGGGCAGGAGACAGTGGAGTTTAGTTTTGACTTGTGAACCTGTAGATGTCACCCAGAAGAGATCAGGCCTGAAGCTTCACGCCAAAACGAGAGGCCTGTGTGCATCTCCTTATTAGAAACCATCGATGCCTTTTCTTACGCGTCGATTTCCTCAGTGGTCTTTATTAGGATCCTGCGTTTCAGGTGTTGCTCAGTTTGTTTTTTAAGATTTATTTATTATTATTTTTTTAAATGGTAAGACCGCTCACACCTGCGTAAGCAAATCTTATCATAAGCTTTTTTATTTATTCATTTTTAGACAGTGGGGAAGGGACAGAAACACTGATGCATTGGTTGCCTCTTGCCCACCCCTAAACAGGAACCTGGCTTGCAACCCAGGCTGTGCCTTGACCAGGAATCAAACTGGTCGCCTTTGGGTTTGCGGGATGACACCTAACCCATGGAGCCATGCAGGTCAGGACTCAGGTGTTGCCCAGCTGACTATGAGAAGCTGCGGGCAGCTGCGGCTTTTCCAGCCTGATGGGCAGCGGACTAGAGGGGGCCGGAATCAAAGTCCTCGGAACAGTGATTCCTTACACCTCTTCTTTCTGTCGTTTGCTCTGTCATTTTCCAGGATGTCTCAACTGCCGTTGAAATCCAGACTGGCTTGTTTTTTCCACAGATTAGAAAAGTGCTTCTTCTGATAGGAATGTGCTTTGGAAAGCATGGGAAAGCACGTACAAGCTTTGTGACTCTGGTTGGATTGGTCCAACTTTTTTTTTTTTTCCTCTTTTAACTTCCGAGAGACACTGTCTTGGTGGCCATCGAGGCCAGAGGCCCAGCTTAATGGCTGCTTATACCTGCCATTCCTGAGTGGGAGGCGAGGGGCCTGTTTGGAGGTCTGGGATTTTTTTTCCTCCCCCTTTTCAGTTCTCCACTAAAGAAGCTAGTCCTTAGGCGAGAGCCCTTCGCCTCTGGTTTGTCCTTGGTGGGCGGCCGCTGCGCTGCTCTCTGTACCTGACGGAGACCCTGAATCACACTTGTTTGTCCTGTCGTGATGATTGGAAGAGTAGCTGTTAACAGGAGACACTCCGCATCAGAATGTTTTCCGGGCTGTGAAGACAGGGAGAAGCCTTCGTGATTTCCATCTGTCTGGAAGTACCCGGGCTTCTCTGCACCTCCTGTTGGCGCCGGTCATACCCAGGGCGTCCCGCACTAGCCGTGAACACCGCCCCCTGGGGCTGTGGACTCCGGGGTCTCGAACCGCTTGTCCTGCACATGCGCTGTAGTCTGTAGTGTTTCGGGCGCGCGCGAGGGCGTGCATATCCGCTGTTGGCGCGCCCTGACCCTGGGCAAGTCACTTAACCTCCACCTCCGGTTTCTTTGTCTGTAAAACAGCATCTCATTGGGTTATTTTATTTTTAAGATTTTATTTATTTACTTCTTAGGGAGGAAGAGTGGGGGAGAAACATCAGTGTGTGGTTGCCTCTCCCACGCCCCCTACTGGGGACTTGGCCCACAACCCAGGAATGCGCCCTGACTGATATCGAACCTAGGACCTTTTGGTTTACAGGCCTCCACTCAGTCCACTGAGCCGCACCAGCCAGGGCTCCTTCGGTTATTATTGGGAAAATCAGGTAATATCGTATGTGAAATATGAGCATGATCGTGCGTGCTCAGCAAACAGCCACCTTCTCTGCGGTCGCCGTCCTCTTCATTGCTTCGTTTTCAGGTCCACAGCCCCTTACCTGCCGTTCTCAAATCCAAAGGCTTTGAAAACTGATCTTTTCAAATTATTTTTTTTTAAACTGCTCCTCGGGCACCAAAACCAGACCTGAATTAATGCGCGCAATGTGTAGGCGGCGTCAGCATTATCGGCGTTATCGCTAGGAGTATGTGACTCGGGGCGCCGCGGGCATTCCTGGGGTATTGTGTAAGGCTTGCTGCGCCAGGAGGCCTGCCAGACCCTGCACGAGAAGTGACCGGTGTTGGGGCGGCCCCTTCCCCGGGGGCAGCTGTTGGGTGTGTAGGCTGGCCAGTGGCTGCCCCGAAGGTGGGTGGGCGGGACTGAACCTGGTGTGACTTTGGGGGAGGTCAGAACAGAAGCGCCAGTGGAACCGGCTCTAGCGCCTGCCTTTCGCCCGCCGAGTTCAGACCAGGTCCAGCAGGACTAGGAGCGGTAGCGTGCCCCGTTGAGTGGACACTGCAGCGCGCAGAGGCCCCGCGGTCTTCCTGAACCCTGCAGGCGGCTGGGAAAATAATGGCAGAGCAGGATCCAAGCGTGTACCCAGAGGTGCGTGTGGGTCAAGATCTGTGAGATTTTCAGCTCCCCGCAGGGGCCACAGCAGAAGGAAATCAGTGACGGTGAGGGTTTATTCACCGAGCGTGGGGTGGACCGTCTCTCTCTCTGATGCGGCTGGACGTTCTAGGCAGCCCCGGTGGTGTTGGGAGAGGTGTCCCGCGAGTTGTGGGAGGTTCAGGAGGACCCCAGCCACCCTCGCTGTACGCTGGAACCGTGCCTCTGGGCCGGGAGCTAAGGAGAGGATGGGATTTTTGTTTCTGGATCCAAGTGTGGCGAGCAGTTAAAACGGAAAGGCTGGGACCGGACTGAAGCTTATTGAAGTGGCGGAGAAATGGCTTTGAGCGTTACCTGCCACCAAGATCAGAGAGTTTTGGGTTGCGTCATGGCCCTCCTGACGAAGGGATGAACCATTTCCCCGCAAACGTGTGCTTCTGGGAAAGGGGCCTCACACAAGACCCACATGACGGTCCAGGTCCTTCCCTGTCTGCTCCTCTGTGGACTGGGGCTGGGCCGAGTGTCCCGCGGGGGGTTGAGCAGGAGCTCCACCACCCGTCCTTGTTTGCAGGAGGCCCTGGGGCTGGTGGCCAGGGTGCAGGGACCTCAGAGCAGGACACGTGGCTGGCTTGTTCACTGTTGAGCAGTTAATCTACCTGTCTCTGTTTCCTCCTGAGTCATGGGGTGGGAAGGACTTGGAGCCCATTTTGAGAGAAGGTCTCGGAAATCAAGGTTCCTCAGGGTCACTGCCTCAATTTTCTGGGGTTTGTGTGGTTTTTTGAGCACCTTCTTTGGGCGCATTGTCTTGTTGAGGGACAGTGATGACAAGACACCCTTGATAACTACCCCCCCCGCCCCCCCCCCCCGCCCCCCCCCCCCCAGCTCCTTGTCTGCAGGGAAGGGCCTATGGAAGGACAGTTCTGATAAGTGCCCGGAGGGGGTCTGCAGGAGGCACCAAGCCTGGGGGGGGGGCTGCTGGAAGAAAGTAGCATGTGAACTGGGACTTGCAGGGTGGGTGGGCATTAGCCACGTTAGGTGGGAGGTGGTTCTGGCACAGGAAAAAGGCTGACTCTGTGGCCCTGTGTGGCCTCTGGGGGGAGCACAAGTCACAGGGCGTGGCCCAAGGCATGGGGCCACGGGAGGGTCTTGAGCCTGGGCATGCGATGGAGGGAAGCTGGAGCGCCCTCCGGGGTAGGCTCTTGGGGTGCCATACGGCAGCCCCACAAACTGGGGGTCTTAAAGCGGCGGAAACGTAATTCTCTGGCAGGTCTGGAGACTGGAAGTCTCAGATCAAGGCATCCACAGGGCCTGCTTGCCCCGAAGGCTCCAAGGGAGGCTCCTTCCCGCACGGCTTCCAGCGTCTGGCAAAAACCAGCATTTCGTCACTTGTGGACGCATCGCTCTGTCACGTGGCCGTCTTTTCCCTGTGTCTTCACACAGGAGCCCTTTGCGCCTGTGTCCAGATTTCTCCTGGTCATGAGGGTGCCAGTCTCTTGGGTTAGAGCGCACCCTGAGGGCTCGGCTGCAGTTGGGTTGCCTCTGTGAAGACCCTGCTGGTAAACCGGGCACATTCCGAGGTCCTGGGGTCCGCACCCCTTATGGACACGGCAGCCCCTAATGCTGTGTCTGCTAGGGTGCTCGTGTTTCACAGTCCCGTGTGTTCCCCCGCAGAACCGGGCGATAGGGCGGCCCAAGGTGAAGCTGGGCCCCGCCTCCGCGGTGAAGTTGGCCGCCAACCGGACCACGGCGGGAGCTCGCCGGCGCCGGACGCGATGCCGCAAGTGCGAGGCCTGCCTGCGGACCGAGTGCGGGGAGTGCCACTTCTGCAAGGACATGAAGAAGTTCGGGGGCCCCGGGCGGATGAAGCAGAGCTGCATCATGCGGCAGTGCATCGCGGTGAGTGGGCCCTCCCCGCCCCCGGCCGCGCCCACCCTGGCCTCGGGCTGCCTCGCTCCCGGGCCTGCTGGCCCGCCCAGCGTCCCTCCACGGAGAATGTTCCCGCAGGGGCTCACTGCAGTGCTCTTGCAGATTCCACATGGCAGCGCTTCCTGCCCTGTGCTCAGGCTCCTTTTTCGCCATCGTCTGATGGTCCTACAACTCCCGCCTTCCCTGGACGACCGGGTGCTTTGAAGTGTCTGCCATTAAACACATTGGGGCAGCCCATCCCGTGTGTGACCCCGCTGCCACCGTTTATGATCCAGTTCGTGTAGGCCCTCCCTTCCTTCCTGTCCTCCCTTCAAAGTCAGGGGTCTGCGGGGCAGGTCACTGTCCCTCCTGAAGGGCTGCGCGGGGCAGACAGGACTGATTTATGGGGCTCAGGAGCTGGGCGCTGCAGAGCCTGGCCAGCCCCTGCTGACTGCCTGCGTCCCTGCGCCCCGGCCTTGCCCCCGGACGACAGGGCAGGGACACATGCTCTTGCGGCCTGGCCTGCAGTCCGACTAATCGCCCCTGCACAGACCCACACACCTCGATTTCCCCGGGGTGCTGCTGTCAGGGCCCCGCGGCGCCCCCTGTCGGGGGAGCGATCTCTGTGCTGCGTGGGAAAGCAGCAGGCTCAGCCGGAGAGGCAGGGCGCTGGGCGAGCTCCTCCGCCTGGGGCCCTGCGGGCCTTTCTCCCTGGCTGCTGGGTCCCTCCAAGCCCCGGGGGCATTTTCCCCTCCATCCATCCACACACACTTTTTTGTGTAGATTTTTATTTTTATTGTGAAAAAAATCCATTAACATAAAATTCATCATTTGAACTTTTTTTTGCAAAATCTATTTTTGTGCTATATTTGATACAGATGTATAAAAGATGTTTTTTTGCATAAGAAACATTTTGTTTATACTAAAAGTTGATAAGCTCCAATAAATTGTTACAGTATATTTTCACTTTCTTTATTTTATTGTTAATTGTGCTTACTTTCTGAACAAACAAGCAAAAAGCCACTCCTTAGTCCACACAACCAAATGAAGAAATACATCCATTTCAGTGTACAAATAAAACACTTCTTTTCTGATGGAACACATGATTTTTGTTGTTCATCAATTATTATTACCTCATTTTTTTTAATCAAAAGGTTTTGTGGGGAATTTTTTGTTTTTATAGTTTACATTCAATATTTGTATTAGCTTCAGGCGTACAGCTTAGGGGTTAGCCAGTCATATGCTTGACAGAGAGCTCCCTCCAAATAGTTGTGGTGTTACAGTGTTGGCTTTCCCTCCCGGGCCGCATCCATCCCGTCCCCATCACTTTAAGCACTTTTAAGGGGACAGTGCTATCATATACCTATGTGCTCTGGGACTTTTCCATCTTGCCAAATGGGAACTCTGTGTCTGTTAAGCCACAGCTCCTCTTTCCCACTCTCCACCCCGCGGCCCTGGCAGCCACTTTTCTCCTTTCTGTTTCTCACACTGCTTCGGACACTTCACGTAAGTGGAATCAGGCAGGGTTTCCCCTTCTGTGTCTGGCTCATTTCACTCAGCATAGTCTTGGGGTTCGTCCATGCGGTCGCCTGTAGCGGGATTCCCTCCTTTGTAAAGGCTGAATAATATTCCGTTGTGGGTGTATACTGCATTTTCTTCATCTGTTCGTCCGTCCATGGACTTTTACGTTGCTTCCACCCCTTGGCTATTGTGAATGATGCTGTGATGAGCGTGGATGTGGGGAACCTCTGTGAGATCCTGTTTTGAATTCTTTTGGATATAGTCCCAGAAGCAGCATTGCTGGATTGTATGTAATTCTTTTTTTTTTTTTTTTTTTTAAGATTTTATTTATTTGTTTTTAGAGAAAGGGGAAGGGAGGGAGAAAGAGAAACATCAATGTGTGGTTGTCTCTCATGCGCCCCCTACTGGGGACCTATCCTGCAAGCCAGGCATGTGCCCTGACTGGGAATTGAACCAGCGATCCTTGGATTCTCAGGCTGGCACTTAATCCACTGAGCCACACCAGCCAGGGCCATATGTAATTCTATGTTTAATTTTTTGAGGGACCTCCACACTGTTTTTCCATAGTGGCTGCAGCAATTTACAATCCCCCAGCAGTGCCCGAGGGTCCCAGTTTCCCCACATATCTTGTCACCACATTTTCTTTTCTTTCTTTACTTGTTCTTAATAATGGCCATCCGAATGGGTATGAGGTGTGATATCTCATTATGGTTTTGGTTTGCATTTTCCTGCGGACGAGTGGCATGGAGCCTCTTTTCATGTAGTCAACATAAAACGTTGGCTGTCTGTAGTGTCTGTGGAGGAATGTCTGTTGAAGTCCTTTGCCCAGTTTTTAAATTGGATTGTTTGTAATTCTGTTGTTATAATAGGAGTTCTTCATATAATATGGGCGTCGACTCCTTATCACAAACATGGTTTGTAGGTATGTCCTCCCACTCTGTAGGTTGTGTTTTCACTCTGTTTCCTTTGCTGTGCAGAAGTTTTTAAGTTTCACTGCTGGTGTTTTTGTTATCTGTACCCAGGTCATTTGAATGGATTTCAGGGAATTGGAGATACCCCTTGAAATTCAATGCAGATTTTTATCTGAGTGTGTGTGTGTGCGTGCATTTTTCTGAGGGGGTGGGTCCACGTGATGCATTGCGTTCTGTCAGGTTTGAGAGGTTGTTTATAGGGACTGTTAGTTTTGAAAACAGTGTCACCTAAAACTTGGCATGTTGGCCGTGACCCAGGACTGTTTTCTCTTCTGCCCCCTCCATCCCGCCCCGTGTCCCGGGCCCAGTTAGAGGAAACCTGTCCCTGCCACCACCTGTTCTCTGTGGTTCTGGTGCTGGCCCGGTACCTGGCACGGTCAGTGCTCGTTGAAGAAGAGAAAGCTCACTTTTGTGTGTTTCTCCCTCTCCCCTCTGATGTGGCTTCTGGAACTGATCACAAATGCTGACTCGGCCTGACGCAGGTGGGGGGCTGCTTCTTTATCTTCTCCCAGCTTTCCACTTTCTTGGGAGGTTTACCCACCTCTCTTCCTTTCTCGGGTCTTTCTCTCTTGACAGGTCAGAGCGCCCCCCTTCCCGCAGCAGCCTTCCCTTTGCCCCTCTCCATGAGGCTCCTCCGCAGACTCGATCCCTTCCCCTGCCGCACTACCTCCAGCCCCTGGGCTTCCCCTCCTGGAACTTCTGTTTCTACCTCTCGTCAGCGTCAGCCGCCGCCTGCCCCATCCTACTCCAGCGGCCCCGTCTGTCTCGCCATGCCCCCCTCTTCTCTCCGCTGTGAGCCCCAGGTCCCCTGCCCATGCATCCTCCAGCAGCCTCTCTGCTGCTGCCGGTGACGCTCCCGCACACGACCTGGCCGGGTTCTCCCAGGGTTTCAGCGCAGTCTGCCTTCATCCTCCCTCATCACTGGGCCCCGCCCAGCCACTCGCTTCGGGCTTTATCAGGCGTTCATTTAAGTATTTTGACCCAGTATTGACTTTCTCACCTTCAGTGCTTTAGTAGTTAGAATGGCAGTGTTTGTGCCATTTCCTAGACTTCTGTGCTGGGGTCTGCAGTGGAGTGTGTACCCCAGTGTATTTGAAGCTCCTCGAACTCAGTTTAATAAAGATGGCCTATGGGTTTCGTCTGGATCCCTGAACCCGGTACTGGGAGCGGGGCACGTACCAGGACCGCCGAGTATGTCACTTCTCGAACTCGACGTTTTCAGGGCCCTTTTCCCCTCTCCAAAATCAGGAGGACCCAAAGAGCTTCTGCTTGTGTGGGGTATTTACTTACTACTATTACTGTATTCAAAATTCACACTGACTTCATTAAAAAATAACAGGAAACCCACTGCATGTAACCAAAAATAGCATTTTTATAAGAAATAACTACATCTTCCCAACAAAAATGATTAGTGGGAAGATTGACATTGTTGTATGTTTTATAAACCTCTTTTGTGCCTGGTTCGTTAGAAAAGACCTGGATTTTCACCATCTGTTTCTATATTCCTTCTGCTGTGGGTTTTTGCTTTTCTTTTTTTTTTTCTGGAAGAACTATAGAGGAATATCTGGTCTCACTCAGATGTGTGGTTGGGCAAGGGAGGAGTATCTCAGTAGTCCTTTCAGGCCATCGCGTGTTTTCTTTGCTGGTTCGCTGCCAGAGCTCCACAGGTGGCAGTTTCTTAAAGGTTCGTTGCAACGTGGAATTTGACACTGTGTCAGTGAACTTTTCATCCTGTTACAGTAAAATGCCCCTGGAGTAGCTTATTGGCCCCTGCGTGGTGGTGTAGCACCGTGTGTTAGCCACTTGGAAGACACTGGCTCACTGAGTTGTACAGAATTTCCTAAGTATCGGTGCATAGCATTCTACAGTGTTACACAAACCGAACCACGTTTGTTAACGCTGCTGCCAGTCTCGTCAGAAAAGTCTTTTTGAGCATTGGGAAGCTGTCCGGTTCGTGGTGGCTAATGTAAAAATTTTCTAAAATTCTAATTTTTGTTGGAAAATTGGAATTGTATAATTTGCAACACACGCTGTAAGTTGCGTCTCTGGAAGTGACGGGCTCGCTGGTTTCATCTCTGAGGAAATAAGCCCATATCCATCAGCTTTTCCTGTCATTCTTCTGAGCAGAGCCACGCTCTGTGCAGGAAGTGGCGGGGGTGGGGCTTGGTCACCTGCTGGCCGAGCCTCAGGTGACCACCGCCCTCCGCAGACGCACTTTGCATACTCTCTGTGTTGTCGCACAGCGTGTTAGAAGGGTCAGGGGTCAGAGTTTTAATACAATGAGTCCTTTTCCCTGCTTCACCCAAGACACTGTTGAATGAAGCTGGTGTATGGCCAGGAGTAGCCCAGGGGACAGCCAGTGTACCCAGCAGTGTCAATGCCGACACTGTGAGAAAGGCAAATGACGTCTTAGTTGTGTCCTGAAAGTAGTTTTGACCTGCCCCCTGGGCCTCCTGGTGAAGGTCTGGGGGATCCCGAAGTCCACGGCCTAGGCTTTGATGCCCGCTGGTGAGGTGCAGCCTCAGCCCCCACCTCCTTCACGTCTCCCCTCAAATGGGAGGCCGTCCCTGACCTCCACATTTCGGATTAGCCCTGCCTACCACCCCTCCCCCCTGACCCTGGCCTTGGCCCTGCTTGCTGCATTTTTGTCCATACCCCTCGTCACCATGCAGTATACTGTATCCTTCTGCGTTCTGTCCTCCTCCCTCCACTGAGATGCAGGCTCAGGACATCAGCGGTGTGTTCCCGCCTTGCTTATTGCTGTAGTCTCAGCTCTTAGAGTGGTACCTGGCACACAAGAGCCTAAGTATTTGAGTGAGTGAGTGAGTGAGTGAGTGAACGAATGCATGGCAGTGGCAGGTGGAGGAGAGCAGCTCATGCCTTTGCTCCATTGCTTGCGGGGTTCTCAGCCCCTGCTGACCTCTGCTCTCCCCGGCTCTCCAGCCAGTGCTGCCCCACACAGCCGTGTGCCTGGTGTGCGGTGAGGCAGGGAAGGAGGACACGGTGGAAGAGGAAGAAGGCAAGTTTAACCTCATGCTCATGGAGTGCTCCATCTGCAATGAAATCATCCACCCTGGATGCCTTAAGGTGAGCGGCCCCTGGGACCTGGCTGCGGTGCTGGACACACCACCAGCTGCGCTGCTGGACACACCACTGGGGCCTCTGGGGGTCTGAAGCTCTCGGGAGCAGGGGGAACTTTGATTCCTGCTATGGAGGGACACCCAAGTGTGGAGATTCGGTGTGTCAGATGATGAGCTGAGGGCCAGAAGGGTCTGGAGTAGCTCAGGCCACACACATGCACACACACACACTCCACAGGAGACACACTGGGTGGTCGGGCTGCTTCTGAGAGAGCTGGGGCCTGGCCAGGGGAGGGCAGGTGCCATAACAGCAGGGGGTTGTGTTCCTGTGTGCGGGGACCTGCCCTTGGTGTGTCCAGGGCAGGGCTGCCTTCCCCTGGGACTGCTGTGCTGGACCTGCCTGTCTTGGGCAGCAGGTTCTTCATTGGAAAGGAAGGGCCCGCTCTGGGCTGGCACGTAGCTTCTGTCCCAAGAGAATGTCAACATACCCAGCACCTCCCTGTCAGCTCCCTGAGTCCGCCCATGCACATCTGTGTGTTTTAGAGGGCAGAGTAGGCCTGCCTCAAATGATGCCTCAGCCCTGAAGTGTCCCCTTTCCCTGGGTGGCAGTAGCGGGGGCTTGTTTTCACACTCACTCCTCACTCTGAAGGGGACGCTTTGGAAGTCAGAGCACCTGTGCCTGCCTTGTCTGCTTGCTTACCTCCCTCTCCGACCAGAAGCTCCACCAGGGCAGGGCTGGGTTACTAAATGACCGAACTCAGAGTCACCTGTCTTAACCAGTCTTGTGTTCTTTTCTTTTGGCCAAAGATGGGATGGACAAGGCATTTGGGGCGGGGGCGCGTTAATGTTTGGGGCTGGGGCGAGTTAATGTTTCTGGTGGAGGCGGCCTCTCCCGCCCCCTCCCTGTGTGCTGACTGGCCTGTCCCCCACAGATTAAGGAGTCAGAGGGCGTGGTGAACGATGAGCTTCCCAACTGCTGGGAGTGTCCAAAGTGTAACCACGCCGGCAAGACCGGGAAAGTGAGTGCTGGGCTACCTGTCCCAGGGGTCAACCTGGGAGGGATGGAGCTTGGCCCTGCCAGACATGGCCTTCGCCCACGCGGTTGGCTGGTGGGTGCTGCGGGCTTGGGGCGGGGGGCTCGTCCAAAGATATACAGTCCGCTTGTACCTTGTCTCTTTTTGGCCTACAAGCAAAAGCGTGGCCCTGGTTTTAAGTACGCCTCCAACCTGCCTGGCTCCCTGCTCAAGGAGCAGAAGATGAACCGAGACAACAAGGAAGGCCAGGAGTCTGCCAAGCGCAGGAGCGAGTGTGAGGAGGCGCCCCGGCGCAGGTCCGACGAGCACCCCAAGAAAGTGCCCCCGGACGGCATCCTGCGCCGAAAGTCAGACGACGTGCACCTACGGAGGAAGCGGAAATACGAGAAACCCCAGGAGCCGAGTGGACGGAAGCGAGTACGGCCTAGGAGGGGTGGGCGTGGGGTGGCATGGTGTGGGGGGCGCGCATGGGCGGTGGGAGGCCTCGGACCCTGGCTCTGGCTGCCTGAGCAGGTCCCTTAGGTGCTGAGAGCCCCACCCAAGCGAAAGGAGGGGAAACCAGCTAGTCAATCTTCCCTCCCTTTAGGCCTCGACGCTGCAAACGTCCCCGGGTTCCTCCTCTCACCTCTCGCCGAGGCCCCCTCTAGGCAGCAGCCTCAGTCCCTGGTGGAGATCCAGTCTCACTTACTTCCAGCAGCAGGTGCTTGCACGTCGCCCCCACCCTCCTGAGGCCCTGGGGACTCGCCCCCGCGCCCCCTCCCCACCCCCCGCGCCCCACTGGACCTCCAGCCCATTGCTCCCAAGCGCCTGTGCACCCCAGCTTCCCAGGCCTCAGCCCCAGATCGCTGGCTCGTGGTTCTGGCGTGGGGCCTGGGAAGCTGAAGCGGTGGCTGGGAAGTCCTGGGGATCTGGGGAACCTCGGAGGATCCCGGAGGCCCTGCTCCGCCCACCGGCCCTTCCAGCATGAGCCACAAGGTGGCGCCTGGTCGTCTTTTCTGGCCCTTCAGGCTCGGCTGGGAATCCTGCAGGCCCTGCCTCCAGGACTGGCTCCCAGGGCCAAGTCTGACCTGCCTGGCCCCTGCATATCTCTGGGTCTGTCCAAAGGTGGGAGGTCAGAGGGGTGGGAACAATTCCACCACACTCCTGTACTTCTAGCTTTGCCCTTAAAACCAGCAGGCAGGGCCCACCCATCTGTCGTGGATTTGTGGGGAAGATGCCCCTCCAGCCCCTACTATAGACACCTTGGGCGGTGCTGGGCTTGGGTGTGGAGGGGACCAAATCCCACGAGCCCCAGGAGCAAGCTCTGCGTCCTTTCTTCCCTGTGACAGCTAAAACCAGGCAAAGAAGATAAGCTTTTCAGGAAGAAGGTACTATCAGCGCCTTCCCTCCCCTCCCCTTCTCTCCCCTCTCCTTCTCTCCCCTTCCCTCCTGCCTGGGGCAGTGGGTCCCTGGAGGAGGGTGGAGGAGAGACCTGGGTGGGTGCAGCCCTAGCTGGGGGCTTACCTGCCCCGGCCCCCCTCCTTCCTCAGCGGAGGTCCTGGAAGAATGCCGAGGACCGGATGGCTCTAGCCAACAAGCCACTCCGGCGCTTCAAGCAGGAGCCAGAGGACGATCTGCCTGAGGCGCCCCCCAAGACCAGGGAGAGTGACCACTCCCGCTCCAGCTCCCCGACAGCCGGGCCCAGCACTGAGGGTGCGGAGGGTCCCGAGGAGAAGAAGAAGGTGAAGATGCGCCGGAAACGGCGGCTTCCCAACAAGGAGCTGAGCAAGGAGCTGAGCAAGGAGCTCAACCAGGAGATCCAGAAGACGGAGAGCAGCCTGGCCAACGAGAACCACCAGCCTATCAAGTCGGAGCCCGAGAGTGAGAACGAGGAGCCCAAGCGGCCCCTGGGCCTCTGTGAGCGCCCCCACCGTTTCAGCAAGGGGCTCAACGGCACCCCCCGGGAGCTGCGGCACCAGCTAGGGCCCGGCCTGCGCAGCCCACCCCGCATCATCTCCCGGCCTCCGCCCTCCGTGTCCCCGCCCAAGTGCATCCAGATGGAGCGACACGTGATCCGGCCTCCGCCCATCAGCCCCCCACCTGACTCGCTGCCCCTGGATGATGGGGCAGCCCACGTCATGCACCGGGAGGTGTGGATGGCCGTCTTCAGCTACCTCAGCCACCGAGACCTGTGTGTCTGCATGCGGGTCTGCAGGACCTGGAACCGCTGGTGAGGGGGCGCTGGCCGAGCAGGGACTGGGAGGCAGCAGGGGCTGGCTCTGTGTCCAGCTCTGGGCTGAGGCTTAGGCTAGACCAGGGACGGCACTTGGGTGGCATGCGGCCCCAGTTCCCTTTGTCTAAGTTCACAGCTTGGTTATCCTCCCCAAAGAGGTCCAGGCAACTCCAGCAGTCTGGTCAGTCTGGACTTGTCAGAAGAGGTGAACCCTATGTAGTCTCCTGATTCAGCTCCTTGGAAAATGAACTGAGGGCCAAGTAGAGTCCTGTCCTTAAAGTGCTAGTCCGGGTTATTCACAGTCGGGGTGTCAGTTACAGGTCTGAATCCCAGCACTGGTATTTCCCAGCTTTCTGGCCCAGTTACCTTCCTCCGTGAATGGGTAGGATGCCTGCTGCTCATGCTTGTTTTGAGCTGTGGCGTGCCAAGGGTGTGTAAAGCCCCTTTTAAGTCCTACTGGAGAGTCGGTGCCAGCCCCTTCCATGGAGGCCCTGCAGCTGTCAGAGCGGAGGTGCCCGGATGCCCCTAAAGGCAGATGGGAGCTAACCAGAAGGGTCCATAGGGTGGAGTAAGGAGCCCCTCCCTGGGCTTGGAGGGGGGGCATTAACCACGGCCATGCTGAGGGCTTCACAAGTGAACTCCCAGCTCTGATGACACCCTTGCCGGGCTGGCCTCCAGGTGCTGCGATAAGCGGTTGTGGACCCGCATCGCCCTGAACCACTGCAAGTCCATCACGCCCCTGATGCTGAGCGGCATCATCCGGCGACAGCCTGTGTCCCTGGACCTCAGCTGGACCAATATCTCCAAGAAACAGCTGAGCTGGCTCATCAACCGGTTGCCTGGTGAGCACTGGTCCAGTGACCCCAAATGTGCAGGAGTGGGGACTGGGGTGCATCACCTGACCTGTCGCCCCTTCTCTGGCCCCGCCAGGGCTCCGAGACTTGGTGCTGTCGGGCTGCTCGTGGATTGCGGTCTCAGCCCTCTGTAGCTCCAGTTGTCCATTGCTCCGGACTCTGGATGTCCAGTGGGTAGAAGGGCTAAAGGATGCCCAGATGCGGGATCTCCTGTCCCCACCCACAGATAACAGGCCAGGTGAGTGGCCAGGCCCGGGATTAATGGCACATGGAGGTGGTGGTGTGACTAATGCACCCTTGATCCACGGTGTTGGATCTGGTTTTCACCGGGGACCCAGTGTGGTGTGTGCGTCCTTGGGCCTTCTCTGGCTTCTGCCCTTCTCCAGAGGATGCAGAGATGAGCCCTGGCTGCTGTGTCCTCAGCTTCGGGCACCAAGGGGCTAAGGGCAGCAGCTCCCGGTCACACCCACTCCAGGAGCTCTACACAGGACTGGACTGCTTCTCTGTTAACTTGCCCTGTCCTGGCTTCAGGCCCCCTTGACCATCGGGGTCAGTGTGGTTGGACAGCGGCTCACAGGATGGAGCCACCCGGCTAGGTCGGGTTTCGGGGGTCATGGCTCCCGCCAGCAGCTTAAGTGAGGACACTGTGGTGATCCAGAGATGCTCTGCCATCTCTGCTCCAGTCGGCCCAGCACTGCTTGCTGGGTGGGATGTGGCTCTGCGTTTCTAGATCTTACGCATTTTCGAGAATCTAGGTGACTAAAATTTGATGCGGAATCTTCTGATTTTTAAATGTCGGAACAGATGGGTTTTCTGGGGGGAAGCACTCGGTGACGGACTGAGTGTGAATCTGGCTGGTAGGTCTGTAGTCTCCTGTCAGGGTGACGCGTGGCCTCCCTCCTCCCTGCGCCCTCAGGTCAGATGGACAACCGGAGCAAGCTCCGGAACATCGTGGAGCTGCGCCTAGCAGGCCTGGACATCACGGATGCCTCCTTGCGGCTCATCATCCGCCACATGCCTCTGCTCTCCAAGCTCCACCTCGGTTACTGCAACCACGTGACTGACCAGTCCATCAACCTGCTCACCGCCGTGGGCACCACCACCCGAGACTCCTTAACCGAGATCAACCTGTCAGGTCAGTCAGGGACTGCCCAGCCTCCCGTGGGACAAAGTGGGGATTTCACATGTGTGCGCCTGCTGTTCTAGGGTCACGGTGTGGGGTGCTGGGACATACCCGTGACCACGATGGACACAGCCTAGTTCAGACGGGAAACACGTTAAGGAAGTTATTGCTGGGTTTGTAATAGTCGCTACCCCAGAAGTGCTGGTAGCCACGTGAACACAGACCAGTGGTTCCTGACCAACGAGCACCAGGGAAGCTTCCCTCCGTGGGCGTGGGCTGAGCTCGGTGGGGCGGGCAATGGAGAGCAGTGGGCAGTGAGGCAGGGCCAGGCTGAGTCGGCTGTGAGTGGGAGCGAGCAGCTTGGTTTCTGTCATTGCTGTGGTCAGTCCGTGAACCCGTCCTGAGCCTGCTGTTGAGGGTCCTGAGCTGGAGGGAGGAAAGCTCCACAGCTAGTGCCCTTACGCCTGCATGTCTCGTCGTGAACGCTGTGGAACCTTCCCTCGCCCCCTCTGTTTGCTGGTGGGTGGGAGTCGGTTTCCAAGGGCTTGGGACATGAGTGACGGCAAGGAGGACAGAGGCAGTGCTGTCTGTTCTCAGCCCAGCTAACCTGGTTTTGGTCTGATAGCTTCGTAGGGTCGGATCGGGTCTGTAATATTTGAGTAAGACCCCCTCACCCACCCCCCCAATTCTCCCTCCAGAAATTACCAAGTAGTAACTTACTTACCTCATTTAAGTTACATTTTGACACAGTCCATTCTAATGTTTTGCTTCGAAAGGATCCATATGCTGTTTAGATGCTATTTAGTTGTTTGCATCTTTGCACCCCATGTTCATGCTTGACAAACACCTTCCTGTCACCAGTGCCACATGGAGCGGAAGTGGGGAGGTTTGGCTGGTATGTCATCATTCCGTCCCCGAGGGCCTAGGAAGCCATTATTCCTCCTCGGAGTTGTGGTGGCAGGGTTGTCCCACCCCATAGAGGTGGAGCGCAGAGTGCCGTAGTGACGTGAACTTCACCAGGAGGTGAGCTCACACCTCAGCTCATGGTCTTGAACTGGTGCTTGAGAAAGGCCTGGGCAGCCTCTTGTCCTCAGTGCTCAGTATAAAAGTGGGCGCTTTTTATTTATCCCGATTCAGTTGTTATGTCAATGGAACAGAGATCCCAGCACGAACCCCTGTTCCCTGTAGTGCGGTTCACGACACGTTTGTGAAAATCTAATCTTTTGGATTTTATTTTCTACCATGATCCATTCAGATCACCTATTCATCTCAGTACTTAGGACCATCTCCAGCCCTTCTAGCACCCTGGCGCTGTGCATGGGCTGCCCCTGAACATTCCGTGAAGGGGCTGGCAAGCACACTGTGCCCGCACGAGCCAAAGGGTCCCAGGATGGCCTTACAGACATTCTCACTCCCACCCAGTGCTACTTCCTCCCCTGGGATTCATGTGAAGGGAATCAGCAGATGTGTGCACAGGGGTATTCAGCAATGTAACGGGGGAAAGGGGGGGGTGAAGCAAGCGACTTAACGTACAAACAGGAGGCCTAGTTATCTGAGAACATGTGCACATACTGGCAGCTGTGTGAAAGTTCGAAGAGGTTTCATTCGGAAAGGAATTAACCTTTGTAGTTGGCAGCTGGAACCCTGCCCCCTTTGAAGGGAGCTTTTTAAGCAAGCAGTCCTGCTTGGGGCACCAGGGGCCGGAAGGTGCTCGAGAGCTGGGCGCAGTTTCTGTTGCTGAGCGCCGGGGGTGCCGGGGGTCTCAGGGCCTCGGTGCGGGCTCCACGCTCCCTCACCCTCACACTGTGTCCTCTTCCCTGCAGACTGCAATAAGGTCACTGATCAGTGCCTGTCCTTCTTCAAACGCTGTGGAAATATCTGTCATATTGACCTGAGGTACTGCAAGCAAGTTACCAAGGAAGGCTGTGAGCAGTTCATAGCTGAAATGTCTGTGAGTGTCCAGTTCGGGCAAGTGGAAGAAAAACTCCTGCAGAAACTGAGTTAGTCCAAGAACTAGCGTGTACATACACAGGGCCGGCGGGGCGAGGGGAGGGGCAGAGGAGGGTAAGAGACCTTACAGAAACGAGGGCTTTTATTTTCAATTCGGGACTTGGAACCACCACGGAACGATGCGATTTTGCAAGTCCTGCTGAGGGCAACGCCGTTGTGGGAGTGAGGGGGCCGGACGCTTCCCTTTGGTCTTTCTGACTCGTACCTGCACTGCTTCCGGGACCGTTTCGAAGGCGGCCTTTACCACGAAGACATTCCTGCTGGGGAGGACGATGAACTTTTGGAGAAATTCTCTTACTGAAGCATGAGCTTAGGAGTTTTTTTTCTTCTTCTTCTTCTTCTTTGGTGGTGGTGTTTTGTTTTGGGCACCTCATTCCTTGCAACTCTGGGGTTTCTGGTGTCAACATGAAGTGGACCACACACCACATCTGCCGTCTTGACACATTTTGTTTGGTTTTGTTACATCTTACATTATGCAGAATTATTTTTGTACAAATTGTTTAAAAGTTATTTATGCAAGGTCTGAATGCATACCAGTGTTTTTATTGTTTTCTGATTGCCAACTTTCCTGGTTTCCGTAAGGTAGGAGAGAACTTAACCTGTACTTCATCAACACAAGTAATCCAATACACCTGTGCCCAGGTCTGGCCGAGCAGGCTCAGACCTTCCAGTTAAAAGCATGTTTACCTGGAAGCTGAGAGCCTGCTTTGTACGTCACGAAGTTACATAAGCATGTGCATATATGTAAATTATAGTCAAAGTAAGACACTTTGCCAAGTTTCCTCTGTATAGAATTCACCTTTTTCTCAAAAGTTTTAAAATTCAGACTTCAACCTTTGCACTCAGGAGGGTTTTGCTCCAGCATGAGCTCTTGTACTCTCTCTACATAGATCTAATTTATACAGTGAGTCAAGGAGTAGAATAAATGACCCAGCATAGCCTTTCTTTTCCTTTTCTCTCTCCTTTGAGGTGTGAGTTGAGTTCTCGTTTCAGGTTTATAACATGGCTCTTTCCCGGTTGTAAAGTTATGCATTCATAAGTGCCATTGTTGTAAGGTGTTGTTTTCCTAGACCTCCCCTGACGCGGTTTTACCTTTGTTGAATTTGTATAAACAATTGTACAAAAAAACACTCTTGGACTTTGAGGGTTTCTGTTCTAGGAGTGGACAGGACGTTTGGTTGGGAAGTCCACGGGCACGAATCTCAACACTAGCCTACATGCATTGTTTTGAAGCTTGTAATTTCTTATTCATCTGAGAAACGCAGTGGCCCCTCAGTACGTTTTTTTCCGTCTTCAGAAAGAGATCTTACTGTCTGTGGCTAATAACGGTGATGGGAAAGAGCTGTGCCACACCAACGGCTTCTTGGTATTTCCACTGCCAAAGGACGGGGGTGGGGGAAGTCCATTTCCTCAACTTCCCGCTGGAGGCAAGTCAGGGAGGCCACATCCTGGGCTAGTAGCCGGGGGCGAGGTGGCTGGAAGTGCTCGGTTGGTTATGTGGTAAATTCCCTGGGTGGCAGACACAGAAACTAGTGAGAATTTTAAATCACAGCATTTTTGAGACAGGGCTCTGCCATCTCGTACACACACAAACAACTGCTCCCGTGAATCTGGAAATGGTGACAATGACCCAGCTTCCCACCTCGGTAATCCGTAGCAACATAAGACTTGGCTCTGGGGGACAAGCCTTTTCCGCTAATGGTAGTTTTCATTGAATTGCCCCTCCCCTTATGTTGTTCACCACGGCAGAATGGTTTTAGATCCCATCTAGGTTCATGCCTCCTGTTAATTTAAATCCAAAGATCCTTTCTGACTCAAACTGAAGAAATTGGAAGCTGTTGACCCCCAGAATCTAACTCAGGAGATGCACGTAAGAGAGGTAAGATTAGTTGGACACTCTATGGTTTGTTTATAAAACGTGGCTTGCCTTTGCAAGCCTGATGGTTCATCATGCAGCACCCCCACAAGAAGTCTGATTTCAGTTTTCTTGGCAGCCTGAGTTCTCTGAACCTCCAAAAAAGTGTTATCCTGATGTCCAGTAGAGATGTCCTCATCCTTGGGGATTGTCTTAAGGGTTGTAGTGGTTTCCAGGTGAAGAATCCTCAATGTTGGAGGCCCCCGATCAACCTATAGCATCTCTGGGAGTGTGCAAGTCTGCCAAGAGGAGGCAAAGAAGGGGCTGCCAGAACGGGGAAGCCACAGCCCCATAGGGACACACTGCAGAGCCAAGACACAGCGTCTCTCCAGGCTTGAGGCAGGTTGCTATAGTGCAGTGGTAAGAGGTGAGCTCCACCCCCACCTCAGGTATACTGAAAATCCGGTTAAGATTTTGCCCCAGCACAGTCTGCAGACCTATTCTTTAAAAATGAGCTTTAGATGAGCCCAAGCTATGCTAGAGGCTTGCAAACAGCTGCTCTGAGCCCACGCACTCTATCTGATGATGTAATGAAAGTACCATAACCCAGAGGTAGTATTTCCTGTGTTAGATTCCAGCTTCTTCACCCAGGAAAGCGCCCCATCCCTCCTTCCTCTAGGGAACCTGATGATTACAAAGGAAGATGCCATGGCCCCTCTATAAAGGATTAAATGACATCCTTCTATATTGTGAGGGCAGGCCCAAGGAGATGTCATTGTGGTCCACTTTGAACCTTCAGAATTTCATCCATATGACACGCAGTCAGAAAACTCACTTCGAGGAGTGGCATGCTGGCTACAAAATGCAGATTCCAGGGAGAAATGTTTGTTCTCTGCCAAACAAGTTAGCACCTTACAATCCAGTTATTCCAAGTGTCAAGCTTCTTAGGCTAAAAAATTGTTGGCCTTCACTAAACCAAGGTTACTTCAAAACACTACCTATCAAAAAGATCCACTATTAAGAGTTTTTATTTTTACGAAAAACAAGCACTTGAAACTTCTATAAATCCAAGAGGAAAACATCAAATAAGCTGTTTTAAGCTGAGACTATGTGTGCAAATAAATCTCAATTTTCTAATTTAACTTTAGACAAACCGGCACCTGCCGCTCAGCTTCTAAATGGTGCTCCCCGTCGTGTGCTGGCCTGGATTTGAAGATTTCCCAGTTTGCGGGGGAGGCTGAATCTCTGGAATTCACTGTCTCACAGGAAGCACAGACAAGGTAAGTGTCCCTGAAGCTTCAGCAGGGGCTGAGTTTTATTGCTCCTGTGGGGTGGCAATGATCTGCTCACGTTGGTTAGTGTGCACTGTAGCCGACACCCACCCTGGGCTCTGCAGGTAAGTAGGAGAAGGAATTGAAAACATCCACAAGGCCTTGATTTACATGCTTTGACCCTCAAGACTCAAGAGAGTAGAAAGGCATGTTTTTCTTCACAACTTGTTAAACTTCCTGCTCTAAGCGCAGGAGCAGGCTATCTGCCTCCCTTGGTGTAATTTTCAAGTCTGTGTGTTACCAAACTGCAGAGTCAAAAGATTAAAAACCCACCAGGACTCAGTTGAGAAGTTAACATTTCTTCCAGACTCATTCTACGAAGCCAGTATTACCCCAAAACCAAAACCAGACACATGTATTACAAAAGAAGAAAATTATAGGCCAATATCCCTAATGGACATGGATGCAAAAATTCTGAAAAAGTATTAGCAAACCAGGTACAACAGCACATTAAAAAGATTACACACCACAACCAAGTGGATTTAAACCTCAGACTGTAAGGGTGGTACATGCAAAATCAGCTATTAAAAAAATAAAGACGCACCAACAGATGCAGAAAAAGCATTTGACAAAATTCAACATCCTTTTACGATAAAAACTCAACAAAGTGAGTACAGAAGGAACATATCAACATGATAAAGGTCATATATGACAAACTCACAGCTAGCATCATACTCAATGAAAAGCTGAGAAAGCTTTTCCTCTAATATCTAGATTAAGATGAGGATGCCCACTTCCATTCAACATAGTATTGGAAGTTGTAGCAATGGCAATCAGAAGACAAAACGAATAAAAGGCATCAAGATCAGAAAGGAAGAAGTAAAACTTGTTCTTTGCAGATGACGTGATTGGAGATGACCCTAAAGACTACCAAAAAATATTTAAAATAAGTCAGTAAAGTTGGAGGATACAGAATCCACATACAGAAATCTGTTGCTATACAATAATGAATAATCATGAGAAGAAACTAAGAAAACAACACCATTTATAATTGCATCAAAAAGCAAAATATCTAGGAATAAATTTAACCAGAGATGAGACTTGTACTCTGAAAACTATAGGAATTTGAAGAAACTGAAGAAGATCAAATAAATGAAAGGATTAGTATTAAAAATGTGCTCACTACCTAATGTGACATACAGATGCAATTCAATCCCTATTAAAATACCAGTGGCATTCTCAGAACTAGAACTAATCCTAGAATTTATATGGAACCACAGAAGACCCCAAATAGCCAAAGAAATTTTGAGAATGAAGTAGGGAGGTATCATGCTCCCTGGTATCAAACTACACTGTGAAGCTACAATAATCAAAATAGTATGATACTGACATAAAAACATATATAGTTCAGTGGAATAGAGAGCCCAACATGGATGGGCCTAGAGCATATTATGCTAAGTGAGATACATCGGAGAAAGACAAATACTGTATGATTTCAATTATATGTACAATCTAAAAACAAAAAATAGAAGCAGACACACAAACACAGAGAACAAGCTAGCTGGTGGTTGCCAACGTGGAGGGGGATGGGAATGAAAAAATATTTTAAAGTGTCTATTTGTACACTGAGTATTATCCCACAATTTAAAAAAAGCTCAGTATTTACAATGTAGTTTTATCGCAACAAAAAATGAAGACATTTCTTAAAAACATACCTGCCCACTACCATGGGAATGAGTCCACATTCAGTCTCCTCTGAACCAAACCCCGCCCCTGCCCTACTGGCTTGACCCTAAAGGAGATTATGGCTTGACCCCAAAGGAGATTTCAGATCATTAGTGCTGTAAAACAGTTTTGCATAAGCTAACACCTCAGGTTTCTCATTTGATATGCAGCATTTATTGGAAGAATTAAGATAAAAAACTGGCATCAGAGCTAAGTTCAAATTCTGCAAGTCACCATTTCACTGAAATTTTAGACAAGTTTTTTTTAACTTCTCAGAGGTCAGGTGCCTCATCTGCAGCGGGAGGTGTTATCCATTGCAGGATGCTGGAGAGAACCTTAAAACTCCTGCTCACGGTAAACAGCCTATCTGAAGTTCACCTTACTAGTAAGTCAGCTGCGAAGGGAGATGCTGCCGTGTGTTTGAAGGTGCTCCCCTCTCTTGTGAAGAGTGGAGCTGGAATATGCACGGACACCCATTTATGCTGTACCCATGTAAATTAGGAACTGACTACGACAATGTCAATAAAAGCATTTTTGAAAATCTAATTTTATTCCTAAAGTTCAAATCAGCTAGCAGTAGCACTGAAAATACACTTTCACTATACAAAACAGTGTAAACCAGTTACATATTAATAAAGAATTTAACGCACACATTTCTCTAGTGAAAGAAGCTAGATGCAGCCCTTGCTATAAAAAGCTGTACCTGAACAGAAATGGACATAGTCTAAGGCCCTGGCAGTTGACTATAGAATGTCAGTTGTTCCCAATTAAGTTTAAATGCAGAAATAGCAACAATGTGGAAACTTACATTCATCCAAGAGTAGCATTTAAAATATACATGACTGATAAAGTGAACATTCAGAGGTGCCACTGGTCAGTGTGTACCATGTCGGTCACTTGGGGACAATGATCTCATCCAAAGAGCAGAAGTTTCAAACTTCTGAGTAGTTAAGAACAGGAGGAAGAAGAAATAAAGATAAACATCCTCCAGAGGGAGAGGAGCTGATGCCACAAGCAGTCTGACTTCAGCAATTAATGATCACAGACGTGTGAAGCCCGGCTGAGCCTGGGAAACGGAGCACGTCCACCGGCTGACAGGCATATGGCCTCAACCAATGTTGCTGTAACACAGGATGAATCTTTATTCCCAGTTAGTAGTGAAAAAATAACTTCGACTTTTGAACAGTAAGTTTCTAGTCCCTTCTGTGCACTGAAATGTCTGGGATCAAGCCTGGGGGCGAATGTCCTGGCGCGGGGAGTGTCACTTCAGGACTTGAAGACGTGCACGGCGCGCACCACGTACTGCCGGCAGATGGGACACTCACTCATGCGCTTGCCGCACTTGGTGCAGGTGACCATGTGCCCGCACTCGAGCAGGACGCAGTCGATGACGGCATCCATGCAGATGCGGCACAGGCTGTCGTCCTCCTCGTCCTGCAGCTGCGTTCGCTCGCCATCTGAAAGGCAACAGAGAGCTGGGGCTGCTGACAAGGCCACCTGACAGGCTGCTCGGCCACCTGCTGAGCGACCACCACAGATACAGCATGACCCTCTAAGAGAAAGCATCTCAACTATCTGCACTGCCCTCCACGGGAAATGGCAGTCATATTAATGCCGGCGCCTGGTAGAGTTTCATGATGAATACGTGAGAAATGCTTAGCTTAGGGTCAGTATGAAGTGCCCAACAAATGTTAGCTATTTATTTAATTGTATTTTAATCTATGTAATTCAAGGTTTTTGTAAGGATAGATTGCTTCTGTAACTAAAAATGAAGCATCCCTGGGCTGTCCTAAATATGGACCTTGGAGTCAGAACACTATCGGAATTTTCAGCCCAACTGTACAGCCTTGGGAAAGTCGCAGTCTCCGGGGTCAGCAGGAAAAAGGAGCTGTTTCCACACTGATAGGGAAGTAGCCTGTAGCCCCCACCTCACCTCAGCCTTGGAAGCATCTCAAAAGCCATCTGTGCTTCTGGCCACCCTGGTACTGCTGGAGTCTAACTGAAAAAGGATGGGCCATCCTGGCTGTATGGCCCAGATTAGGTTTTGAGAAAATCCAGACTCTGAACAACAAAGATACTGAATGAGTTTAAAAAGTTTATACCCTGAGGTCAGGCCACAGAGCTGTGGACATGGAGGTTTCCCTTTCCAGAGAGGTCACAGAAAGGGTCAATGGGGATCATGGATATAGTAAGAAAAGAATAAGAAGTCAGGCTTGAGAAGCCAGTAATCCCTGGATTTAAGAAAAATAAACATTGTTCTGTCAAGAGCTTCTTGTAATTTGGTTCACAGCCCACCGCTCCTGGGGAGCGGGGAGAATGGACCCGCATGGTAAGATGATCTGGTGGAGACGACACTGGAAGGCCCCTCAGAGTAAGTCTTCTGGGTTTTTGGTCTCTTTGGCACAGAAGGTTCCTTCCAATTCTTACAACTTCTGGGCATAAAGCAGAGGACCCAGTGTCTGTCAAGGCTATTAGGTAAGGCTGCAGGGTAAATCCTGGTGCAAGGGGCTGAAGCCAGTCCAATTAGGAAAGGTTCAAGCTGTGCTCAAAACAAAGTGTGTGTTCCCCGAGCTTAGAGACTGGACCCATGACGGACTGAGAAAGGCTCTCAGGCTGTGATGCACGTGCTGGCCATCTCTCCTTGAGGGTAGGCCTGGCCATGCCCTTCCAGCGTGCACTGTATGCTGCTGGCATTTAAAACTGACTTTTCCCGTCGCAGCCAGCATGCCATTTCCCAGGCACAAGCCTGGGACCTCTAAAGGCTCTGAGAATTGAGATTCCTGTATCTACCATTGTAGCATCATAGAAATAGGTGTGCCAAAATAATTTGTGCATATTCTAGGCATAAGCCTGTTTGTCAACAAATGCTGTATTATAACCAGCCTTCAAAGATAAAAACTCGAGATGATAAAAGTTAACAATGGTAGGACTGTTGAAGTCTAGACACAAACGTAATACTGGTCAGTCTGAACAGCACTGAATTATTTTTTCTTGTCTGTAAATGCCTTGTGGCTTGGCCCTGTTAGCAGCTGAAGATTTCTGCCCCACGTTTCATCATTAAATCATTCAGAAGTTCTTAGCCTCAGTTTTCTGTGACTTACACAAAATCCTAGTGCTACTTGATGCTAAAAATGTAATACTTAACACCGTGGATCTAGGGAATGTTTTTCTACTGTTAGGATTTAAAAGGTGTAATCAAGATAACCACAGTATTGGCCTACTTGAGTGATTAGTGAGAAAAACAAGCATTTTATAGATACAAGGAATTTCATTAGTTCTAACAAATTATGCCAAGAAAAACCAGACTGAACAAATGATTACCTAACTCACTTGGCAATAGTGATCTCAAAATGCCAACATTACATAATATACTTACTTCTTAACAGATCTATAAATAGGTTCATATAACTATTTCACACTCAAGGAAGAATACATAATTTTCTCAGACACAAATCTGATTTGTAACAAAAACAGCCCAGTTTCTAAAGCATAAGGAAGGATACTACATGAGAAAAAAATAAACTTACATGACTTTTGGTTTTCTTCATTCTCTTTGTATAACCGGTTTACTTTCTCTACTAGCTCCCATTTTTCACAACAGCCAGAATAGTTGACAAAATTCCGAGCCAGGATTTCCTTCAGCTGGCGCACGCTCATCCCTTCCACATCTTCAAGGCTTGACAGGTCAGACAGCGAAGCTCGCAATCTCTTCTTGGAGAGGCTAGGCGTCTGAAATCACAGCGCTTCTGTCACCTCTGTTCCCGCAAACCCAGACCGCCCACAGCAAGGAGAAAACATGCTCCCTGCGCCCTGCGGTCCTCACTGGCCCCGGACAGTCTTCCCAGATTTGTCAGTCCTTCGAGCATTTTACATACTGTGGTACGTTCAAAGCAGAAGAAACATCCTGTGCTCATCTAGCGAAAGTACACACGGGCATTTTCCTGCCTGCCAGGTTGAAACGTCAGGGAAAACAGATTTTATTGGAGATCTCACCTGTTCCTCCAAGTTTTCTTCATCATCATCGTCGTCCTCGTCGTCCTCTTCGTCGTCGTCATCATCATCTTCTGTGTTTGCAGAAGCTGTTTCACTTTGTACCTGTGCACACAGTGGGTGCAGTCTGTCAGGAGCCACATTTCCCTAACAGCGTCAGCCCATCTTTATCACCGGAGTGAACGTCCCACAGATCTTCCCCGACACCGGGTACACTCCATGACTTCTTTGGATCCTACATGCTGCCACCCCTCCCATAGCGTGGGGCCCTACGTGATCCATAAACCACATATCTTCCGTAAAATTATCACAACAGCCAAATTCCCAGGTGTGTGTGAATTCGTAAAACCTAACCAGGAGCCCCTGAGGAAGATCCCAGCACGGAACGCCAAAGCTGCAACCGTGTGGAACTGCACTGAAGTCATCGTCAAAGGACCTGCCTGTGGCTGGTTTAACTGGAGCCTCTAAGATAGAGACAGAATCTAAAGCCCTAAGGGTAGCCCAAGTGTCAGAGGTATTTGACGTGAAAGATTTCTTTCTGAAGAACGGTTGCTGGACTTCTTCACTGAAGGCTGATGCTAGGTCCAGCTTTTACAAATTCCTCAATAGTTGGAGGTATTCTTTTCTTTAGGAAGGACAGAAATCCCGGTGATGTGATTTATACACCTTATTTCATGTCTTTCTTATTTTGACCATAGCTCTACAACAGTCTAGGTCGGTTCCCAATTTCAGATACTCCACCCCCCTGGTCACAAGCACCATAAAGTAGAGTCCAAAGACCCCCACCTCCCAAGTGATGTCGTAAACCCGAAAGTGGCACAAAAGTCAGATGTCTCTTAGGTTTGCCTAATAATTATGCCAGCTCTTGTTTCGGAAATGATACAACTCCTAGTTTGAACTTGTCTAATTTATGACCATTTAAAAGACAACTAGACCACATTTCCCTCTCCTTCTAACTCCTTTATTCAGGGAAGAAAATGTGGAGAGAATTGTTCAAAATAATTCTTTCAGCATTTTGGAATCATTCATACATACAAGTTGCTATTAATTACAAGCCCTGGCATGTTACTCAATCAGGATGCCCGAAGACCTCACTGGGAGAGAACTCTGCACTGGCACTTGTTTGAAGTTAGCAATAACCACACTCACCAATTCAGATGGTGGTTTCCCACGATCTAAATTAGGACCATTCTACTACAGCAAGGCAACTGGGCATTAGGTTAACTTACACCACCGTGTCCATGTTCCTGACACAAATAGCCCTGCCAATGTTTATATCCTGCTACTTTTCACAGTTGTCATTTCACTTGTATTTAACTAAGACAGACAGAGAAACTGAGGTCACTAAGTTCAAGAAACTGCTTCATCATTTAGGGCCCTTCAGACACCTGACTTGGGGGCTACCTAGCACGCGAGTTCAGAGAACCACATCAGGAGGGCCTGTAAGCACAGAGTTCAGTGTGCAGAACCTGGCTCCCACAAGCAGACAGCAACCCCTATAGGCTCCACCATATGTGGCCAACAGTAGACATGCCAGCCCCTGGGTAATTAGCCCCTCATACCTGTGCCAGCACTCCAGATCCTAAGGTCCGATCTCTACCCATGAGCTCTCCCTGAAACGATGACACAGTAGCAGAGGGGGCTGTATAGTTTGAAAAAAATGAATGCGTAAAAAAACTAGAACTCTGGGACCTTGAAGAATTCAGACTGCTGGTGTCCAGGTCGTCCTCTGAGCCCAGCCCGTGGTGGCACAGTACTAGATCGACCAAGTCTTCTTTCTCCCGACAGGTGTCAATTGGTATGTTTCTAAGAATGAGATACTGCCGCAGATCCTTCACTTTCAGTCGCATTAACTGAGGCCGCTGAAAGGCCGTCTCTTGTAATAAGTGACAGGTGGAACATCTACGAAGATTTTCTTGTAAGACTGAACAAACGGAGCAAAAATCCTTCTTGCAGTCACAACACACGTGCTGAAGAAACAGAAAAGCAGCATTTAATGGCAGCCAGCTACAAAAGCCACTGTGAAAACACTGGTTTCCTTCCTTTCTGCCTTCTATTAAAATTCAGTTCTGGTTCTTACGAAGCCCTCTGTGGCAGCAGACCATTCTCACAGGCGTTTTTCTGGTCAAAAGCCATGAGAATCAAAACAGTTACTGCTGAGGCAGTTTGGATTCACTGAAGTTCAAATACAGCCCTTTAAGAAAAGCATACACTCTTGTGTTAGTGAATTAAAACCTTTCCACCCCTTGATGCAAACATGTAATTAGCAGAACAGAGCTGACTTGAAGCACACGGAGCAGAAAGCACAACCACGAACTCTCTTCCTGCTCTTTTCCTATGTGAACAACTTCCCCATTTAAAGAGGCGGGGAGGGCTTGAGCAAAAAGGAAAAAGGACTCATGGGCATACACAACAGTGTGGAGATTGCTGGGGGGAGTGGGGTATAAGGGGACTAAAAGATTAAATAAGCATAACACAAGGAAAGAGAAAGGCAACTGATCTCAAGGCTGATCTAAGCCAAGAGAGGAGCTGACTAATGCAGTAATCTGTACCTACACAACCTTAATCACAAGCAAAGCCAGCCACTAGCAAAGCTTAAAGACGACACTAAGATGTGGTCATTTCTGCTTGGTGCATTGTTACTACATTTCTTTTTCTTTTAAGATTTTATTTATTTTTAGGGAGAGGGGAAGGAAGGGAGAAAGAGGAGATAACTCACCTTCTTTCTAAAGACTGAAAATGAAAGTCCACAGGCTTTGCAAACTATATTATGACCTTCTGTAGGTGCTGGTGGGTAAGTGGAAAAATCAGAGTTGGGTGTAAATCTGAATGGACCAGTGCCTCCTGCAAACCCTGCTTGCTGGCCCCGGACAGCTCCAGTTCCCATGACTTCATTCAGCAGCCCACAGCATGAAGCCCACATAGACGTGGCACCCGCCTGGAAAAGACCGCAAGAGGGACCAGTTTAGAGTAAGTGGAACCTGGGCTCTCTGGGATCTTCAGGAAATGCCACTCTGGAGAGGTATGTTTGCCCTAAAAAACTTTGAGATTCTTTTCAGCGTCAAACATTTTTAAGCTATTTGGAAAGAGATAACTCTGGTATTTGCAAAGCATATTTGGCACTGGGGATACTCGCATATTGTGAAAATAAAAACAACTCTGCTTTTATCTGGACAGAAGTACACGCTGTGCAGTATGTGGGACGTGCTCACACCAGTGACTTTCAATTCGTGTGCTGCAAGAATTTTTCAAAACAGGCAAACCTGACTACTTAGTCAGGGGCACTGACCTCTCTTCTCTTAGACTGTTAACAACACAACGATAGCTATCTGGTATGAATGAGTCAAAATTCTGGGGTTTTTTTTGTCAGATTGGCAAAAAAATTGATTTGTTTATGCGTGCCATGAGATGAAAAAGGTTGAAAATCGCTGGCTTACACACAAAAATACTGTTTGTTGTCTACTCGAAACTTAAATTTAACTGAGCATCCTGTACCCTATCTGACAACCTTAGATGGTGACTGCCACCCTAGAAGGCACAGTATCATCGGGCAAGACAGATTTTCCCAGCTATCCCACAGCAGAAAGAATATAAATTCAAACTAATTTCATTACACTTCTGTTCTTATTTGTAGCTGGGCATAATAAAGTATGGCATATGAATTTTTTTTATTTTTAAAAAATGACTGGAAAAACATCAAAATACCAACTGAAGCTCTCTTAAGGTTTTAATGTTATCTCGTGCAATTTATTTTCTTGAGTTTTTCTCTATTTTCAAAATTCTTTGAAAAGAATATATTAGTTTGAAATTAAGGAAAATATTTTTAAAAAGCAGTTATCCTACCTTTTCAAATACTGAACACAATTTCGGATGACTCAGTAAACACAGGGACCCCCACAGTGCATGGGCTATCTGCCGCTCCACCCAACGGCCTGGAGCTAGAGGCCTTGCACGTTCTTTCCTCCACCTCTGCCCCTTCTGTGCGCCACCACTGCTCTCACTGTGCCCACCTGGCAGCCTGTCGTCTTTCTCACTGTTGACTCAGAAACCCGGTAGCCAAGCTTTTTAGAAGTGCATGTACGTGTAAGTTTTTTTTTCAATAAGGGCTTAGGGTATTTTCCCATGCTTAAAATGGAAAAGCTATGATGTTCGGAGCTAATGTTTGCCCCTTGTCCTCATTCTTAAGCGTACTGCAGCCTCTAGAGAACATGAAACGTAATGGAAATGGCAGCACATGACAATGCTGTAGTTCATTTAATCATCTAACTCTGTCAAACATTCACTGTCCAACAAACTCTTCAAAAATTTTTTTTAGCAACTTTAAAAGGCTATTTGGGATGCTGTAAGAGGATTGTGCTATTCTTGCTACTCCCTGGAAGCAATATGCTATATTAAATACAGGGAAAGTAGAAGGTAAAGCAGTAAGAAGCCACAATATAAGGTTCAAACAGTCTTAAGTACCAGGGTCACTGACTTAAGTATTATATAGCTTCACACCCTATAATTCTCAAGGAACAGTGCTGCCTTTAGAAGTCAGGTTACATTATAGTTAGTTCTTCATACCTTTAAATATACACCTCAGACTCTGGAGTCACGGTCTGTCTCAACATGAAAGGATGAAAATCCAGATTTACTAAGAGTTCATTTAAAGTGAGTCTTCTTTCACCAAAGGCTTCCACCTACAGTGCTTTATACACTGCGCTCTTAAAACAAGTGAAATGCCACTTAAAAATTTTTAATTTGCACGTAACATTGTTGGGGAGTTACACCTCAGCGGTAGAGTGTGTCCTCCCGTGGAAGTTCCTTGTAGGCAGCACTTTTTTCCACCGCATCTAGTTCCACCATCTTGGTAAGTAGGGTTTCTTTACATTACTTTTTTTTTTTTTTTTTTTTTTAAGATTTCACTTATTTATTTTTAGAGGGAGGGGAAAGGAGGGAGAAAATGGGAGGGAAACATCAATGTGTGGTTGCCTGTGGGGCGCCCCCTACCGGGGACCTGACCTGGCCTGCAACCCAGGCATGTGGCCCTGCCTGGGAATTGAACCAGTGACCCTTTGGTTCGCAGACCAGTGCTCAATCCACTGAGCCACACCAGCCAGGGCTCTTTACGTTACTTCTTGAAAGGCAACGAAACACTACTTAAAATTTTCATGCTACCCTAGAAAGTTCAAATTGTCTTATTGAGAAAGGGTAAAAAATGATTCTGACCTAGCAGGCTAAAAATCTCAAATGATACTCCCTTTTAAAAGCAGCACTACCACACATTTTGTTCTGACAAATCAGTTTTAAGATGAGTTACAGAAGGATGTGAAATGCCAAACCAAACTAATGGTACGATCATTAAAATTCTAGGCTGAAATATTTACAGCTCTGATGAAGAGATAGAAAGACTTATTTTGGGAAAACAGGTGGAATCTCTGTGTAGACATCATTATTGAAGGGTAATAATTTTGCCCCATTCCTCATGTTTCTACAAAAGGGAGGGAATTTCCTCTTCATTCCCTGGAAGGGAAAATAATGAAAACAACACTCCTTTCTTCTTTTGGCCAACTCATCATAAAATAAAAATTAAAAAGCACAGTCCAAGCCAACCCCTGAATTGTTCCAGGCAAAAAAAATAACCTATTATTTGGTAAAATGAAACCAAAAACCACAGCAGAGGGAAAGAGGAAACACTGAAGAATCTAGGCTCCGGCCTCATTAGATGTGTGAACTTGAATTTGGACAAAATCTCCCAATAAGAGAATAATCTCCCAAGAATACTCTTAGCGTCACCCTGGAGGATAAAATCTAGCTACATGCGCTGTTATCTTCTGACAGTAGCATCTGCAACTCTCCCGCCTTCCTGAAAGGTCAGAAATCTGACACGGTAGACGTCACTAGTTTTCTTTGAGGTAGCTTTCTTTCCCATCCAGCATATTTTAAAAACTCTTGCCATTTCCCCTTTAAGCCCCATGTTTTCTGGCCCCCCAGTGCTGAAATGAAGGTCATCTCTTTAGTGATTCTATCTCCCCAACATCTCAGAGCAGGGATTTTTAGTCCTGTACTGCGGTGGCTGCTGTCACTGTCTCTTGCCGAAGAACCTCCTAGGCCCATGAAACCACTCTTTCGGCAGCGGCTGGACTCACCAGCGGAGCCTTCGAAATTACTGATGCCTGGGTCCCAGCCCCAGAGATTCGGACTGAATGGTCTGGGGTGCAGCTTAGGCATTAGAATTTTTTCAAAATTCCCCATGTGATTCGAACGTACAGCTGAAGTTAAAAGGTTAACTGCTCAGTCTAGGCGATTTCTCCTTCTTGCCCACATGGTTTCGGCTGGAGAATCACTCAGCAGATTCCTCAACCAAAGGGACCACGGCTACCTCTGAAGCCTGTACCTCTAGAGTTCTGAGACCAACATGTCAGCCACATGCTCCTTATGACCTGTCTACTTCCCAGAAGTAGTGGGAACTATTTATGAGAGCATTTTCCAACAGTTACTAAGTGTGGGCTCTTGAGGGGTAGGGGGCATGCCAATTCTCTCAGCTCTCGACTCTCTGCCTGTAATATTTCCTTGGAGCCCAGTTACTGTGTCTCGTAGAGTAATAACCAAAAAGCTTCCCTCTTTGCACCATTCCTTTAAAAGCTTTGGAGACTCGAGCTCCATTTCTGTCTTCCTTGTCCCCTAAGATCTTCCCTCTGCATTCCCTTTTTTAAATTTACTCTGTTTATCTTTTGGTAGGAAGCTTGAAGCTCTTTCCAAACTTCTCAATTTTCTTCCCAGATTTTTCTGAGCAAACCCAACTTAATACAGACAGCACACAAGGCACAGGCCTTTGGCTTTTTGAATGTGCAGTAAGTTCACTGAGTTGTGCTCTGCCTTATGTAAGGGTCACCGCCCATCTTTTATTTGCTTACTAAAAAAACCCTGCTACCCTCTTCCATGAAGGAAGCCAAAGTGTGGATCTCTGAATACTAATGCTATGATCTGGCCTTATGTGACTAACAATTCTAAGTCCTACTTGGAACCATGGTGAAAGCAAGACTCTACAGGTTATAAACTACATGAATCCAAGGGGCTAGAAAGAACAATAATCTGTAAAATGGCAACATCGTCTCCACTGACCATGAACGTAGAGAAAAACCAAAGAAGGCAACTATCTACCTATGCCTGGCTCAAAACTTCTAGCTCAAACAATTTAACTGTGCAGTTTATTTTCTAGTCATCCACGACTACTGAAAATAAATGGCTTTTCCTTGGTAATCCCTTTCCTGTATATCCCCTTAGGCCAAAACTGTTCTTGACTAGCTTAGCTTTTGGACCACAGCCTAGGTTGTATCAGTTAAGAACCAGGTATCGTATTAAAAACTTACAGGGGCCATAGTAAGAGATTGAATTCCAAAGCCTCCTGTCTGGACTGCCATTGACACCTGGATCTCTTCATGTCATTCTGGCACCCAGTGCCAGTTTTTGTGTTATTTTCAAAGCCACTGCACCAAGATTTTTGAGGGCCAATACCTCTACCCAGTTTGGAACTAATTAAGAAATAAAACAAATTTAAATGTTTGTCTGTTTACTAGTAACACCAATTGAAGAACACGACGTTAGCGCTGCAGCCAACAAGGACACCCCAGCTGACCCACAGCAGCTCACCATCTGGTTGACCAGACTGCCCTCCCACCCAGCCCCTGCCACAGGAAGACAGACCTGACAGGTCCCAGAAAGTACTGAGCCAAAGCACGTTTAGCTTATTTGCTAAAACCCACCAACATAAAAGTTGCTGTTTTTTCTCCGGTAGCAGAAAGGCTGAAAGTGTTCCTCCTATATAGTTCCTACAGAATGAATTAGAAATTTCCTCCCCTGGGTAGGAGTATAAAGGAGGGGAGGGGTGGGGAATGTTACCCACAAACCTCAACAATTTGCATGAGAGGGGGACTGACAGTTTCTAGGGTTGTGACATTTATTTCCACAACAATAACAGACTACGGATTTTATAAGCACTCTCTCAGGTTCCTCAGTCAGATTCACACAATGTAAGCCCATTCTGAATCATCATTCGGTCAACAAAGCAGGGGGAAATGTGTTGTTGCTTTGCAAGAGCAGCCACCCATTCTTTCTGGCAGAGTGCCAGTCTTTGATCGTGTGCGCGCGCGCGCGTGTGTATGATCTAATATGCTTTTAGAATCTCTGTGGGGGGAAAGTACTTCCAAAACTTAAAGAATTAACAAAAAGTTTACTATAAATTTTGAATCCTATTCTAAAATACATTAGGATCCATTTTAATGATTCTACCACGTGTTACAGTAACCAGGCAAACTAGAAGGAAGAATAAAAAAAGCTATGGCGGCTTCTATGAAGATTAAATGAGAGCCAAAGAGAGAAAGAGAGCTGATGGGTCTGAAAGCCACAGAAAACTAAATGACCATCTGGTGGTCAGACAGACGTGAGCAGAGCAAAGATGATGGGCCAGGTGCAGAAGGCCACCAGGAAGGAAAGCGCTGGGTGCCTAGCGATGGGAAAACATGGACCTCACCCCCAGGGTGACCTTTCCCTCATATCACTGGCCCTGCAGATTAGACCCCCTGACCTTTCCCATCACTGTTTATGCCACGTGGACCCTCCCCTGACCTTTCCTCCTCAGGCATGTTGCTTCATGCGGTAGATCACCTTGGAGGAGGAACAGGAGGCCGAAGAGTGGCCACATGCGACTCCCGTGTGAGCCCTTGCACAACCACTCCTGTAAGCATTCACTCTTACGGATAACATCTAGGCCTTAGTTGTGTTTCAGCTCCAGGCCCAGAAAAACAGCAGAATCAGATAGGCAGTACCATGCTAACAGCAAGACCAGCTGCGCTGACTCTCGACCCCCTACATGGTGCCTACCAGTCAGTGAAAGGAAACACCTGGAAAGCCGATGAAAATTCTACTGGGGACTATACTAAGATCCCTGCCTCTAGAGAGGGGATAAAAACTCAGGATGGAGGATCTAGCACCTTTCCCCACCCCACTCACACAGGCACGTGTTTTTTCTCTCTCTGTCTCTCTCTGTCTCTCTCTCTGTCTCTCTCTGTCTCTCTCTCTCTCTCTCTCTCTCTCTCTCTCTCTCTCTCTCTCTCTCGGCCCTTCTTTTGCCTTTGTAACTTGTTTCCTGCGTCCATTTCTTCTACAGCTCACTTCTACCTCTGACTTGCTCTGAATTGTTTCTTGGCCAGAACTCAAGTACTGAGGTTGCTGAAACAATGTCCAGTTTGATACCTGGTGCCGTTTTGCTGCCAACAATTATAGTCTAAATCATTTGCTTTTGATTAAACTATTGGGTTGGCCAAAAAGTCCGTTTAGTTTTTTCCATATTATGGCTCTAGTAGTGGTTGGTTGTCTCTAACTTCATTTGAAACAATTTTGTTAGATTGTATTGTGATGTACAATCATATCACCATGCATTTAAAAAAAAATTTATGAAAATTGGTGAATTTTTGTGCAGCCATTTTAATATTGAAGATGGAAGAATATATGCAACATTTTCAGCATATTATGCTTTATTATTTCAAGAAAGGTAAAAACAACTGAAATGCAAGAAAAGATTTGTGCAGTGTACGGAGAATGTGCTATGACTGATTGAACTTATTAAAAGTGGTTTGTGAAATTTCTTGGTACTACTGACATTTTGGCCAAATAATTAATTCTTCTCTGTGGGGCTGTCTTATGCACTGGAAGGTGTTTAGCAGCACCCCTGGCCTCTACCCACTAGAAGCCAATAGTGGGAGATAGCCGACATACTCAAAATAGGCAAATCAATCAAATTATTGGTGAAAATGAAAAATGTATCTTTTATTTTACAGAAACAACATAACAGACTTTTGGGGCAACCCAATAGGTGAGCAGTAGTAATGATAACGCCACCTCCTAAGACCTGCTTGCCACAACTCTAAATTAAAAATGGTAATATTTTACAGTAATTTTTAAGGACAAACTAGAAATTTCCAATTCAAGAACATTAATTTTCCTGGAGGTTGTAAGAAGCTAAAGAGACCAGGCAGGGATTCAGTTCTTCCACCAGTGAAAGCTTCCTCAGAGAGGTCAACCATTCATAGGCTTTGTTTTCAACTCCAAACAACCTTCAGTTTGCTAAAAGTCAATGTCCTTGCTTTAAACAATAGGAAAAGATGTTTCAAATCTTAAAACCAGTAATACAAATCAGCAAGTTTTGCAGTGTGAATTTCAGTTAGGTTAAACTTTCCCATAGTACTTAAAGTAAAACAGAAGAAACAGTTAAGATAATAAACAAAAAATCTTTATCCTATTTACAACCACTGGAGAAAAAAATATGCCCCTTAAAATGTGAAAGGATTTCTCATTGAAACTGCTGCTTTAACTGAAACACAGTATGAGAAGAACTTTGCTCTATTTATGACCAAATATCAGACCATATACCACAAAGGAAGAAATCCTACCTACATCCTAAATTCTTTCTTCATACCATTTGGATAGTAAGCAGGTTGAAAAAACATGCTGATCTTACAAATGTAGTATTTCTAGGCAAGAGAGCTGGTCAGATTGATAGTTTTACAACAACGTATGCTGGAGATCATACCTTCCTCATGTTTGGGTTTTGTTTTCTTTTTCTAAAACAGTGTACTTGATCCTTAGCACCACTCCCCCACCTTTCAGGGAAAAAAAAAGGAAAGAAAATTATAGTCAACAGATTACTTTCTCCTTGATATCTCATTTTGAGCTTGGAAGAATTAACATGATTAGTACAATTAAGGAAGGGTGAGATCAAAATAAATATGGAAAAACAAGAAAGAGGATTAAATCAAATTAACATAGGACACCAATTTTGATTTTTTTTTTAAATTCCTTATAGGGAGTTAAATGCTACTCTAAGGTTAAACAGTTACTTGAGGAGTCTTAAGAGGTAAAACCTATTTCAAAATATCAGTTTCTGGCAAACAAGGGAAGAACATAAATACCCATTCCACACATACACTAAAATCAGCTGCTCCTGGGTTTGAGTGAAGATGTACTTTTTCTGATTTCTTAGCTTTTAAAGAAATTTTAATCCCACTGAAAGCACTTGCTTAAATGAACATTCAAATGTTAGAATTCTGTGATGTCAGGAATCACTGACCCTGCCTAGAAATCTACAGATAAAAATACCCCACAATTAAACAATTTCAGTATAAAACAAAGTTAAATAACAAACAGATCAAATCCTAATTTTTGTGAATCCAGGTTCAGAAAAACATAAATAAAAAGCAGTATCTTCATAACTGTCATCTCGCTCTAGATTTATCTATTTAGGTCTGCATTATGCTTTAAAAAATCTTTCTTTTCTACCTTTCTTTTCTACATTTTCAACTGCCACCAAACCTTGTTTCTAACTTTCTAGTCAGAAAGCAGTATCTTCCACCTAAATTCAAAAACACCTGTTTTTAAAGACCTTGGCTAAAAAATCCAACACTGGACCCGTCCCTAATTCTCTCCTTCTGTATCTAGTTCCTTGATGGGCCACAAATGTAATACTGATAATGACATTCTTTGAGGCATTCTATAAGGACCCCCGTTTTTGAAAGATGATGGTTTTCAGGAAAGAAAGCCAGTTTTAGACATTTTACTAGGTATTCTACGTTGAAATATTTTATAACTAAACCGGAAAGTTAAAAATAAGCTCCTAAGATAGCCTCATACTTGAACGTTCACAAGTTACCTATTGCAAAACTCCTCTTTGCTTCCTGCAGCCAGAAATAACCTTTTTTGCTCCCGAGAGTTTAACTCGTTTTCATTCTCATAATGTGGTTCCTTGAGAACGTCTCCTCCGACTGGCAAACTCCTAAAGGGTGGGATCGTATTTTGAATTATTTCTACGCACAGTATCTCCTTCTGAGCTGACACACAGGAAATGTTCAACAAAATATTTGCTGACTTTCGTGAGCCACGTGACACCCCCTGATCGATCTTCCACAGCAAAACCTCCGGGCCTTTGTGCAGGTAGAGCTTTGCGCCAGCAGCTCATTCGGTTGCTTTCCTTACCCGCATCAAGCACACCTCTTTATTGAGACTCACGACCTCGGCTACGTCTCAAAGAGTAGCCTCGCCGGACGGCTCATCCCGCTCGGTCGGAGTTAGGCAGACGAATCAATACCTGAACGATTGTTGCGCACGGAGCTCTTTAGAATTCTCAGCTCCCCAAAGTAGGCCAGCGTCCGCCCCCTTCCCTTAAACTTCTCACTCAGTGATGCTCCCACGCTCTCACACCCACCTTGAAGAACTCAAGCTGTCCAATTACTTGCTGCGTACCTAGTGGCGATGGAGACGCACCGAGTTTGCCACCGCTCTAGGTCTCGGCCCCGGTGTTTAAGTCTATGAAAAAAAAACCCTTCAGGGTGGGATCCCCGCCCCGAGGCATTTCTAACCCGTTAGCCTGGCCCCAGCCTCACGGCTCCCCGCGCCACTCCTTTTCCCTTCATCCTGCAGTTTCCGTCCTGTGACAGTCCCGCGGTGTTCCCGACAGTTGGGTTAGTTCAAGGACTTGGGGGCGAGGGCACGCTGTGGGCAAAGCCACGAGGGCTGAGGCGAGCAGCGGTGGGTCTGCAGCAGGCCCCCGAGGACGCGGACAGGGCCCGGCGCAGAGAGGGGCGCCGAGGCGTGAGCGCGGGGGGCGCCCGGTCTCTCCCCGCTCCTCGGGCTCGCTGACCGGAGGCTCTGTGGGACTTGGAGAGATCGGGGAGCCCAGGTTACCCGCCCTGGGCCGGTCAGGGACCCAGACGCCGGCCGGCTGGGATGCCCCTTAACGGAGGTCTCTGGAGAGGTGCTGCCGAGGAGAAAAGAAGGCAATTCGGGAGCCCCGGCCGAACAGGAGCGGCTAGGAGGGACTGCCCTTCTCCACCGGTCCCTCACCTTCATGGCCGCGACAGCCGCGTCTCGGTCGGCTCTGGACGCAAACTCAGCACCATAACAGTTCCTCGCGCAGACGCTCCCCTGCCTGCTGGACTGCGATTGCGGGGCCTCCAGAGGCAACAGAGCGTCCGGACGTAAAGGGCGTGGTCACGCCTGCCGCGCACCGCCCGGAAAAGCGCGGAGCGGCGGCCAAGTTGACCAATCCAAAGCTGACAGTCGGGGGGCCGGTCATCAGATCCAATCAGGTAGCGGTAATGGGGCGGGGCCTTCGGAGCAGCTGGGTGGGCGGAGGAAGACTCCATCCGGGCTCCAGCTGCCAAGGGCGGACCTAGGCGTGGTGGGAGGCTTTCTGCAGCGTGTTTCATCGTTGAGTTGCTGAGAGGGGAATCAGCGTTCGCTGAGGAACCGGTGTAGCCGAGGTTTGGCTTTAGGTCAAGTTCCCCGGGTGGTGAGCAGGGGAAGGGGCGTTGTAGCTTTGAAAACGCCGGTATTGGAGGCTTTTGTTATAACCGTCAGAGCAGGGCCTCAGATTTCGTCAAGAGACTTTCGAGCTTCTCACACTCGGTAGTGATTCGTCTCCTCCCTCGAGGGTCCTGTGAGCAGCGATAGCTGCGCACGCAAGGACGCGATTTTAAAAAGGCTCTTGAAAACACTTCAACTAACGGTTCTCAAACCCCAGCTGCTCTTTTAGAGCGATGTTCAAAACAACCAGATTCTAGCACTATGCGAGAATTCTGGTGAGCCCCTGCAGTTGACTTTATTTGAACAGAAAAAGTGAGGTTGTAAAGTACCGGTTGTTTCAGTCTACCTGGGTGGCACTCAATTGGTTTTCCTACACTCCTTCCTCTCCCCTCCAACTCAACCAGTATTTAAGTAGTTAAGTAAGAAAGAGACGCGAAGATGCTCAGTTCAGTTCTCATAAGCACCTAAGACTGTTGTTGTACTCCTTGGTAACAGCTTTGCTGTCTCTGATTAAAACAAAAAGCCACGCCGCTTTCTTAGGCTGGAATGATATTTTGTTGTTGTTTTAGTTCATTTTTCTTGCTTCAAGCATTGCTCGGGTAATGTAATTTAACTTCTTATCTAGTATAGTCCTGGATTTTCTTCTTTGGAAAAATGCAAAGAAAGGCTTTTATTCACCGTGTATGAGTAGTCGCTGAGCTTCAGTGGAATAGAAAGTATTCATTCTTCTAATGGGCTAGGCACACAAAGAAATTTGAAAGTTTGCTGGTGGTGCAGAGCCCTATTCCTCGTTAGAAAGGAAGTTGGCAGGTCTGCGTCAAGAGTTAATGAAACAGTACCAACCATGAAGTTTTTAAAAAGAGTTAGAATAAGCACATAAAGAGAAGCTCGACGTTATGAGCCAGCAGGGAAATGCAAATCAAAACCACAGGTCGACACCACTTCATACCCACTAGGATGGCTGAAACCAAGAAGACAGACGGTAAGTTTTGCTGTGAATGTGGAGAAATTGGAACCTCGATACATCGCTGGTGAGACTTGAATGGCGCTGCTGCTTTGGAAGACAGTCTGGAAGTTCCTGGAAATGCTAAACACGGAGTTACCATAGGACCCAGCAGTTCCACTTGTAGGCATAAACTCAAGGGAAATGAAAACTAATATCACACACACACAAAATCCTTGTACATGAATATTCATAGCAATATAATGATAATAGCTCCAAAGTGAACACAACCCAAATGTCCCTTCCTTAATGAGTGGGTAAATAAAATGTGGTTTCGCCATAGGACGGAATGTTATTTAGCCAAAATAAGAATGAAGTACTGATGCCTGCTACATTGTGGGTGACCCTTGAAAACATTAAGCTAAGTGGAAGAAGCCAGTCATAAAAGATCCCATGTTGTATGATTCAGTTGGTGGCAAGAGGGCACCGCGTGTTGGACCGGTGGAGTCAGACCGGACCTCAGTGCAGCAACCTCAGCGCTTGAGTTCTGGCTGAGAAAGAATTCGGAGCCAAGACTCAAATACAAGGAAAAGTTTATTTGGAAAGTCACAGAGGTAGAAGAAGCGAGTCTTAGAAGAAATAGGCTCAGGAAGTAAGTTGCACGGGCCAAAGAAGGGCCGTTGGAGCTTAGGAGAGAGAGAGGCCGGGAAAACCCTCCTGGGGGAAAGGGGTGGTGAAAGGCTCTGGAGTGCTCCGTGGGGCTGCGCTGGCTCCTCTGTCCAAGGGCATTTATCTGGAGGTCTTGGGAGGATCCCGCAGGAGATTCATCAGTTTTCCAGGTGTGTCCTTTCAGAGTCCTGGTCTCTAATGATGGGTCAGCACCATGCGGGGGTGGGGGAGTCATTAGTTGATGCAGCTGGTCCTGATGTCAGCCTTGATCTTGCTGGTCTGGATTCGCTGCTTTTCTGGGCCAAGAGCTGAAACACAACAGAAGCTTAGATTGATGCAGGTCGGAACCTCATTGTCCTGGGGGCTTAATGCTTAAGGGCTGTTCTCTGGCCCCTGGTTTGTTGTCCCTCTAAGGGAGTCTTAGCAACATACCAGGGGAGGAAAGGTCACCCTGGGGCCAGGTCCTTGTGATCCCAGTTTTGCCTATTGCTAAGCACCCGGGGCCCTGGTCACCTTCTGTATCTGGCCCATCGTCCATGCTCTGCTCATGGCTAACTGCCTTCCACAGTTTCACATGTGTGAAGTGTTCAGAATAGACAAATCCATAGAGATGGAAGGTAAAGTAGCAGTTGCCTGGGGCGTAGGGAGTTAGGGAGAGATGGAGCGACTGTTGGTGGGCACGGGTTTCTTTTGGTGGGGGTGAGGAAAATGTTCTAAAATTGTGGTGATGGTTGCACTACTCTAAATATACAACAAGTTATTAAATTGTACAATTTAAGTGAGTGAATTGTATGGGATGTGAAGTATATTTTAATAAAGCCGTGATAATAATGATTACAATAAATATTGCCGAACAACAAAAACCTAGTTGATGCAGCTGGAGGGTGGCAAGGGGGAAACGAACCAACCAGGAGTGGGGAGAGGTTTCAGTATCGGAGACTGTTTCAAAACCGCAGTTCTTGCAGAAGACTTGTCTTATTCTGTGCCTAGAATAAAGCAAACTCCCAGTAAATGTTTCAGTAAATTATTTCTTCTGAGAAGGTATATGTTATCTTTAAAAAATAAGAGAAAAAATAGCATACAGGAGTTCACAATCTCTAAATGCTTAAAACTGGGACCTCCTAAAGACTGAGTTATTTCTGAGCTTGCACATCATACTTTTTCAATAATAGGTGCATTGTGTTATCAATGTTTTTTCTTTCTTTTATACTCTATATAATAACACCCCTTTTCAGTTGTGTAATTGTGGTTCAGGAAAATGTGGTCTTTTTCCTAACATAGTCATAACAGCCTAATACTTTGTATTTTAGAGTCAAAAAGTATTACCAAGACAGGTGGGATAAATTATTGAAGTTCAACTACTTGCTTAGGATGTATTGAGGCTGTTCTCTGAGTTTGTTTTTTTAATCCTTCAAAAAATTATTTAATTCACAATTTAATTAGGGAATTAAATAGTTTCAAAATCTCAAATTCGAGAAGCAGCAGAAGTTTCATTATCTAAAAATTTTTTAAGTTACTGAATAATCTTTCTTTCAGCATCGTGTGTACTTGTAAGACAAGAGGGTAGAGATCTAGAGTTAATTTTACTCTAGCAATGGACTTACAATAATAAATCATAGCAACGTGCTACAATAAGCCACTTCTTGTCTTGGAAAATTTCAAACATATATGAAGCAAATAGAAGAGTGTAATGAAGTCCCATGTATTCATCACCCAGTTTTAACAATTCTCCACTTTCTATCCTTCTTGTCTCTCCAGCACTTGGATCTCTCCACCACTCCCCACCCACCCCCACATGTGAGTTAAGTTGCATTATTAAATTAGTGCATGCCGGTTGCCTAGCTACGAGCCAAACAAAAGTATCTGAAAATTGGGTCTGATTTGCTATGTTGTGTTTATCCCTGGTCACCTTCACAAGTGTAACTATTTACCCAAAGTAATCCATCTTCTTTATGGGCGGTGCTTAAACTTCATGACTTAAAAGACTAAAGGAATTCTCCAACTATCCTCTTTTAACCTGAGTTTTTTGCAAATGCCAAAGTTGTAGGTAGGTCATAAAATCTACCCACTCATGAAATGAAAAAGAGTATCTCTTCACCTGAATGCTTAGGCCAGGTCTTACCTGGATCCCGGCTGTCTGATTGACTTCTGCTACAGCAAAAACGGTTCCGACAACACTTAACGGCACTTTAGAGCGCCTCTGTGTTTGCAGGCCAGATGGTTCCACAGATTCGTTTGTTTTGGACTCAGAATCTTTTTGAAATTCTCCTGGTTAATTACTTTGCTGACTTAACATATAACTCTTTTCTGCCTTTAGTTTCTCCATCTGTAAAATGGACATAATGAACCCTGGCTGGTGTGGCTCAGTGGTTGAGTGCTGGCCTGCAAACCGAAGGGTCACCAGTTCAGTTCCCAGTCGGGGCACATGCCTGGGTTGCAGGCCAGGTCCCCAATAGGGGGCATGTGAGAGGCAACCACACATTGATGTTTCTCTCCCTCTCTTTTTCCCTCCCTTCCCTCTCTAAAAATAAATAAATAACATTTTTAAAAAGTGTAAATTAAAAGAAAATGGACATAATGATCATTAATTGGCTTTGATCTTACACTTTCCTGAATGGTTGAAGAACCCTGAAACCGAAAGTGAAATGGAAACACAACTTTAAACTGGTTTGCAGAGAGTAAAGCAAATAATGTAGGGTCATTTTATATTTCTCTGAAGTTGGAGCACTTTACAGGCTGTTCCCTGCCCCCCATTGATTCTCCTTAGTAGACAAAAGGGGACAAGATTTTCCTTTCATGGTTTGGGAAACTGAGCCACAGAAGTGAGCTCTCTTGCCTGAGGCTTATGAGACTTATGAGGCAGTGATGAAAGTTAGAGTAGCTGCCCAGTATTTTGCTCACCTGTATTACTATTCTTCTAATAAAGAGACAGGCCTTGCAAAACCAGTTATTTCTTGTACATTAGACCTGCATTCGCAGGCATTGGGGTGGTGGGCAGGTGAGACGAGTGAAGGGAGTCAAAGGTGCAAACCCAGTTATAAAATAAATAAGTCATGGGGGTATAATGCACAGCATGGCAACTATAGTTAATAATGTTATAGTGCATATTTGAAAGTGGCTAAGAGTAAATGTTAAAAGTTCCCATCACAAGAAAAAGAATTTGTGTGACGATGTATGGTGATGGACATTAACTAGACTTTGTGGTGATCATTTTGCAACATATACCAAAATTGAATCATGCTGTACTATGTAGGAAAAAATTGTGAACACTTAAAGCAGGCTTTTCAACTTCGGCACTGTTGACGTTTGGGCCAGCGCTGTGACTCCAGACGCCACAGCCGTCTAAGGAGTTCCCACGCTAGACCTGCAGATGGTTCCCCTCACCTGCAGGCCGTGCACATCTGTACCTGCTGAACAGATCTGCCGGCTCGTGACCCGTTTCCCTTCCACTTCTGTGCCTCTTCCTGGGTCCCTGTCTTGGTATGTGGCACCACACCAGAGACCTGGGAGTCATCCTTGACTTTGACTTCTCTCTAAATCCCATATTCTGTCCTCTACTTTCTGCTCATCTCCATGACTTCAACCCCTTGGTCATGACCCATACGCAGGCCACATCTTCTCCTGACTGCCTTTCTGTTCTGAGCCTTGCCCACTTCCAATCCATTCTCTACCCTGAAGACAAATTGCCTCTGTATACCATATGTCTGGCCTTGTCTCTCTTCTTGTTTTTGTTTTTAAAGATTTTACTTATTTATTTTTAGGGAGAGGGGAAGGGAGGAAGAAAGAGAGGGAGAGAAACATCAATGTGTGGTTTCCTCTCACACGCCCCTCCCCCATTGGGGATCTGGCCCGAAACCCAGGCATGTGCTCTGACTGGAAATCAAACTGGCAACCCTTTGGTTCTCAGGCCGACACTCAATCCACTGAGCCACACCAGCCAGGGCTCTTCCTGTTTAAAATCCTTTGGGGCTTCTCAGTGGCTTCATGATAACATCCGAACTTCTTAAAATAGCTTTACAGGGCCTTTCCTATTCCCTGCTCATCCCTCCAGCCCCATCTCCCACCAGCCTCACCTTACAACCCCCACTCTAATCATACTGAACTGCATGCAGTGCCCGAAGTGGGTCACAGTCTCTCCTGCCTCTGGGCTTTTGCACGTGCAATTTCTCCATTGAAGGAGCTCTTCACTGGCTCTTTATCTGGCTACTATTAATCAGCTTTTAGGTGCCCTCTCTGTATAGTTTTTCAGGGAAGCTTTCTCTGAACCTCCAATACTGGATCAAGTACACTAATATATGTGAATCACACCCTACACTCTGTCATAGCATTTGTTACATTGTATTATAACTGCTTTTTCTGGGGATGGTTGGCTGCCACTTCTTTAAAACTGAGGTACAATTAGAATATAGTAAAATGCATGGATCTTAAGGCCAGTGTTTTAGTGACTACATACGCCCATGTAATCACCACCTAAAATGAGGCATAAAACATTTCCATCATCCCAGAAAATTCCCTTATGTTTCTATCTAATCAGCACCCCCTCCCACCAGCCAAGGCCCCACTGCGTAATTGCTTACTTGTCTGGAGAGACTGGAAGCTCCACGTCTACCTTCGTTACAAATTTCACAACCAAGCACATAATAGGCACTCAATAAATTGGGTGCATGAATGAACACATGGAACATGGATAGAATGGATAGAAAACTGGAGTGATTACATTGATTTACTTGGCTTTCTTGAAGGTTAACATTGCTAACTTTGATAACAATAGTACCTGAGACAATGTTTACTTGGATTTTCTTGGAATAATATTTCCCTTCTGTTCCACAGTAGGCTTCAGCTGTTCTCTTGATCTGACCATTTTTACTTCTGCTAAACCTACACACTTGATAAGAACCTTACTTCCAGTTTACAGTTTTGAGGGACTCCAGGTCAAGGGTCTCTGTTTTCCTAGATTAAAAAAAACCTTATTATCAAATGCTTTTGTAGATGCTTGTTAAAAGTCATACAGAAGTTGTTAGCATATGGGATCAGGTGAAATGAAAGAAAACTAAATGTTACTGTACCAAGTGACTAAGGAACACAGCAGAAAATAGAAGCGCCCTGTCTCCCTGGGCCCTTGTCCAGGTTCTTTACCTGTGGTGGTAGTGAGAAACCTCTCTTGTCTATGTTAAAATTCAAGGATTAAGCATTCCATCCCCAATAACAGTTGTTAAAGACAAAACAAAGCTTTGTAATTGTCCATTATTTGAAAACCCTTGTTTCCTACAAACTTTGAATGCCATGCTAAAGTGAATCAAATTTTAGCCCTGGCTGGTGTGGCTCAGTGGATTGAGTGCAGGCCTGGGAACTGGGGGTCCCTGGTTCATTTCCCATCAGGGCATATGCCTGGGATGCAGGCCAGGGCCCCAGTGGGGGTGCACAAGAGGCAACCACACACTGATGTTTCTCTCCCTCTCTTCCTCCCTTCCCCTCTCTGAAAATGAATAAATAAATTCTTTAAAAAAATAAAAATAAGTAAAGTGAATCAAATTTTAGAACATATTTATTTCCAGTCAAGTTGCTAAGTATATATAATAATATCACATCAAACAGCTACAGAAACATGAAAATATGACATTTCAGACTGGAGCGATTTCAACAGCAGCAAGCAGCTCTCCAATTTTCAGTGGACCCTGACTGGGTGTCCTACAGATTTAACTCAATGCTGACACACTCTGTCTGGGGACAGTATCAGATCTCATAGGTGTAGGGCTCAGTGCCACAAGCCTGCCCCCGCTTCAGATGCCAACTGCAAGTCCAGGTTGTCACCTGTACTTTTTATAGACTGGCTATAAACTGAGGTTCCCACAACCCCTTCCTCTGGTCTGACACTTTGCTAGAATGACTCACAAAGCTCAGGAAAACATTTATTTACATTCACTAGTTTATTATAAATGACACAGATGGAGCGGTACACAGGGTGAGGTCTGGGGGAGTCCTGAGCACAGGAGCATCTGTCCCCATGGAACTGGGCTGTGCCACCGACCCAGAATACGAGCAAATCTTGTCCAAGAAATTTTATAGAGCTTAGTCTCTAGCTCCATCCACCTCCCAGAGATGAGTGGATGGGGCTGAAAATTCCAACCCTCTAACTATTTTGTCTTTCTGGTGACCTGCCCCTTCTGAGTCATCCTATGTCACCTCTAGCATAAACTCAGGTAGGCTTAAAAGCAAAAGGTCACCAGTTCGATTCCCAGGCAGGGCACATACCTGTGTTGTGGGCCAGGTCCCCAGTTGGGGGTGCGCAAGAGGCAACCGATCAATGTTTCTCTCCCTCTCTTTCTCCCTCCCTTCCCTGCTCTCTAAAAATAAATAAATAAACTCTTGTTTTAAAAAGTGGTAGTCCCACTACAGCTACTTTTGAAGGACAGAGACGTTGTGTTTCCTAGGTTGGGAGGTGCCTCCTACGGCCTGGTGTGCCTCGCTCATTTACTTAGAATTGCTTCCCATGCAGTGAGAGATTCCTCAGAGCTGACTATCCAAATGAATGTGGTATTTATAGACTCCTGCTTAGTGATGTTTAACTGTTCTACATTTGTGCACAGGGTTCTACATTTGCCGATCGCCTGTTTGCACTCATGTGATGATCTTGTTTCCTAAAGTAGATTGAAAGGCATCCAATATTATGCTGTGTTTAAAATTAGTTTTCACCCCATATGGCTGAGAGCAGGAAAGGTAGGTAGGAAATAAAGAATCTGGCCCCTATTCTGCCACCAAATAGCTGAGTGACTGTGAGGCCTCGGTTTCCTCTTCCCGTAGGCCTCAAATTAATTTTGAGAAGACGAGCAGCAAGTAGCACTTACTAGAAAATGCAGATGTCCATATTTTTTATTGTAATAAAATTTACATAACACAACATTCACCATTTTAACCATTTTAAAGTGTACAGTTCAGGGGCATTTAGCACATTCACAATGTTGGGCAATTATCACCATTATCTAGTTCCAGAACATTTTCGTCCGGATGTGGAATATCTAGAACAGAAAGAGAAAGTGCTGTGCCGTACGGTAACTCTATGTTTAGCTTTCGAAGGGACTGCCAAACATTTCCAGTGCCACCAGTAATGTCTGAGTGTTTCAGTTTCTCCACATCCTTGCCAAAATTTGCTATTGCCTATCTTTGATTGCCATCCTAGTGGTGTGGAGTTGCATTGTGCTTGCCTCTATTTGTGGCCTATCTTGTCTGAACTAGACTGTGACTTCAGTGACAGCCTGAGCTGAGTTTGTCTCATTCACCACTGTTTCACCAGTCACTGTCCAGCTAAGTTCCCAGCACATACTATATGATAACGAAAGTATTTGGTGAATAAAATAATCAACAGCCGCTGTTACTTTGGTGTAATCCTCCTAGATAGTTCCTTCGGCATCCATGTATTTTGCAAAGGCTGGTCACAAACATCTTTAAACATAAAGAAGTTGCTAAAAGGAATGAATTTTGGTGTTAAAGTCCCCAAATCTATTTTTTATTTCACAAATTCCTCCTATAGTGATAGTAATATTAGTTTTAGTTGGATTCTAAAATTCCTTCTGCTGATTACAAATGTATCAATAATGCTTTTCTCATGAGATAATGGTTCGGTTGAACAACAGCTTTCTCGAGCGCCTGTTCCAAGGGCATGGTCAGTACTTCACTCCTTTTCGTAGCTGAGTACTATTCCACTGTGTGGGCAGACCACATTTGGCTTACTCATTCATCTCTCAGTAGACATTTGGGTGGTTTCCACCTTTTGGCTACCGTGAACATTCAAGAACACATTTTTTGGTAGACATATGTTTTCTTGTCTTTTTTTTTTTTAAATCCTCACCAGAGGACATTTTTCCATTGCTTTTCAAGAGAGAGAAAGGGAGAGAGTGAAGCATCGATATGAGAGAGAAGCATTGACTGGTTGCCTCCCACACATGTGTGGACTGGGGATGGAACCTGCAACCTAGGTATGTGCTCTGACCAGGAATCAAACCCACAACCCTTCAGTTACAGGACGATGCTCCAGTCAATGGAGCCACACCAGCCAGAGCTAGACATCTGTTTTCAATTCTCTTGGGTATATGCTATGCGTATGCTATGAGTGGAATTCCTGGGGCATATGGTAACTCTATGTATAACTGTTTGAGGAACTGGCGGACTCTTTTCTTTTCCACAGTGGCTGTGCCATTTCATGTCACTACCAGCAACGAACGAAGGTGGCCTCTACATTTTCATGAGGATCAGGAACCCAGCTATCTATTTAATTAGGAGTCATGGTTAGAAATGTCGTGATTGTGAAGGAACTGAGTAATTGTCAAAGGTGTTTAAGTTGTTCTGAGTAACTTAGTGGCTACATTCAAGATTTTATGTAGCTCTGAACACTGTGCAACCCCCAGTAGAACTAGTTTTCTTCGTTGTTCATTAGACAGTAGCTCACCAGCAACTAAGAGCCGGCGCCTCACGTGTAGTTCCCATGACAGATGGGAAAGCCAGCAGTGTCACAGGCTGATGTCTTACCTGCTGGTCAGATCCGAAGCTTCTGAAAACGACAAACCCTGACCGTGCTTGTTGTGCAGTTCCAAGACATTGTGTTACAGGAAACAGGTAATTGCTCCAATTGCTCTGAACAAGGGAAATATGATGTGTGAGCCCGGTCTCCTGTGTGCATACACAAACTTACTTTCTTTTGATAATCCAAGAAAATCCAGCTGAGAGGGGAGAAAATATCTCTTGTAGAATAAAATGAGCCCCAACTTTGAGAGAGTCATGCAGAGTCTCAGGGCTCAATCAATACAGAAAGGTCTGGGTAATGAACTGAGCTCCCAGCGAAACTTGATCTCTAGCCTGACAAGCATTGCTAAGTATTTCCAGACCCAAGGTAACATTCCAGCTTCTCAAAACTCATGACCTGAATTGACCTCTCTCCCTGGGAAAGAAACTCTCATTGCTGTCTGTGGATCTCTTATTTCACCCAAAGTAGATGTCACCATCTGCTGCTGGAAGAATCAATGAACAAATTGTTTGCTGGAACCCCTTTACATATGTCTCAGTGCTGATAAGAAAAAGATAATATACATTATGTAATTTTCCCAAGTTTATGAGTACATTTTACACTCACCATTTTATTGCTTTGCGGATACCCTGACTCATTCTCAAAACTTGACTTAATGGCAGTTTCCAGTAGGAGTGGCTGCTTTTGATGATAATAGAAGCAAAAGAAACCAATAAATGTTTGCTGATTTTTGTTGTTGGGGGATTATATACCAGAAAGCTGATACAGCCGAAGTCAGAGCTACGATCTTAAGGCAGCAGCAGAACTCAATGACCAGAGCTATCTATTTCTCTCTCTTCCCACCCTACTCAATTCTGCTTAGTCCTCATTCTCTTTGCAAATTGGCTACATTCTCTCTTCCTACAGGTAGCGTTTTTACTGGCAGCAGGGAACATGGCTTTGCCTAGTTACCTCAAGACAAAGAGGGCTCTTCTTTCTCTAAAGTCCACATAGCAACCCCAGAGAAGGATCTGATTGGCTCTTCTAGGGCCATATACCCATCCCTATAGTCAGAGAGGCATGTTCTCTACTTTGTTCAAATTAAAGGCAACACATTTGTGGGGAGGACAGTAGAACACACTGGACAGACAAAATAAATAAACTGAAGTCCCCTGCAAATTATAAATCCCTGCTTATTTTATTGGCTTGGAGGGCTGTTTTGAAATGTAAGAGGTACTGTTTTCATCATTAAAGGAAGGGAGGCCAACCATATTTCTATTACAGCAGGTCCTTCTCTGTTTCCAAGAGGAAATAGACTGGTTCATGAAGGGGGTTTTTGATTTGTGTCTTATGCCATTTTTTTCTCTATGAGATCAAATTTCTAGTTTGTGTATTCACTGCTGTATCTCCAGGACTTAGCACAATGTCTGGCACATAGTAGGTACTTAAAAATATTTGTGGAGTGAGTTTTAAGGATTCAAGGCACAGCTGACTTGGAAGAAACCTTGGCAATAATTGAACACATATCAGATGTCAGGTGCCTGTGTCAGAAACTGAGGCTATAGCCCTGAATGGTGTGGTTCGGTGGGTTGGGCATCGTCCTGCAAAGCAAAAGGTCGCTGGTTTGATTCTTGGTCAGGACACATGCCGGGGTGGGGTTGGGGGGAGGATTCGAGGTGTGTGAGAGGCAACCAGTTGATGTTTCTCTCCCTCTCTTTCTCTCTCCCTTCCCCTCTCTCTAAGAATAAGTAAGTAAAATCTTAAAGAAGTAAGAAGAGATTGAGACTGCAAAGAATGAAGAAATAACTGGTGCCTGCTCTTGAGGCACTCACAGTCGGTCAAGGTCGGAGGAGGTAGCTACTTGTGCAAGTCATTGATGTAAGATCACACATGCAATAAACGAGGTTTGAACAAAGTAAATCCCTAAGAGTTGAAATGTTTTCAGTGTTTTGATAATACTTAGCCATGTTCTTAAAATTAGCTACATACAAATAGAAGTGTTCAAAACAAGAGATTCCAATCCAAATTCTGGGTCAGTGGGTACAATGGGGTGAATGGGCGACACAAGCTGCTTTCAAGAGGCAATAGTGAATGGCCATCACAGTAGTGATTTAGGGGTGTTATGTCCCAAATAAAGGTGGTTCTTGATGCTTATAGCCAGTCAATTATGACCATATAGAAATAAGCCATGTTGCCAAAATCTTCTATTTTTCAAGTGAAGCTAGAAATATAGATTTTGGGGGTCTGAAATTTGTCAGTTTTTAAGTGTTGGCAAACGCTATGCACAGTAAATAAAATGCACAGTAACTACAGGCCACATGTAGTTCAGAGGTCACCAGTTTGCAACTTCTGGTTTAGAAGTTCACCCCATTTTCTATCCAGCACCTAGAACAGGGCACTGAATATAGTAGCAGCTCAGCACATATTTATTCGATAAATGAGTGAATCACTGGAAACCTTCAAGTAAAATTGTTATTTCAGATTTTATAAAAATTACCTTTCTCTTTACAGTCAGTAAAGTGTTTCTATTCAAGATTTTAAGGTTAACTAGAAATTTATTGCACAAATATCCTTTGCCACACTTTATTTTATGCTATACCCACAATACAAAAAGATTGTGAGAGAGCTGTGAAGTTATAAGTATGCTTTATCATTAAAAAAGGGGGGGTACCAAAAAAACTGAGGCAAAGAAATATTAAATTTCCTCAAAAAGGCCGGTTTCCCCTTTTACAAATAAAAGACAGATGCATAAGAATTGCATGTGTTGCCTTGGTCGGTGTGGCCCAGGGGATTGAGTACCGACCTGTGAACCAAAGGGTTGCCAGTTTGATTCCCAGTCAGGGCACATGCCTGTGTTGTGGGCCAGGTCCCCAGTAGGGGGCGCGTGAGAGGCAACCACACATTGATGTTTCTCTCCCTCTCTTCCTCCCTTTACCTCTCTAAAATAAATTTTAAAACTTTTTAAAAAAAGAATTGCATGTGGTAAACAATACCAATTTGTATGTCTAACACATATGTAAGTATACATCTAAAGTACAGTTCTCGAGATATGGAGGTTAGGTCTTTTATTCTAAGCTATCAGTGGTTTCTTTTCTGGCACAGTCTGTGTATCTGTCTCTCAATTTTTTGTTTTTTGTAATCTAAGACGATGCATTCATTCATTATTTATTAAACAAATAATGATTGAAACAACGAAAACCAGGCACCAGGCACTAGGCACAGTTTGTGCGTGTGTCGTTAAACAGTACATGGTTTTTCTACCAAGGGTTATATAGAGTAGTACTGAAGGCACATCGTTATTAATATAATTCAGGCTATAGAGAAGGTACAGACCAATGGAACGGGAGTTGTGAAAAATCGAATTGACAATTTTTTCTAGCAGGGCTATGAATACCAGGCTATGGATTTTGTAGTTTATTAGGAAGGACACAGACTCACTATACGGAGGTATTAATTCTATTTCACATTAAAGTTACAAGGTCACTTGTAACCTGACTTGGCTGTCTGTCCCCAAATGGCATTTGTGAATACTGAGAAAAAATGTTACTCACGTCTTAGAAGATGTAAATGAAAATCCCAAACTTTGAGTTTAAAGTTAACATAATGAATCTAATTTGATTTCGTTGTTTTTTAACACAATCTTTTTTAAATTCCGTTTTAATTGTTTTCAAATTAAATAAACAAATGGCAGCCCTCAGACGGTTCAGCCCCAGCCAAGCATTCACATTCACACTCTTTCACTAGGTATAAAAGTCACCCAGGAACCTGCTCTCCTTCCACAAGAGCTTCCAGTAGGGACTCAATTTTTAGGTGCACCTTCATTGTCCCCACCCTCCACAGCACTCTGGGACATTCTGATTGGCTGTGGATCTGACCTGGCTGCTTTGATTGGCCGGCAGCCCTGCTGCGAGCGCGAAGAAACCTGTTTCCTGGGATACGGCCTGGGCCGGCGGAGGGGTAGGGCGGGTTATGGTGTGCTGCAGCCGTAACTCTGGTGTGTGTGTGTGTGGCGTCTCGGGTCTGCGACTTAGTCTCCGAGCACCATGGCCAGTGTCCACGAGAGCCTGTACTTCAATCCCATGATGACCAATGGGGTGGTGCATGCCAACGTGTTCGGCATCAAGGACTGGGTGACGCCGTATAAGATTGCGGTGCTGGTGCTTCTGAACGAGATGGGCCGCACGGGTGAGGCTGCCGTCAGCCTCCTGGAGCGGCGGAGGCTCAACCAGCTGCTCCTGCCACTACTGCAGGTGAGGGGCCCCCGCCGGCTCCCGCTCTTTCAGCAAAGCTCTACTGAGCACCTACCTGCCCCGTGCCGGACACTTAGTCGGGCCTGAGAGTACAAGGGGTCATCAGATAACTTTCTTAGCCCTGGAGGACCGCAAGAAAACCAATCCAAAACACCCCCCGCCCCCCCCCCCCACCAGTTAACACTTAATGAGTGCTTACGAGGGGCCAAGTGCTTTACATGCATTTTTTTTTTCAGGTTTATATCGGGCTCCAGCATTTGTTAGCTGAGTGACTGGAAGAGTTATTTTTTCAGATCCTCTGTCTTCTGTAGAATGGAGCTGGTGAGGCAGATGAATCACATGGGCTCCGTATCCTAGAGAACCTTAATAAGTAGTAATAATGACAAAACTAACAATGAACATCGATTGAACGCTGTGTGCTAAGCATTTTGCACGTTTTATTTCATTTGCAGATTCAGGTTGTAGCTCTGCCACTTACTAGTAGTGTGACTCGACCCGAGTTTCCCAGCCTTTTTTGGGTCTCTGGTGTCTGCAAAATGGGAACAATAATAGAAACTAATATGTCATGGGATGTATTAATTTAGAAGATCCACGGGGAGCTCTTCTCAGTGTGTGGCGCCCAGCAAATACTCAATATTGGCTATTTTTACATTAATGGTGATTCATTTAACTATTTGTTGAGTGGCAGTTAAGAATCTTTTTAGGCCTTTTGCTGTAGGTCTGTGCATATAGATAGGTAGGTGCATATGATTATAAGTATATATACATGTATCCCTTTAATTTAATTCTGCTTAACATTTTTTTTTTACACAATTGCTACTTCCATTCCGCAGCTCTCCCTTCAATTAACAAGTCTTGGAGCTCTTTACATGTCAGCACACTCGAATAGATCTACCTTATTCCTTTAAATGGCTGTATTGCATTCTCCAGTAAGAAGAGAAACAATTTAACTTAATTTTTAACTAATATTAAAATAAGTTTATTATAATTATAAATTGTAGTAAATTAGTTCTTTATTGATGGACTTCTAGGTTCTTTTCAGTTGTTGTTCATTTCAAACAACGCGTGCTGAACAGACTACTCCCAGAAGCGGGGTTGCTGGTTATCCACGTCTGCAGTTGGCATACACACTGCCGACTGCCTCTCCAGAAAAGGCTCAGTGTTTAGTTTTAAATGTCAGATCGCACGCAGCCTTCTTGATAGCAGAGATTGCTTACTCTCTGTCTCTAATGGTCCCTTATGTGGACTTGGACACATGGTATGTCTGTCTACCTTACAGGGTTTGGGGAAGGGTCAGATGAGATTGTGTTTATGAAAAATAGGACACCTTTGTTTGTATAATGTTTCTCAGTTCACAGAGCACTTTGCATTATTTTAAACTTTCCCACAAACAAGGGAGATGGTTATTATTATCTCCATTTTACTGATGCAGGAAACTAGGGCTCAGGAGGCTACAACTTGGTGTGATTACAAAACTAGAAAGGAAGGAACGATGCATCCTTGGACTACAGATTCTATGTTTTTTCCCATTTTATACCATTCCCCTGACTAAACAAGAATGCCATGCAAATTTCAAGTATTGCTTTAGGGTTTTAAATCATTTTTTTTCTTTCCTGATTTGAGATTCCGTGTTTGCAATAATTGTTAAAGCAGAGGGGCTGGTAAGTGAATTCATGTTTGCTGCTGCATCTCATTCTCCAGCCCTTTAAAATTTATCCATAACCTCCTTGTCTTCCTTCACTCAGGGCCCAGATATTACACTGTCTAAACTCTACAAGTTAATTGAAGAATCTTGTCCTCAGCTGGCAAATTCAGTACAGATCAGGTAAGGTTCACTTTTTCTATATATATGGAAAGATATCAAAGTAGATGAAAATTAGAAAAGGGCATGTGTTAATTAATTCTTTTAATAAAGATAGCTTTATTATTTTAGGTTGTTTTCCTAAGAAATTTTTTTAACCAATGGTTAACATTAAATGTACTGCTTCAGAATTAGTATTTCTATATGGATCTACCTCTTTGGTTTTAACTGTTGCAGAGAATTCATTTTTACTTGCTGATGTGTTAGATTGACAAACTTTATGATCAAGAAGACATCAGCAATGATACTTTCTAGGATATACGTGGGGCATTTTGGATTACCAGGTTTGTTTTATATGCCACCATTGTGTGTGTGTGTGTGTGTGTGTGTAAAAACTCTGAATTGCTTTTTTAAAAGATTTTATTTATAGAGAGAGGGGAAGGGAGGGAGAAAGAGAGGGAGAGAAACATCGATGTGTGAGAGAAACATCGATCAGCTACCTCTCACATGAACTCAGCTGGCCCACAACCAGGCTCGTGCCCTGACTAGGATTTGAACTGGTGACCTTTTGCCTTGCAGGACAGTGCTCAGCCATCTGAGCCACACCGGCCAGGGATGAATTGCTTTTAAAGTAGATTTCTTTTAGATAAATATGAAATGTGAGAAGATATTTAAAGGGACTATCTAAAACACATACTTCAATTTTCTCATTCAGAATCAAACTGATGGCTGAAGGCGAATTGAAGGATATGGAACAATTTTTTGATGACCTGTCAGATTCTTTTTCTGGAACTGAACCAGAAGTTCACAAAACCAGTGTAGTAGGTATGAAGTTCCTCTGGGGAGAGCAGAGAACATGTTTGTTGAAATGAATAGTTTCTAAATCACATGCAGTATCTGAACAAACACCGTGGGGTGTTCGCACATGTTTTAGTACGTGTCCATTGCCTCACCACTTTGATCTGTGTTAAAATAATTGTCCCATGGAAAAGCGTCTTTTGTTTTGTCTATAATAGTCTTAAGTATTAGCCTGGCCCAGGGGGCTTTTGGGGTTTCTCAGCTCTTTTCCCCAGTCATCTGGAGCTCTTATCTGTGTTTTACAACTCTAAGTCACGGTCACCAGCCAGACTTCTAGGAAGAGAAGTAAGTCAATACATTATTGATCCAGTTTGTAAGGGGACATTTCTTGATGCTTACCTATTAGCTTTATAGCCCTGCTCCATCATCCTGACTTTTTTTCATGGTAGTTTCTGTTATCCAACATGAGTTATTTATTAATAACTTAATGTCTCTTCTGTTTGCCAGGATGTGGACGTAAAAAATAGACATGGACCTTCTTTTTACGGAGATTGAATTCTGGTAGGGTGGGGCCAAATGGAAAAAATAAACAAATGAGATAATTTCAGGTAGTTATAACAGCCACGAAAAAATATGTTGGATGGATAAAGATGGTGGCACATGAGTGAGAGAACTCAGCCCCAAATGAGAAGAAACGAGATTTGTAAAGGGTGAGGGCAGAATATTCTAGGCAGAGGGAATAGCAGCTTCAAGGGTCTCTTTCCGATTCTTTTGAAGGAAGAATTGACACCGGTAGTCGTCAGATTTGTGTATCCTGATTTCTTTCAATGCCTTCACCTTGTCCGTGTCTTATTTTGTAGGCTTATTTCTGCGTCACATGATCTTGGCCTATAGTAAGCTTTCTTTCAGTCAAGTGTTCAAACTGTACACTGCCCTTCAACAGTACTTCCAAAACGGGGAGAAAAAGACAATGGAGGATGCCGACATGGAGCTCGCCAGCAGAGAAGAGGGCGAAAGAAAGATGGAAAAAGAAGAACTTGACGTGTCTATAAGGTAACTTGGGTTTTCCTGGAAGGAAATAGCCTAATTAGAGGCACAGCCGGTCCTCGTTCTTTCGGAGTTCACGTGCTGCCCATCACCTTTTTGCCCCTCCAGATCCAGGAAGTCGGCCCGTTTGGGCTGCATCAGTGGGCCCTTGCCCTCTGACTTCTGACTGGGAGGCCCTGGTGTGAAATCCTGAGGGCCAAGGAGGGTGAGGCCAGGGTGTTGATTCACTGGCTTCCTTCCTTCGGGGTCACGGTTAGCTGGCCGTAAGGTTCCAGCTCTATCAGGTGGCCCCCTTTGTACTGGATAACTGGGAAGATTTCCCAGGCTTGGTGTGTAAGGTGCCCCCTGTTACCAGCTCAAGGAACTGTGTTGTCCCTTATGGTTTCTCTGTCCCTTACCCATGTTTTTGCATGTTCTTTATTAAATGTGTCTCACATTATCCCATCTGAGTGTGTCATTTGCTTCCTGCTGGGGCCCAGATGCTTCCAGCTTCTTTATTTCCCTTAGAGCTCCCATCACTAAGTAACTTTTTACATTTATTTGATTACTTATTTATATCTGTTTCCTCTGCCTTCATACCCCTTCAGAGCTAAGATCCTTTCCTGTCGTTTCACTGCATTTTCCCCAGCACTTGGTTTAGGGTCCGACTGTGTCTGTAAACAAGTGTCGGGTGAATGAATGCAGAAAATCAAATTATGTGGTCCATCGCCTACACTGGTATCTGGCCCCATAACACAGTTTTATTGACTTCTTTCCCTTTGCTGTCTCACTTCTCTCTCCAACTGTTACCTGGGATCACCTCCCAAATAAACTACTCGTACAAATAAACATATATGTGTTTGGGTACCTGTATTTCACATTCCCTGATCTCAGGGAGCCAGCATTGTGGTGAGGAAGACCGACGTGGTAAACCAATCATTCAAGTCCAATGTGTTCCAGGCTCCGCGAGGAGTAAGCCCCACTGGCCCTAAGCAGGCTGGCCAAGCCTTTGGGAGGTGGGGAGTGACTGTGTAGACAGAATGCTTCCCTTCAGTTCCTAAGAGTAGTCTTTGGTTTTGGGATTTGTGTAGCACATACTGGGAGCAAGATTACAGTACTGGTAACTACTTCCAAAAACTCACTCACTCAGAGTTGCTTACAAATGCTTCTCACCTCTTGGAAAGGTAGCATAGTATAGAGTTAAGGGTCTGACGCTGGAGACAGAACACTGGGTGTGAATTCTGGCCTCTTCTCCTACTCTCTGTGAGACCTTGGGCCAGCTACTCAACCTCTCTGTGCTTCAATTTCCTCCTTCCTCCTCTCTCCTTCCCTTCCTTCTTTCCTTCCTTCCTCACCCAAGGATATCTTTCTTGTTAATTTTTAGAGAGAGAAAGAAAGAGAGAAACGTTGATATGAGAGAAAAACATCAATTGGTTGCCTTCCATACATGCCCTGACCGGGGATCGAACCCACAACCTAGGCATGTGCCTGACTGGGAATTGAACCTGAAACCTGGTGTACAGGACAATGTTCCAGCCAACTAAGCCACCTGGATAGGGCTGTGCTTTTAATTTCTTGACCTGCAAAATGAGGGAAATATCACCTCCTCAGAGGACTGATGTGGAAATTCAATGATAATGAATGTAAAGTGTTTAGAGCTGTACTATTTGTCCTCATTTGCAGCAGTTTTCCTTTGTGTGATTCTGATTATTTTTTTCTATTTTATCAGCCTTGTTGCTCCCATGTCCTTTACTATAAGCTACCCTAAATCCTTGTGGGGGGGGGTGGTTAAGTAAGTACAGCATTTGGTACCTCCGAGGGTCATGGACTTCAGAGGAGGATGGGACCAGCAGTGGTGTGTCCAGTTTCATCTGACTCCTATGTGTCTCGAGCCTTTTTGTGTGCAGCCATATTTCTTTCAGGCCTTGGGCTGTTTCGTTTAAGGGATCTGTTAAGAGAAAAGGGCTTCTAATTGCCAAGACACTTAACTGTTTTCCACTTGAAAACTTGGCCTGTGAAATACTTTTCCGCTTCCTTCTAGGTCACTGTTGTGTCACTGATCTTCGTTAGGCCTGAGTCAGGGCTGGCCCTTGGCAGCTCAATATTTGCAGGAGCTGATACACTGCCTTGGGGATTGTTAGGTAATACTTATTGGAAATGAAATCCAGAGAATATTAGAGCAGCTCTTCCCAAAGTGTTTTCTGTGGAACACTAATGCTTCTTGAGAGATGTGGGGAGAGCATTCTTTGTGCAGATGAGTTTGTACATTAAACGAAGTAAATCAAGTCTCTTCCTCTGGTGTGTATCATAAATCTCCAAGCAAGAGAGAGCACACAGTTTTCCCCAATTTTTTAACCTCAGAAGCACTTTTTTAGAATACTGATTTATGTATTGTTCGCGTGAAACAGTTTGAGAACTATGGTAATTGACAGAGTGCTTATACAGATACTATTTATGAGTAAATACTGATTTTATACTTACTATGATCCCATATAGAGAAGCAATCTCTTCAGCGATGAAAGGGTCATATTTATACTTTGCCCTCAAATTAGACTGTTTTATATTGTGTATGTATAGGTTTGTCAAGTCTAGAGTACATTTCTCGTTGATTAGTTCTGTGTAATCTAAACTTCCAGATAAGTGGTTATTTCTTAGGGGAAGCCTCTTTTTCCTGCTCTTGAATACGGCACCATCTTGTATCTGTAGCAGAGAATTAGAAACCCTTCATTCATTCACTTCCCAAACCCTGAGTGCCCAGGTGCCTAGGCAGGGCACTGGGTATTCACTTGCAAAGGCAGGTAAGAGCAGCCACGCTGGGCAATGTGTAGCTGCTGTGATAAGCATCTAGGAGACTGTGGGAGCTCAAATGAGAGATATCAGGAGACATTCTTGGAGGCTGTGATGCTTGTGGTAATCTTGAATGGCAGACTGTGTACAACAGCCTAACAGTTGCGGGGGGCAAATGGGCCTGTGGGTTGGGGAAGCAGCAGGGGCACTTGTAAGGAGTGCATCGGAGCTGGGGTGCAGAGGAGAAAGACAAGGCAAAGGAGAGAGGCGGGAGGTAGGACCACCCACAAAGCCTGCCCTGCTAAGCGGCGTGGACTTGGTTTCGGAAGGTGATGGGATACTACTGAAGGGCTTTACTTCGGGGCTGGTGTGATGGATTTGCATTTTAGAAAGACCTGCTGAGAGCTGTGTAAAATTTAGGTCTGTGTTTGTCCATAATTATATTGTGTGAACTTTGCAGGTCAGTCATTCAGCATCACTTTTTGAGAATGCCTTTTCTATTCCTGAGAGGAGAGAATTAAGTGTAAACGTTTTGAACTCTTCTGATAAAGAATCTATTTGACTTTGTAAGCATTACCATTTTTGCTATGGTGTATTGTACGTATTTCTATATTATTTTTGTTTTGTGTTTTTTAGAGAAGAGGAGGTTTCTTGCAGTGGGCCTCTGTCCCAAAAACAAGCAGAGTTTTTTCTTTCTCAACAGGTATGTTAATTCTGTAATTTATCCTGAACTTTAAAAGCCCCTGTGACATTATTTGTCACGGCACATGCTTGTTATGTTAGTAGGCTTATTGGTAACTGCACTCTCCCTTGCCGTTGGTCCTCTTTTCTTCACTAACAGTGCAAGCGTAGTTACGTTTTACTTCCTATTTTGTGAGTGATTTTATTTTTCTATTAAAGTTATGATGCGGCTTTATTTAATAATGATGTGCAACTAACACGGCCCCCAAATATGTGATTTAGAAGGCGTACTTCCCTTTCCCCAACGTATTATTGTGGGAATTTTCAGACAGAATGAAAAGTTGAAAAGCATTTTACAGTGAATACCCGCATACCTATCATCTGTAGCCTTAGTATTTTGCTCTGTTCATCACATACTTACCCGTCCTCTGTCCGGCCAGTGTTTCATTTCTTTTTCTTTCTTTCTTTCTTTTTTTTTTTAATGCATTTCAAGTTGCAGATGTCAGCGTTCATCATCCTAAACTTTACTTTGTTGGTGTTTTTGAGTCTTTTTTTTTTTCATTTTCTCAGTAACATTAGCTGAACATTTTTCTCCCATGTTATTTTCAAGCATAGACTTTTGCCTTTTTGCTAGACTTTTAGTTTTCCCTAATTTTGTTCTTAATTTTCTTTCTGCAGAAAGGTGTAATGATCTAGATAAAAGCGATAGGAACACCGCTGCAGATGAGTTTTAAACATCAGAAAAACTGGTCTAGACAGTTGGTTAACTATGGAGGAGAGAAAATGTAGTTGGATCCCCACACCTCCGTGCATTACAGGTGGATTAAAGGGGCAGATGTAAATATTTAAAACTATAATTAAAGCAGAGGAACTACATATTAACTTTTAACTCATCTCTGTGTGGAGAAAGACTTTCTAAACATAAAAGCTGTGGAAGAAATGTGTAGGAGAAGGTCATTTGATTTTTTGGCATAAAAATTAAAAATGCATGTCAGAACATGTTCTGACAAAATTAAAAGACAAACAACAAAATGGGAAAAGTATTTGTAATAAATATGACAAAGGGTTAATTCTTTTGTTTTAAAAGTCATTTTCAAAGACTATTTGATGAGACAAAGTTTGTACTATATTATTAAGTGAAAAGAGCAAGAAGTAAAATTATGTATTCCAATTTTGTTAAAAATGTGGCATGGATATATGTACGTGTGTATATGCACACATAGGAAAAAAGATGCCCTGGAATGCTCATGAGATACGCTGAAGAATTAATAGTGTCATTTCTGGGCGGAGGGATTACAGATGACTTTTCTTTCCTTCGGTATGCTTTTCCATATTTTTGGAATCTTCTATAATGATATAATGAATTAAAATGGAGTTAGAAATTATTGTTACTTTTTTTTTTTCAAAGATTTAATTTTTTTTTTAGAGAGAGGGAAAGGGTGGGAAAAAGAGAGGGGGAGAAACATCAATGTGTGGTTGCCTCTCATGCACCTCCTACTGGGGACCTGGCCCGAAAACCAGGCCCTAGACTGGGAATCAAACCGGTGACTCTTTGGTTCTCAGGCCAGCACTCAATTCACTGAGCCTCACCAGCCAGGGCTATTGTTACTTATAAAGAAAAATTTGGAACCAGTGGGGTTCTGGCCAAGATGGAGGTGTGGGTAGAAACGCTTCACTTCCTCGCACAACCAAAAGAAGGATAACAACAAATTTAAAAACAATAAACAACCAGAACTGCCAGAATAACAAACTACATGGACTCCCACAACCAAGGAGTTAAAGAAACATTCATCCAGACCAGTGCTCTGAGATAAAGAAATATGGCCCAAATGAAAGAACAGATCCAAACTCCAGAAGAGAGCTAAGCACCAAGGAGATAGACAACCTGTCAGGTGCATAGTTCAAAACGCTGGTAATCAGGATGCTCACAGAATTGACTGAGCTCGGTCGCAAAATGAAGGCTACATAAAGTGAAATAAAGCAAAATATTGAGGGAACCAATAGTGAACGGAAGGAAACTGAGACTCAAACCAATGATTTGGAACAAAAGGAAGAAATAAATGTCTAATTGGAATAGAATGAAGAAACAAGAATTAAAACAAATGAGGAGAGGCTTCAGAATTTCTGGGACAACTTTAAGTGCTCCAACATCTGAATCAGGGCTGCCAGAAGAAGAGGAAGAGCAAGAAATTGAAAACTTATTTGAACAAATAATAAAGGAAAACTTCCCCAGTCTTACGAAGGAAGCCCAGGAAGCCCAGAGAGAGTCCCAAAGAAATTGGATCCAAGGAGGAACACACCAAAGCACATCATAATTAAGTTACCCAAGATTAAAAATAAGGAGAGAATCTTAAAAGCAGCAAGAGGAGACAAGACAGTTACCTACAAAGGAGTTCCCATAAGACTATCAGCTGATTTCTCAAAAGAAACCTTATAGGCCAGAAGGGGCCAGAAAGAGTATTTGAAGTCATGAAAGGCAAGGACCTACATCCAAGATTACTCTACCCAGCAAAGCTTTCATTTAGAATGGAAGGGCAGATAAAGTGCTTCTCAGATAAAGAAAGGTTCAAGGAGTTCATCATCAATAAGCCCTTACTATATGAAATGTTAAAGGGACTTATCTAAGAAACAGAAGAAGATAAAAAACTATGAACAGTAAAATGACAACAAATTCATAACTATCAACAACTGAACCTGAAAAACAAAAACAAACTAAGCAAACAACTAGGACAGGAACAGAATCACAGAAATAAAGATCACATGGAGGGTTATCGAGGGGGAGGGGGAGCATGGGGTAGGGAAAGGCACGGGGAATAAGAAGCATAATTGGTAGGCATAAAATAGATAGGGGGAGGTTAATAGTATGGGAAATAGAGAAGCCAAAGAACTTATATGTACAACCCATGAACATGAACTAAGGGCGGAGGGGAATGCTGGAGGGTGGGGGATTGCAGTGCAGAGGGGGGGATAAAGGGGAAAAAATTGGGACGACTGTAATATCATAATCAATAAAATATACTTAAAAAATTTGGGTACAATTGAAGTGTCTAACTTAAGTACTAGTATTCAACTTGGAATGTTTTCTACATATCTATAGAATCGTTGCTTGGTATCATCCATCTGTCACATTTAACTGGGAGTAGTGCCTCAGTGCCTCTGGGTGCCCTGAGGCCCTTTGCAGGGCTGGAGACACACACGGCCTGCCTTGCAGGTGCTTCCAGTCTGAACTGAGGTCAGACTGGCACTTTTAACATAGCTTGATAACATAATTTGACTACAGGAAGTTGAGTGCAGCCTGGCCGATAGGACCTTACCTAGCCTAGAAGGTGATAGAAGCACAAGGCTGGTCTAAATCGGGGGGGTGGGGGGGGGGTGGGGGTGGTGGGAGGAGGCGAGCAGAAGTTTGCATGCGAGGAGAGTGTGGATGGGGAGTGGAGGTGGGAGGCCTACTGTTTCAGGAAGGGGAAACTGTCCTGTATGGTCAGGAGGAGAGAGTAGGCCCGGAAAAGGAAGTAGTTATCTGGTGCCATTTACTACAACGTTTCCAGCTGTTTATTGGCCATTTCTTTCTACTGAGTTGTCATGTTTCCGTCTCAGGCTTCTTTGTTAAAGAATGACGAGACTAAAGCCCTCACTCCAGCTGCTTTGCAGAAAGAATTGAACAACTTGTTGAAATTTAATCCTGATTTTGCTGAAGCGGTGAGTCTTTTCCAGAATTTGTTGCTGAGTTGAAAAGAAGTGACAAGGCTACTCTTACACTGAGCAGCCATGAGGATGGGCCCACACATTGGCCCAGGACCTTGGAGAGAAATCACACTGTTGGGAAGGAAACAGCCCAGCCTGGGTTGCAGAGCTGTCCCTCCTGCTGCCCCCCGCCGCCCCCCCCCCCCCCAGGCCAGAAGGCAGTTTTTTGGTCTAATGATGTTCTTTCTCATTCATCATCTCTCTGATGTGAATTATGGACAGATGATAGAGTAGACTGAATTAAAAAAAAAAATTGTGGCCTAAAAATGTGTTCCTTTCTCCACTTTAGTCAGGATTTTTTTTTTTTAATTTAAATCAGAGCATTCCTTAATGAATTTTTACCCAGAAACCTGGATTTGACATCTAACTTTTTCCACATGAAGAAAGATACCTGTTTTGTTCCCTGTTTGGAGGAAAGTTTAATTCAGTGAACCAAGCAAAATGAAAACAATTTCAAAACAGAAGATAATTAACTGGGTACATTTCTTTAATACCTGAGCTGGGTGAGCCCCCCACTCCACCCTCGCGGGGGTCCCAGTGTACCCAGTGACACAGCGGATGTATGTTCAGGATAAAATGCTAACCCAAGTACTGAGGGCACTCCCGTTTTTCAACTGGGGACTGTCCCTGGGGAGAAACCAGTGTATCTCGGACCTGCCTTATTCTGCCGTGGGGAAAGATGAACCTAAACTTCGACCCTGTTGTTAGAAGGGTAGGCGACACGCGGGTGTTTGCAGCCAATGGAGCTCTGAATTAGTCTTACGTAAGAGGAAGCAGAACATTTACAGTATGTGGGTTGCTTTTTGTTTTAGCATTATCTCAGCTACTTAAACAACCTCCGGGTCCAAGATGTTTTCAGTTCTACACACAGCCTCCTGCATTATTTTGACCGCCTGATTCTTACCGGAGCCGAGAGCAAAAGTAATGGGGAAGAGGGCTACGGCCGGAGCTTGAGATATGCCGCCCTGAATCTGGCCGCCCTGCACTGCCGCTTCGGACACTAGTAAGTTTATGCATTTTTTTATCCATGCAGAAATTGAAGATATTAACTCTTAAATGTTAATTAAGATGGTTTTTAAAAATGTTTTATTAAAAAAAGAAGAAAAAAGAGAGAGAGGAAGCTGGCTCTTTGGCCTAGACTTGTCAGTAATTTCCAAAGGGATTGCTTTTTCACTGGACAGAAGTTAACGAAAACCTTCTACTTAAACAGTCTGCCCCCTGGTGGCACTATTTAACATTACTGTTTTAGTGCATGGCCTCTTTCTTTACTTCTAAGAACAGCCATGAATTAAAAGAAAATTAGGTCAATAGGCCAGGGATTCCCAAAAGGATTTTTCAGAGGTAATAATGGGGATACAAAATCTATTTCCAGTATTTCAAAATGCCAAAAGGAAGTTGTGCCTTTCCAGGATAAAAGACTGCTCTGGCTTATTAAAAGTCACATGTTTGTGCTTTCTGATGGAATTCAGGCAGCTCCACGAGGTGATCCTTGGCTTATGCTGATGCTAAGATATGCCTATGATTTTGATGAATAAAAATGGGAAAGTTGTCAATTATTTAGTAAGTAGAGTTAAATGGATAAAATCTTTCAGAACATGGAGGGTATTTGGAAAACAATGAAATAACATGAATAACCGTGAAAAGGTAGGGATTTACTAATTGAAAGAGTCTCCCCACCCGCTGTGGCTTTTTCCCATTTGAAAGAAATGTGGTTTCTGCTGCAGGCACCTTTGAATAGAGACTCTAGAGTGTGTTAATGGAAACAATGTCCAGAATTCAAGAACTGAGAGCTCTTCCCCTTGCTCTATGGGCTAGGCAACACCCAAGAAATTCTATTAACTTCTGGTTGTCGCATTTAAAAAGGGACATAGACTGGAGCTTGTGTGTGGGGGACAGTCTCATTGGAGGCCTTCACAGCCATGTCACAGAAATGATACAAGAAGATTGTGAGAATGTTCAGCCTAAAGAAAAATGATTTAGCCAAGCACATGTTCACCATCTTAATGTAATAAAAAGCTTAGACTGACCGAGGGCGACTACCAAAGATGAGTGAGCTGGCGGGTGCAAGTTAGAGGACAAAACATTTTTGTTCATTAAAAGGAAGACGTTTTTGAACAACAATAACAAAAATATTCCTATGGGGGGGAGGAAGACATTTCCCCAGGTAGAGTCCTCTGAGAAGGGTGTCAGGGGAGTCCGCAAGCCCAGACCAGGGTGTCATTAAGGCAATTCAAGCTTCAGATCATGAGTTGTGTCCCAAAGTGCTTAAGGCTACTCCAGACTCCATGAGTTTGTGAGATTTGATATTATTATTATCTTTTAATAGTTAACTTCTTTTTGTCTGCCCAGCTTTAATAACCTCTTGATCAGGGCCTTCCCTTTTTTTATTTTTTTAAAGATTTTATTTACATATTTTTAGAGAGGGGAAGGGAGGAAGAAAGAGAGGGAGAGAAACACCAATGTGTGGTTGCCTCTCATGCGCCCCCTACTGGGGACCTGGCCTACAACCCAGGCATGTGCCCTGACTGGGAATTGAACCAGCGACCTTTTGGTTTGCAGGCTGGCATTCAATCCACTGAGCCACACCAGCCAGAGCATGGCCTTCCCTTTTTTATGTGCTCATGAGAAATAGCAACGCCACTTGTAATATTTAACAGTGACCTATTGCTGTGTTCAAATTAGCTTCCCTTAGGGTTTAGAAATTTGTATAAGCCTTCTAGGTACAAGTAATCTGTTGGTGTACAGAATTTCTTTGTATTTACAATATTATCAATGGATAGGCAGCTAATTGCATGGAATTTAATTGCTAATTAATACCTGATTTACCTAGGTTCAGTCTTCTTTGTTTCTCGTCCTGGAACTATGGGCATGTGTAAATCTTTGTCACTAGCTAATAGGATTGTGGAGATTTCTTGAAAAATCTTTATAGTTGTTTATTGAGCATCTACTGTGTACTAGACACTGTCCTAGATGCTGGGGAGAGAGCAGTAAAAAGAGAGGGAAAGGCTGAGGTTTTCCTGGAGCTTACAGGGGGAGAGATAAACAGGAAATGTCACTAGACCTGTGTCAGGTTATGACTGATCAGGACAAGGGGTAGGGAGTGATGATGGGGAGGAAGGACTGCAGTTTGCATAAGGAGCACTTTTCCTCTAGGCGTGCGCACAGTTCTCTCACTCCCTCAGTTCGCAGATCGTTTAAGTAGAAGTCCTCCCTGACCTCAGCTGCTTAATATTGTATTTGAACTGAGACTTGAAGGAATTCGGAAATGAGTAACCCATCAGCTACAGGAGCAAGCGCAAAGGCCCGGAGGCAGTAGTTCACTTGGCACACCTGAGGACGAGCAAGGAGAGTGGCTAGAGTGCTGTGAGTGAGGGGGGATCGAGGAGAGTGAGGGCATGCAGGTGGCAGAGGTCAGGGTGCTCAGCGGCCTGGAGGCCCAGGCAGGACTTGGGCTGTTACTCTGAATGACATGGGAAGCCACTGCTGACAGGCTACAGGCCTTCCTGCTCTGGCGTTTTGAAAACAGTAGACAGCCCGTGCATTTCAGACGTTACAACCAATTTGCCTCCTGCTCTGTTCCTGAAAATTTTTATCAGAGATTTTTCTGCCTTGCAGCAATGGAAAACCATAAGGTCCTTTGAGGGTTTTGCTGGACTTCAAGTTTCTGTGTTGGTAATCTACCTCCCAACCTGGGAAAAATAGTGTCTTTAGCTCTGTTTTAGCATACAGTTCCCCCAAAGCCGTTTCTCTGTACATGGCGTTGTTTGTTTGGTCATCACATGTTCAGTAAAGTTAAACCAACTGGTATTTATTGGCGGCCTACGTGTGAAGATGGGCTTCCTGCCCTCAGAGAGCGCATGTTCGGCTGCATGGCATTACTAAAGGGATGCAAAAGAATGTAAGCTAGGTGAGAATGTATGCACGTCTGGTCTTTTTATCAAACAAGTAAGTATTGAGGAACAATTTGGCTCTCCCCAATTAAAATTAATTGTGTGAGGCTATTGCCCTTGTGTTGAAAGAAAATTCTTTTTGTAAATTTTTCCCTAAATGAGTGATACCCATAGAATTTATCTCAAGATACTCAGTGGCCCAACATCGGTAAGGTTTCTGTTCTGTGACTTGCCACTGGGAAACCCAAAGTTTAAGACTTTACTTGCGCCCTCTGTGGTTTATAAACGAGCTGGGACAGTTAACATAGATTCAGTAAGTAGATGGGGTACGCAGTGGTGTCTAACTGAGCACGGTAAGGTGGGGGTACAGAGAGCATTTCTGTGGGAATTTTCGCAAGTGCGAGGCTCAGTGGGGGCCAAAAATATTTGACTGAATTTCCACAGAATTTGAGAGGTTGGGGGAGATGTCAGAGCTGGACGGGAACGGCATGGGTAGAAGAAAGAGTCTCTGAAGTGGGTAATCCTCAAAATACTTTTTAAAACTAGTTTTGAAGAAAGTTACCCATAAAAGTATCAGCTGCCATAGTAAAAAAGAGTTAAATAATGCGGAAGGGAATGCAATGAAAAGTAAAATATCGTTACTTCTCTGTGCCTCTCCCCTCAGCTGTAGACAGCTGGAGTAAAACTCGTAGGAGCTGAGATGGAGAAAAGCTAATCCTTGATGCCCCCTTTAGGAGGGGCAGGTCCTGTGTCTCCACGGTTAAGGGTTCCTGTGCTGGGGCAGGGGACATGCCTCTGAGGGAGCGAGCCCCTAGTGGCAGCCTCGGCCCGGGGCCTGCTCTCCGCCGATGAGTCGCTCTACAGTTCTCTGCTGCTGTCGCTTGTGCACGTTTTCGGCGGTTCAGGAGATGCTAACGTGCAGCCTGTCCTCAGTCAGCAGGCCGAGCTCGCCCTGCAGGAGGCCATCAGGATTGCCCAGGAGTCCAACGATCACGTGTGTCTGCAGCACTGCCTGGTAAGGCTGCCCCGCCTGGGAGTCCCGAGGTGGGCGGGGCTGGCCTTCCGAAGGCCCTTTTGAATGGGGTCAGAGCAAAGTTCCTGAGCAGTGACGGGAAGCTAGTGAGGCAGTCGTGGTCATTCAGGAAGGGCCGCCTATATTTGTTTGTATTTCTTAGTTTGTGACATCAGTTTGGTTTTGGTGGTGTTTCTTTTCTACAAATTTCAGTGCAATTTGCCATGTGAAACTGCCACATTAAACTCTGGCAGTAACCAAAAGGTATATGCAACACCGAGTAACTAGTGAGATGTCATCCTGTAAAAACATAATCACCAAGCACAAGGAGAACACAGAATTCATGTAACCACCCCCCGAGGTTCTCATTTTCTCAATTAATGCCCGTATGGGGACTCTGCTTTTTTTTTCTGGAACACGTGCCACTCACTGCTCTCAGAGGTGAAGATCAGTGGCTTGTCTGACAGTGTTCATGGGTTTGATGGGCTTCACTTAGGTTCATACTTCCTGAAAGACTATGTTAGAGGGTTTTTAAAATTTTTTTTAAAAAGATTTTATTTATTTATTTTAGATAGAGGGGAAGGGAGGGAGAAACAGAGGGTGAGAAACATCAATGTGTGAGAGATACATTGGTTGCCTCTCACATGCCTCCAGCTGGGGACCTGCCCCGCAACCCTGGCATGTGCCCTGACTGGGAATTGAACTAGCGACCTTTCAGTCACTGGCATTTAATCCACTGAGCCACACCAACCAGGGCTCATTGGTTGAGCTCATTTGTCGATTTTTTGCATGTGCCCTGACTGGAGATTGAACCCGCAACCTTGGTGTATCGGGATGATGCTCTAACCAAATGAGCTACCTGGCCAGAGCCTGTTAGAGGATTATTTATTATTATTATTATTTTGCCCCTTGTTAATTCTTTCTTACAATCATGCTGAAATTTAATCGAACATTAACCATTGCCATTGTCAGAATATATTGTATTTTGACAATTTCTCTTACTAGAGCTGGCTTTATGTGCTGGGGCAGAAGAGGTCCGATAGCCACGTTCTGCTAGAGCATTCTGTGAAGAAAGCAGTGCATTTTGGGTTACCGGTAAGGCTCATCTTTCTGTGGCTGTTTAAACAGATGGTATGGTTTTATTCTTGGTAGTTTCATATGACCTTAGTTATTAATTAAACCACTAAACTCTGTTTGATAGGTTTCTCCCTGCTCCCTTATCCTCATAACATCTGTGAAAGTTCCATTTACCAATTTGATGAGATTGTTTTTAGTTTATTGATCAACATTAACTTCCCTGTATTTACTTAGAAAAATTTCAGGAAAGGCTTATTTTTAAACCAGATACTGCCAAATGCTGCAGCCCTTGGGCCTGCTTATGTTTGGCCCGCTGGCTGAGAACGGGCTTTACATCTTCATGTAGTTGGGGGAAAAACAAAGAAGAATATGTAAGAGACACAAAATGCGGTCTGCAAAACCTAAATTACTTTCTCTCTGGCCCTTCAGAGAACAAGTTCGCTGGTCGTTGCTTTAACAATAGGCTATGACAGGGAAGGACCTGAATTGTAGTCCAGAATGCCACATCCCGAGGGACCTTCACAGAGCATTGCCCCACACAGGAGGTAGTGAGGACTGTCAGACTAGGGCGCCGATGCACAGAGCCTCGTCCAGGCCCAAAATCTATCTGCCAAAATCCTGGACCAGTAAGCATCGCTCTCGAAGTTTGTAACAAACTCCAGGAGAATTGGAAGTGATCACGTGTAATGATTTAAAGTATGTGCTTTTCAAATCTGTAGATTGTCCATGTGACTGATTTCTGGGAAGGTTACATGTACAGAATTCATTATAATGACAAAAGGAAGTGTATCCTTAAAATAAATGCTTGCTACACTTCTTAAATACAATTTTTGTTACAGATTTATTTTTCAGTCGAGCTTTCATCCTTGAAAATTATACTTAAAGTTATTGAAAAGAAATTATGCTCGTAAGAGGTATTCTTTAAATCTACTGCATAATGTGCCCAGCACTGTTTGCCACATTATCTCATTGTACTCCTCACAACCACTCTTTATGATAAGGTCTGAGGCCCATTTAACAGACAGTGAGGCTAAGGCTTGGCTAAGAAGCTCAGCGACTGGCCGCAGGACACACAGTGAGTGGCAGAGGTGGTGTTTAAGCCCAGGTCCATTTAACGTCAAAGCCCTGGCTCTTCTCAGAGAGGTCAGCCTTTCTTCCAGCCGCAGCTTTTCAGGACCGCACCTTGTATGGGGCAGGCTCGGGCAGTAGGTACTTTCCTGTGAAACAGTGCTGTCACTGTGCATGTGCTGAAATGTGAAACATGCCAGATTTCTGAAGAGCGAAACAGACTCAGTCATGTGATCTCTATCTCGGGTTGTGGGTGTATCTGTCCCCTCAGTACCTTGCCTCCCTGGGAATCCAGTCCCTGGTCCAGCAGAGGGCTTTTGCTGGGAAGACAGCACACAAACTGATGGATGCCCTAAAGGACTCTGACCTCCTGCACTGGAAGCACAGTCTGTCGGAGCTCATCGACATCAGCATTGCACAGAAAACGGCCATCTGGAGGCTCTATGGCCGCAGGTGGGTCGTGAGGCAGACGGTCGGGGCTGTGGGGGCAGGATCCTCTTAGAGATAAGCAGAGGCTAGCAGAGTGGTTCCCCCTTTGATGGAAGTTGTCCATTTAGGGAATTAAAGACAGTGCTTTATAGTTTCAAAACATTTTGTGCTTTGCACAGACTTTGCAAAGTCTTTTCCCATGTGCGCTCCTATTTACTCCTCCCAGCTGCGCTGTGGGCTGTGTCCACTCTAGGGTGCATAGACCAGAGTGCACACGTCTGTCTGGGCTGCCCACGCCCACGAGTGCAGTCAGTAAGCGACAGAGCCAGGGCTCAAGCCAGGCCCTCCGACTCCGAGCACAATGTCCTTGCACCCTGAGGCGGGCAGCACCTCTTCCTGTTCGCAGGAAGCACGGGCCGGGCCGTGGTCACTCAGGTGGAGCATGCCCTGGACCCCAAAGTTAATATGTCAAGAAAGGTGCTTCCCTACTAACCAAGGTGTGTTCTCTGGAATGTCTCCAGCCTTGTGTTCAGTTTCCATTTAGACTCTGTAGTTGGGAATTAAATGTCTGAACCAGATTTGTAATCCTGGAACTCTGTTATTACCTCACCTCTCACCTAAACAATCTGCTATTTTTAGGAGTTCAGTAATAAAAGAACTGCCTACTTGGCCAGTCTTGTTTTTGTACTTGAGATAATTTTTTGGCACGATGTGGTCTGAAACAGCTGCAGACACTGGCCACTGCATATACTGCCAGAGCAGCTGGTTCCAGGATGGCATCGAGTGTGAATTTGCCCGTGGCAATGAATGAATACACCGTGGCCGCAGGGAGAACTAGAGGCGATGGAGGGTCTGGAGCTTGGAGCTCCTCATTGGGCCATAACCACTACATGTTTCCCCTGGCACTGCTTTCCTGCTCTCCTGCTCCTGAGGGTGGAGAACTGGCATTGGGAGGCAGCTGCTCCCACCAAGCCAGAGCCTGCAGTGGGGCCTAACTTCCCTTCCTCTTGCACTCAAGAGAAATGTGGGGTGTGGCGAAGGGCAGCCTGGGTCCCTTGACTGACGGAACTCCCTGCTCGTCCCCCTCACCCAGCACCATGGCGCTGCAGCAAGCCCAGATGCTGCTGAGCATGAACAGCCTGGAGTCAGTGAACGCGGGCGTGCAGCAGAACAACACGGAGTCGTTTGCTGTGGCGCTCTGCCACCTCGCAGAGCTGCATGCAGAGCAGGTAGGCCGGTGGCCAGGCCAGCAGGCTTCCTGAGCAAGGGAGGCTCTCCCATTTCTTCCCTCTAGTGCTTGAGAAGAGCACTGGGCATGTCCGAGACAGGTCTGGTTGGACGCAGGTGGTGGAAAGGGTGCAATCCCACCAGTGGAAATGGACTGAGTGTAGGGTCTGTGAGGTTTATCGAACTTGGGATCCCCTTCGGCATGCTCTTCGGGGATGAGGTCAGCTGTTTCCACGTGAAAAATGAAATAAAAGGAGTCTGAAGTTTCAGCTAGTAGAGCTGTGGTGTCTGTAGGAGAAGGAGCGTAACACACGGACTGCTAAAATGGTCCTCACTAGCGGTGGTGGTGCGTGTTCTGCGCCAGGCCCTGCGCTCAGTTTTTCACATGCATTATCCTACTGAGCCCTCATCGTAGCCTCAGGAGGCCCCTTTGTTGCTGTCCCATTTCACAGAACAAGAAACAGATCCAGGGAGCTAAGTCCGAAGCCCACAGCCCGGACACGTCAGTCAGGTCTCCAAGCCGGGTCCGATAGACTCCGAGAAGGACCATGGGAATTAGATCTAACGTTGACTCACCGCAATGTTATTTCACGTGGTTCTCTTTATCAGGGGTCGATTGCAGGGTCTCTCACGCTGCGCTGGGTTCTCTCTCCCCTTCTGCGGGAAAGAGGTCAAGGAAACCTCTCCTCTAACCCTCCAGCTTGACTGTACTCAGCCTTGCTGTGAGTATGTTTCCTTGATCGTATTGTTTTTCCCGGTCTTTGTAGTATCCATTATGGTCAGGTTGCATCCTAACACTCTGTTCCCTGATCTGCAGCCTAAAGATCCGTGGGGGGTTTGCAGCCCTTTCAGAAGTCCTCCCCATAGTTTAGCATTTTGCTGTCCTTACGGAGCCTTGCACGCGGGTGGATAGGCCCTGGCTGCGGGTTTCTGCACCTTTGCGGGACGCTTCCCTCCCGTGCCTGGGAAAGCGCGCGAGCTTTCACAGCAGCAGCCAGGTGCGCTTGCTGTTTGCTTTCCTCCAGGAATGTGGCAGGTTCACCGCTTTCTTGTTTGTTTCTTTTCCCCTCTTAATGGCACTGGAGCCTCTTCCCCATCCTTTTCCTCTCTTGGTGCCATGCTTGAGTGGAACGTTTGCTAACCGAGGAGTCAGTGGACCTTCACGTAGGTGTTTGTTGTGAGCCTCATGTGACCTTTCTCCCCGCCCCCAACAACTTCATTGAGATAGAATCACATGCCATACAATTCACCCATTTAATGTGTTCCCATGACTTTTTGAAGTTGTCTTTCCCACCCCCACCCCCACCCCCACCTTAAACAGTAGAATAACTTCTCTTCAGTTCTCTTTGAGTTGTGCAGGGTAGAAACGATTTTTGTTCTGCTGGAGTGGAAAACTACTCTACAGAAATCTTGTCTTGGTGCAGTTCTTTAGCCTTGAAACTTTTCTCTAAGGCCCATCGGAGTCCTGGGATTTTTCCTGGTGGTCAGACCTTGAAAAGTAGCCGTGCTCTTTGAATCTGCGTTAATACTTCTGTTGGAATCCCCTTTGTCTCGGGCACATGTGGAAAACCTGCTGACCCCGTCGTGGCTTGGTTCCAATAGCCAGGAAGGGTTAGGAACACTTCCTGTCACCCAAGAAGATAATCAGTGACCTCTTTAGTTTAGTTCAGCGTTTTTTAAAGATTTATTTACTTACTTTTAGAGAGAGGGGGGAAGGGAGGGAGAAGAGAGGGAGAGAAACCCCCATGGGACAGAGACCATGTTTTGCCCTATATAACGTGCGCCCACGTGTTTGTGTGCATTACACACGTGACCACTGCACCCGTTATTACACCCGTGGAATGTGATCATCAAACACAGCAAAATATGGTACATCGATCAGTGGCCTCTCAAATGCCTCCAACTGGGGACCTGGCCCGCAGCCCAGGCATGTGCCTTGACTGGAAATTGAACCTTTAGGTTTGCAGGTCAGTGCTCAATCCTCTGAGCTACACCAGCCAGGGCTCATTGTAGCATTTTTTAAAATGGAAAAAATTGGAAACCAAAATATCCCAAACTAGGAGATTACCATATTTTGGGATACTATAATTTATTTACCTAATAAATATGATGATATAGATTTGTATTTGTTGACACTGGAAAAATTCATTCATTAAAAATATATTTATTGAGTGCCTACCATTTGATAAACAGTGTTATAAGCAATTTACAAAAATACCGTGATTACCTATTTTTGGAATATTTCTATTTTTTATATTCAGAAAAGACATCTAGAAATATATGTGGCAAAACATTAATTGTGATTTCTTTGGTAAGATAAAAAGTACTGTGTCTTTTATATTTTGTAAGTTGTTTTCTAGATTGAACATGTATCACATGTGTAACTTAACACATGAAATATATTAGAACCTAAAAAATAGGTTTGATATTTGACAGCCTCTGCCTCGTGTCTTCCAGGTCACTGCCCCCGGAAAGGAGAATCCGGTCCGCATCCTGCGTGTGGTGCGGCAGGTGTGGCTTCAGCACAGGTGTGCTCATCACATTGTGTCTTTCTGTTTAGGGCTGTTTTGCTGCAGCTTCGGAAGTGCTAAAGCACCTGAAGGAAAGATTCCCACCTAACAGTCAGCATGCCCAGGTAATCTGCCCTTTGCGTGGTGTCGGAGTTATTTCCGCAGAGACTGTTTGTACTATTCTGTCATCGAAGTGGGATGTTTTTGAGTCTCCCCTCTGTTACTCACATCTTGGTTCCTTCCTGTGACATCTGTGCACTGAGGTCAACCTAGGTACTTAGGGGACTCTGTGAGCTCTCTTCAAGGAGGCCGGGAAATAAACTCTGAGAAGAGATTTAAAGCAGGGCACTTTGTTCTTCCCGTCTTCATGGTTTTAAATTGGTATTCCTTATTTCCCTAACTGTATGGGAAGAAGAAAAGAAATCATCAATGTCCTTCAGTAAATTAAGTATTAGGTCTCAGTTTTGTTATTTTTTCCTCTTACTTGGCGACTGTAATCTTTTCCTCCCAGAATTGGATAACCTTTTGGGAAGCTGTTGTACCCAGAGGGAATGACTTTATAACGCAGTCCTAGGCCCTCTGTTTCTTACTGCTCTGGTTTTTATCTCTAAAGGGGCCAAAAAAACTACTACAAGGGGCCTCTTTCTCCTCCCCCTCTCACCAAGTTTGATCATCAGTGGGTTAGGGAATTTGAGACCGTATGAGATGGAGGCCTGGGACTCCCCACCCGTGGTCCCTGGGGTGGTCATTCACATGGTCGTTAGATGTGGTGTGAGCACCCATCTGCACATGCCCTCTGTGGAGATCTGGATTCAGAGCACCCAGAGGGAAAGGTGGTAATTAAAGATGGAAGGTAGCACCCGAGGATGAAGGATGGTTCTGTGGTCGTGCTGATGTGGTGAAATAGTTTCGGTCACAGTTCCAGCTGTAACCAAGAAAGTATACAGAAAAAAAAAGATACAATTTAATTTGTAGCTTACAGAAATAATATGTCTGGGCAACAAGATACTCAACCTGACTAGTGCCCAGGGAACTACAAATGAAAGCAATAATGAGATATTTCGTACCCATCAGATTGGCCAAAGTGAAGTACTCTCGCCGGTTCTCGGTGACAATGTGGAGTGGTGAGTGGTGTTGTAGGCTACGGGTGGGGGTGTAAACGGGCACAGCGCGTTTGAACAGATGCGGACTCTGTGAAGGGAAGCGCGTGTGCCCTACAGCCCAGCCTTTCCACCGCTTGCTGTACCCCCGAGGTGAACTCTTACACAAGGAGAGGGGTATGAAAATGTTCATTGCAGCATTTTCCAAAAGAGTGAAAAGTCGATAGCACCTAAACACCTATCAACACAAGAATAGATAGGCTGTCACATGTTCATGTAGTTGAAAACTGTTTACCGTTGAAATGGAATGAACTATAATTTTTTGTATTATCATGTGTAAGGCCCCCCAAATAATGTTGAGCTTAAAAGCAAGTTGTCAAAGGATGCAATATAGTATGATAGTATTTATTTACACAAAGTTTAAAAATCTACAAGGTCAAAAAATGTACAAGGTCTACCATACACTGTTTAAGGGCAAGTATGTATGTTGTGGAAGAATAAGAACATGCATGGGAGTGATAAATACCAAGTCTAGTGCTTACTCTGGAAAAGGAGAGGGGGCATGGGATTGTAAAGCGCTTCAATAATCTGTAATAGCATCTGAAGCAAATAAAGCGAAACGTTGTGATTTCACAAAGTTGATGATTGGTACACACGTGTTGGTGATTTTATTAGGGCTTTTTCACATGCTTGAAATATTTAAAAATATTTTTTAAATAGCAAAAAAAAAGTGTGTGAATTGTAAGGATATTTGCTAAGCAAACCAAAATACTTGTATATCTCTGTTGAATAATAGAGATATATACTTGCCATTAATAGAATAATAGAATAATAGAGATTAACACTTGCCATTTTGCCCCTAATTGCATTTTTTCTTATTAGTTATGGATGCTATGTGATCAAAAAATACAGTTCGACAGAGCCATGCACGACGGCAAGTACCACCTGGCTGACTCGCTGGTTACCGGAATCACAGCCCTCCACAGCATGGAGGGCGTGTACAGGTGAGAAGCCTGGAAACCCAGCCCCTGGGTGGGTCCTCAAAGGGTTTTGTTCTTACTGGTTTTGTGTATGAATTAATGTATTGACTTTAGCTTAGGAAAAAAGTGTTTTCTATTTATTATTTATTTATTACAGATAAGCAAAATGGAGAAAATAAGTAAATACCACCCAGAGATAGTCACCAACATTCTCATATCTATAGTTCCTGATTTTGCTCACGTGTGGACGAACCAAATCAGGAACTACAGATACCGCACGCGCGTACTTGCTTTCTCTCAACAGAGTATTATATCAGGCACAGTTCTTCCCTTCGGGGGTCCAGTTACAGTCTATTTGAGAAAACAGGGACTCTAACCCTGCAAGTGACTATGCTTAGACACCTTGCAAAACACCCACATAACCACGTAGGTTTATTTTGTTTGTGTCAGAAAAGCCGTTGTACTACAGGCTCAGAACCAAATGTCAGAGGCACACAAGCTTCTACAGAAATTGTTGATTCATTGTCAGAAAACCAGGAACACGGAAATGGTGATCAGGTAAGAGAGGCCCCCCGGGCGTCTCCCGGATGGTTCCAGTGGGGGGAGCCCTCACCCGTGTCTCCCTTCGCGGGCAGTGTCCTGCTGTGCGTGGCGGAGCTGTACTGGCGGTCGTCCTCCCCGGCCATGGCGCTGCCCGTGCTGCTGCAGGCCCTGGCACTGTCCAAGGAGTACCGGCTACAGTACCTGGCCTCCGAGACGGTGCTCAACTTGGCTTTTGCCCAGGTAAGCCGATGTCTCTTTTTTTTTTCAGCACATGTTTGTACTCAAGAACTGGCAAGGCTGGCACTACTTTTTGGTTTTGAAAAGGATAGTAATGAGCTTTCATTTCTTACTATTGAAGTCTGGGCATGTAGTCTCCATGGCGAGCCCTCCAGGGAGGTCGGGAGTTGTGAACACGTTGACACCTCCCAGGGGCACTGGCCTTGCCAGGCTGCGGCACTTAGTCAGGGGGACTCGCCTCTTCACTGAGGACACTTGAATCACATTGATGATTAGCTGGCCCAGACCTATGCTTGATTTAACTAGGGGATGCATAGAGTGAAGAAATGAGGACGTCATACGTTCATTAAAAGGTTTTGGAAATGAAAATTTTTTTACGTTTGTTTTCTATCTCCCTTTGTGGAATGGAAAGGCAATGTGAGAAGGGATTCTTGTTTTTTCCCCACCGTACCCCACGATACCTAGTAGGACCTACATAGAGAAGGCTTTTAATATTTATTGAATGAATATTTTGAACTCACTGAAGGAATCTGCTGAGTAAGCAGAGGTTCCCCAAACTAATTGTGCATCAGAAATATTGGAGAAATTTAAAAAATATTTAAAAACCTGGCCTTGCCTGGCACCTATTGAGTCAGCGCTCTTGGGACGGAGTCCAGGAGTCTGTGTTCTTTAGGGGCTTCCTGATGATCTTCTGTGCCTTAATTAAGGTTAAATTCACATAACATAAAATTTACCATTTTAACCATTTTAAAGTATACAATTGAGTGAATATCTATATTATATCTATATATATAGGTGTGTGCTAATCTCTATAGGGAATATTTTAGAATATCTACAGTGTTTTGAACAATTGCCCTATCTAATTCCAGAATATTTTCATTGCACCAAAAGGAAACCCCATTCCCATTAAATAGTCACTCCCATCCCCTCCCCTCCCTGGAAGTCCCTGTCAACCACTGATTTACTTTCTGTCTCTACAATTTGCCTATTCTGTATGTTTCTTTTTTTTTTTTTTTAAGATTCTATTGATTTATTTTTAGAGAGAGGAGAAATGATAGGAGAAAGAGAGGGAGAGAAACATCAATGTGTGGTTGCTTCTCATGCGCCCCCTACTGAGGACCTGGCCCACAACCCAGGCATGTGCCCTGACTGGGAATTGAACTGGTGACTCTTTGGTTTGCAGGACCGTGCTCCATCCACTGAGCTACACCAGCCGGGGCCCTATTCTGTATGTTTCATATAATGGAATCATACAATATCTGGCCTTCTGTGTCCAGCTCCTTCACTTACTGTGATGTTTTCAGGGTTCATTCATGTTGTAGCATATACTACATTGCTTTTAGCAGCAGAGTCATATTCCATTGGGTGAATACATGTTTCATTTATTTATTCATCAATTCATGGACAGTTGGGTTGTGTCCACCTTTTGGCTACTATGAATAGCTGTTCTTAACATGCATGTACAAGTTTTTGTGTGGATATCTGGTTTCATTTCTCTTGGGTATATTTGAGAGTAGAATTGCTAACATGTGATAATTCAGTTTAACTTGATTGTTTTTTTATATTGAACTACTGCTACATTCCTGGGGTAAATCCCAGTTGGTCACAATGTACAGTTCTTTTAATGTGCTGCTGGATTGGGTTTGCTAGTATTTGTTGAGGATTTTTTCTCTTATAATCACAAGAGATGGTAGTTTTGTTTTCTTGTGATAGCTTTGTTTTGCTTTGGTACTAGGGTAATAATGACCTCACAAATACTGGCCTCTTCTATTTTTTGAAGTGTTTGAGATAGATTGGTGCTAATTTGCAACTGTTTAGTAGAGCCCTGGCTGGCATGGCTCAGTTGGTTGAGTGTCCTCCCAGGATGCTTGCTGACAGGCTGACTCCTCCCTGTGTATGACAGAAAGCAAACATAAGAAATTTTTCATTCCCCAACCTTTCAATGAACATATGACTTCCTCCTGTCTTTACTCTCTTCACCCCCTAGTTAAATCAAGCATAACCCTGGGCCAATCAATCATTAATTATGATTCCAGTGTCCTCAATGAAGAGGCGAGTCCCCCTTACTAAGTATGCGCAGCCTGGTGAAGCTAGTGTTCCTGAAAGGTCACAGGTTCAATTCCCAGTCAGGGAACATGCCTAGGTTGTGGGTTTGGTCTCTGGTTGGGGGGTGGTGTGGGAGAGGCAGCTGATTGATGTATCTCTCTTGTTCATCCATGTTTCTCTCTGTTTCTTCCTCCCTTCCCCTCTCTTTAAAAGTAAATAAATAGCTCTGGCTGGTGTGGCTCAGTGGATTGAGCACCAGCCTGCAAACCAAAAGGTCACCGGTTCGATTCCTGGTCAGGGCACATGCCTGGATTGCAGGCCAGGTCCCCTTTGAGGGGGCACACAAGAGGCATCCACACATTGATATTTCGCTCCCTCCCTTTCTCTTTCCCTTCCCCTTTCTCTAAAAATAAATAAATAAATAAAATCTTTCTTTAAAAAAAAGACAATATACAGATGATATGCCCACAACCCAGGCATGCGCCCTAACTGGAATAGAACCAGCAACCTGTCACTTTGCGGGGACGACGCCCAACCCACTGAGTCAGGGCTGCGTGTTGTCCCATGTGGTCACCACCCACAGTCCTTTTTCTAGTTTCTTAAGGCAGAAGTTTGGCTTGTTGATTTGAGATCTTCTTTCTTTCTTAATTTCTTTTTCAATGTACGCCTTTGCAGCTTTACATCTTCCTCACTGCATCCTGGTGTATTTGTTCATCTCCAAGTGTTTTCTAACTTCTCTCTTGGTCTCTTTGGCCCATTGGTTCTGTAAGGGTATGTTGTTTACTTTCCATATATTTGTGAAGTTTCTGGATTCCCTTCTGTTTTCTAATTTCTGATTTCTAATTTCATTCCCTGTGGTCAGAGAAGATGCTATGTGGTATCAGTCTTTTTAAACGTATTACTATCTTGTGGCCTCACGCATGGCCCATCCTGGAAGATGTCCCAGTGTACTGTTGGGGGTGCTCTGGAGGCGACCGTTACGACTCCTTGGTTTACAGTGTTGCTCAGTCTTTCCTTTCCTCGCTGGCCTTCTGTCTAGTCAGTCTGTCCATTATTGAGAGTAGAGCAGTGGACTGTAATTGTTGAACGCTCTGTTTCTCTGTCCCGTTCTGTCAGTTTTTGCTTAATATATTTTGGGGTTCTGTTTGGTGTGTATGGGGTTCTGCTTATATTTGTATCTTCTTGGTGCATCGACCCTTTTATCAGTATATAATGTCCTTGTCTACTGTAATAGGTTTTCACTTCAGGTCTATTTTGTCTGATATTAGTATAGTCACCCCACCTCTAGTTACTGTTTGAGTGGAATATCTTTTTCTGTCCTTTACTTTCAGCCTATTTGTCTTTTTTTTTTTAAAGATTTTATTTATTTATTTTTAGAGAGGGGGGGGAAGGGAGGTAGAAAGAGAGGGAGAGAAACATCAATGTGTGGTTGCCTCTCATGTGGCCCCCAATGGGGACCTGGCCCGCAACCCAGGCATGTGCCCTGACTGGGAATTGAACCAGCAACCCTTTGGTTCGCATCCCTTGTTCAGTCCACTGAGCCACAGCAGCCAGGGCCTATTTGTGTCTTTTAGTCTAAAGTGAGTTTCTTGTAGATAGCATATAGTTAGATCATTCTTTTTGATCGACTCTGCCTTTTCTCTGCCAATCTCTGTCTTTTCCATTTATTTAATTGTGGATAAGAAAGGACTTATTCTCCTTTGCTATATTTTCTATATGTCTTACACCTTTTTCGTTCCTCAGTTCTGGCATTAATGCTCTTTTGGTGTTAGGCATATGTTTTCTAGTATACCATTTGAATTTCCTGTTGTTTCTTTTGACTGTATGCTTTTGAGATATTTTCTTGGTGGCTCCTCTTCCTCCAGTGATTCTTAGGCAGGTGTTCCAACCCTTCAGAGTCACCAGTCTAAAGGGTTTTGGTGCCGAATCTTTTTGCAAAGACGAAACTATCACAGTGTGAACACTACTCCCTCCTGTTTCAGTCGGAGTCTGAGATCAGACTCTCACGCTGTGTATTTTCTAAGAGCGTAGCGCACGTGTGTGTGGTGCCCGTCGGGGAGAGGGTGAGCTGGACACGGACATGGCCTCCCGGAGAGGAGAGCCAGAGGGGGCCCCTGTGGCGGGCAGTGTGCGGGGTGTGCACGGTGGCGCGGTGTTTCTTTTTCAGCTCATCCTTGGAATCCCAGAACAGGCCTTGAGTCTTCTCCACATGGCCATCGAGCCCATCCTGGCCGACGGAGCTGTCCTGGATAAAGGCCGGGCCATGTTCTTGGTGGCCAAGTGCCAGGTGGCTTCAGCGGCTTCCTATGAGCCACCAAAGAAAGCTGAAGGTAGGAAACCATAGAAAGATCGCTAAGCAACCCTATTGCAGAGAGCTTCTAAAATGGAGGACCCAGAAGAAGAACAACTGGGGGCAGTGTTTAAGTTCTTAGTGCTCACAATTGTATGTTAACGTTTCATGGAGGATTTAAAGTGCTTTCGTGTGCGTGTTTGTCATGGAAGCTGAAGGCAAACGAATGTTTATTCACCCCAGAGAATCAGGCACCGGGCTGGAAGCCAACACTAAAGACCTTCTGTCTTACTCTAGTGTCTTTTTCCCCCGGACAGAGCTGGGGCTAAAAGTGCCTGGGCAGCACAGGGAAGGTCGTCAGTAGTACTGCGCCCGCTCTGTGTGGTGCCAGGTGGGTGCTGGAAGGATCGGGGGGCACTCCGTGAGGTACATGACTGTGTAATCACTACACTGTGCACCCGAAACCAATACGGAAAACACTGAACGTAAATCCTAGTTGAAAGATTAAAAAATAAATTTTAAAACCTGTTCAAGAGCTAATAAACACAAAATGTAAGTTAAAGTTATAAGAAAGTGTCTGGTACATGTTAACTCCGTAAAAGTAGATGTTAAGTGTTGGAAACGATATGCGAAGTGTTGAGTTAGCATGTGCGATATTCCCCCCTTTCCGTCAGCTCTGGAGGCCGCCATTGAGAACCTCAGTGAAGCCAAGAACTATTTTGCGAAGGTTGACTGCAAAGAGCGAATCAGAGACGTCGTGTACTTCCAGGCCAGACTCTACCACGCCCTGGGGAAGACCCAGGAGAGGAACCGATGTGCCATGCTCTTCCGGCAGCTGCATCAGGAGCTGCCCTCCCTCGGGGTGCCCTTGATAAACCACCTCTAGCGAGAGTGTCCCTGCTGGGCCGCGTATGAGATTTTGGACTTGTTTACATTCCCTCCCTCCACATAAATGCTCTTTTTGATGTCTGTTTAGTCAATAAACTGCATTCGGACTCGTTTGTCTGATTTTGCTGCTAAAATACACGTATTTGTTCTCCCTTTTCCTTCTGATAGCAAAGACACCAACTTTTTGTTAATAACCAGCTCTTAGGGTGTTAAAGATTGTGTTCGTTCTGAAGAAAATTGCCCATATCTTATTAGAAACTGCACACTCCCCACCATTATGCAAATCCGTTTACCCCTGTGCTCAGGCAGGACCCCTTCCGGGTGTCGGTGGATCTCGCCAGCGGGTCAGCGCAGGTGTTTCTGTGGCTTGAACTTCCTTCTGAAGCTGCCTTGCTTTGTAGGGCTGCAGGGTGCTGGTAGTGGCCCGCGCCTGCTCGTGAATACACATTGGCCCCTGACTGGAGCTAGAAAGGAAATGATGTGTTTACGGTTTTTGGACCAATGACAAGCATAGTTCATTCACTTTCCGGGTGTTGGCTTTCTTATATCTTCTGCATGGGTATATGTTTTTCTGTAACTCTGTACATAAGGGATGATGATAACTTAAGTGTCGGACGGAATTCATCATGAATAAGGAGACTGTAAATTAAGGAAGCCTCTGAGGCTCGGAGGTGCGTAGTTGCCACCCCTCCAGCACACAGTGCGACCCCACAGTTCATCAGCGGCCGGTGGTTGCTTTGTCTGTTCCTGGACGTGTTCCCCTTGAGTGTTCCCAGAAAAAGCCCAGGGTTTCAACAGCAACAAGACACCAACCAAAGTTCGCAGCTTCTGTCATTGGTGCGCTCTCTGTTAAATTTAAACCTGATGGGAAATAATTTATCTCCAAAGCTCTGTGAAGCCACGTAAAACAACTCCCACTCATTAGCATGTGTGTGCTGGCCAGAGACAGCTGCTCTGGAAACAGGAAATGTCAACGCAGAGATAGAGACGCCAGTGTGTGTTGATGGTACAAATTTTCCCTTAAATTTATTTAAAAGGTTATGTACATAGAGGGTAAAAATTAAATACTCTTTTTAAAAATATTTACTTTTAGAGGGAGGGGAAGGGAGGGAGCAAGAGGGAGAGAAACATTGATTCCACAATGCAACCCAGGCATCTGCCCTGATCAGGAATTGAACCGGTGACCTTTCACTTTACAGGATGACGCCCAACCCACTGAGCCACACCAATCAGGGCAAAAATTAGGTATTCTTAAGGGCTGTATAGTAAAAAGTAATTCTCCCCCCCAGGAAGTTACTGTAACTATATGTGTCTTTTTATTCTTCTAAATACATTCATTGGATGTCATTTTTAGTCAATATGTTTTAACTAAGATCCTCCCAATCTAAGAAGGGATATCAGTCACTCTGCCTCAGTGTAAGAAGTTTCAAGAGACGGGGCAAGGTTGTTTCGCTAACCCCTCAGGTATCAACATTAAAAACCAAATGTTACAAAACTTGACCAAGCCTGGCTACATAATTTGGGGGGCCCAGCGCAAAGTAAAAATCAAGGCCTGTAGTACGCAGAGCCCTAAACCAGATAGGGGGCCCTTCCGTGGCCGCACACCTGTGGAGCCAGCTCACGCGTTCACCCTGACTGCTGGATCCAATGCTAGTGTAAAGACGCCATGGCTCCCTGTCACCTGCGACTTAGAGCTGTTGTCTTGGCCCACCTCCTCCAGGGAGGAGTCCTGGGTTAAGTGGGAAGTTGGAAACATCAGTGATCCCCAAACAGACCTGTCTGGGTTCCAGCTAACTGGCTTCTTCCTGGTGGAGCATTTGGTGGGAGGAGGCAGAGTCAGACTGGGATAGTGGGGAGTATAAAAACCGGTGATTTGGCCAAATGGGGTGAGGATCTGGTGAGGAGGGAATTGCAGCTACAGAGCCAGTGGGCATTCAGGTCTACAACAGAAATCTTAGGATGTATCCTCAGAGGGGAAGAGAAGGGGGCTCGGCACGGCAGGAATTCTACCCAGCAGGCTTGGTGTTGAGCCTTTGCAGCCCTGGGGCGGGTGGGAGCAAATAGCTGAACACTGACAGTGCCCTATTGTAAGGTATGTAAGTTAACATATTTAACCTTCACTATAATCCTGATTGAGGTAAGCAATCGTATTGACCCCATTAAACAGGTGTAGAGACCTCCCTCAAGCTCACACAGCTCGTAGGTAATAGAGCTGGGAACCCAACCTACTGGGAGCATAACCCTGCAGGGGCCTGTCCCAGAGCTTTGAAAAGTGCTACGCTGATGTTGTGAATAATCTGTTTCAGTGTGTTGAACACATAATAGATAATACCAGTTGTCATTTCTTTAGCGCCCAGTGTAGGCCAGACATCGTGCTACAGGCACCATCTGTCATGTGAAGCCAAATACCATTTTACAAGCGACAGCCCGGGCCCCAGAGAGCTGGCCTGCCTCCGCTCCCTCTCCAGGGAGAATCAGTCAGGAGCCAGTGAGGATTCAGGGCCTGTGTGACAGGCCCCTCCACCTCCGCTCTTCTTTCACCTCTGTGCTCCCCTGCATGTGTTGAACATTTCTACTGGTTCAGGGTGTCTTCAGTTTTGTCCTGATGCTTTGGGTGGTTATGCTGATTTTGTTCCTCCTCACAGTACGTCTAAGACAAACGAAGAACTTCATCCATGCCCCTGCTGCTTTCCCCTTTCCTACTGTTGTTTCTGTTTGGGGCAGACAAACATGTTAACTCCACTGCCTATTGAATGCAAACTTCTCAGGGTCTTTTGTTTTCTTTCTTTCTTTCTTGTCAGCATTTTCCTACTGTCTGGTTGGCTGGGAAAGAATTCAGTGAATAATGGCATGATTAATCCGATGTCTGTACCCGGAAGTTCAAGGTATGGGAGGTGGAACCTTCTAATGAACAACCTGAGCAGAACACAGAACCGTTCAGGACGGAGACGATGAAGCTTTGGCAGGGGCTTAGGATGCTGTCCTCATAGGTAAGATCATTTTAAAGTCTCGCTTTTCTTAAAAATTTTATTGACTGATTTGGAGAGTGAGAGAACCATCAATTTGTTGTTCTACTTATCTATACACTCATTGGTTGATTTCTTATTTTTGCCCTGACCAAGGATTGAACCCACAATCTTGGTGTATTGGGATGATGCTCTAACCAACTGAGCTACCCAGCCAGGGCTGAACACGTTTTCTTAAAGAGAAGATTCAGATGCTTTGTTGACAGGTTTTCTTGGCAGTCCCTGTTGTCAAGACAACAAGATCTGTTTGCCTAGAAATAGGTTTTTCTGGTGTTCTTGGAGGAGGAAACTCAGAAAGCAAGGCCAATTCTTGTTTTTCATGTCGCTGAGAACAAAATGGTTTGAGTGGAGTGATTTCTATCACAAGAGGGGCTGGACGTCAATGAAGGCCCATCGTGAAGTCCTCTGCTTTGTTTTAATTCACCTTAATAAGAAAGGCAATGATTGATGGCGTTTTTAGCTCTGTGCCAAGTACAATAATAGTTAACACCTTTGAGCACTTATATGCCAGGCACTGAGCTATTATTATCTCAACACACATAAACAATGGTATTGAAACCCCAAGACCAGCCTGAGAGGTGGGTTTATTATCCCTGTTTGACAGCTGATGAAACCAAAGTTCTTGTCCAAGGCCACAGAGCTGAGAACTCTCAAAGCTGGGATTTGAACTAGGTCTCCCTGATTCCACAGTCACTGCTTTCAACCACAGAGCTGAAGGTAAACAAATGAATCAGCTGTAGTACCTCTCTATACTCCAGGAATTTATAGCTCCCTTGGCAAGTCAGAACGCATGCGTGAAAAGAATAAGGAAGACAGGGTGGCAGAGCGTCAAAGAAATAGTAGGGACAGTCCTTGCTATAGATCAGAGAGGAAACAAGGAGGCCCTGGGTCACAGCATTTCAGGAAATGCTTCCAGAAAGAAGTGGATCTGGGGCTAGCGATTAGATCTGAACGGACTCTTTCTCACAAAATTGGCTTTTAACTTCACACAGCTGTGTGTACACCGATCTAAATTTCTGACTGTTAGCTAGAGTTCTAAGAAAACACAGGCAATTCAGTATCATGATGTGAACGTATAGAATTGTGTATCTTAACATGTAACAGGAGAAGACATCAACCAGTATCTATTTTGGCTTCTGAAGAAAAGCAGTGCTTGCCAAACTCTTGTCTGCTGGCCAAATCTGGCATGTCACCTGTTTTTATAAGGCCTGTTAGCTCAGAATGGTTTATACATCTTAACTGGTTGAAGAAACATGAAAACAATAACATTCTGTGATTTGAAAATTATGTGCATATCAACTTTCGGTGTTGTAAATAAAGTTTTATTGGGACACAGCCACGTCCACGCATTTACTTTTGGCTGTGGCTGCACGGTCGTTGCCAACCAACACTGGATGGTCTGCAAAAGCCTGAAATATTGGCTCTCTGGCCCTTTGCAGAAAAAGTTTGCTGACCCTGTCACAAAACCGTTCAGGCATGTTCTCTATCAATCCGAATACCTTTTGAGGGGGAAGAAAATAGAAAAACACAGCACCATTAGAAAAATCCACCCTTCAGAATTGACAGTTAACATCTGACCATCAGCTTCAAATCCATTTATAAGTAAAAGGCATGCAAGCTGATGACGTTCGTCAACTGACTAGAACACGCTTCACTGATCCAGCGCCCCGGTGGCTCCCAGGTCTCTACCGTTCGGGGCAAGGCAAGTCGGGAGCGCTGGTGGTCGCGCCGCGGCGCTCTGGGCGGTGCGAGAGCGCCCCAGCCGCCTGGAAGCACCGGGGGCGCTGAACAGCAGCGGGCTGGAGAGCCACTCGGCCGACAAGAGGACTTGGAACCTTTCATTAATCTGGCTCTTGACTCCCTTCTCAGTTCTTGATTGACCTTTTGGCTGCTTGGCAGACTCCGTGAGCCACCCGGGAACTCTTGGTTCCAGGCGGGCAGGCCTGGCAGCCTTCGAGGGCTTCTCTCCTCTCCCCCCGCGGCGCTGATACCCGGCTGGGGCACTAAACACGCACGTAAGGCTCCAGCCGAGTAGGGCGCCGAGAAGGTAGCTTGTTTGCCAAGCCTATGATGTTTTCCACGCAAAGCATCTGAGTAGTTTTCGGGAAAAGCCAGACTTCACTGGGCATCGTTGAGTTTGGTACATCCGTGCAGAATTGGGGTGGGGAAGGTACCCGGTCCCTCAGCATTGAGGGCGGGCCCTGGGCAGTGGCCAGGGGGGGTGCGGACCGGGGCTCCCCCGAATGGGTGTCCCGTAGCCTCGGGGAACTTCCCGGGACTCAGCCGCCGCCCTCCCCTCCCCTTTCCCCTGTTTGGCTGAACAAAGCCAAGCCAGCCCGCCGAAGGGTGCCGCGGCCGCCGCGGGGAGAACCCGGGCAGGTGCGCGCGGTGGGCGGGGGCGAAGTTGCCGCGCAGCCCCGGCGCCCGTGCCCCAGGCGGCGCTCTCCGCTCCCCGCTCCCCGCAGGTCCGCGGCCTCCTCCCACCCCCCCCGGCCGGGCCGCACCCCCTGCGCCGCCTCCCCCCTTTCTTCTCCTTTCTCTCCGCCTCGCCGTTACTTTCGCCTCCGCGGGCTCCCGCCTCCCCGCCCTCCCCGGCGCCCGGCCAAGCGGCGGGGACGCGCCGAGCGACGCGCGGCGGACGCGGGCGGGGCCGGCTGTGCGCCCGGGTTTCAGCGGCCGCGGCCAATCCCTGCGCAGCCCGCGGCGGCGTCGCGCCCGAGCCGGGACCCGGGCGGCACCTCCGGCCCCCGCCCCCCGCGCGCCCGCCGGGGCCGAGCGGAGCGGAGCCGAGCCGGGGGCACAGAGCGCGGGAGGCGGCGGCGCGGAGCCCAGGTGAGCTGGCGGGAGCCGGGTCGCGGGCTGGGGACGCAGCCACTGCACCCCCGGCGCCTTCCGCCTCTCCCGGAGGGGGAACCACTGCCGCGTTTGCAGACAAAGCCCTGAGGCCGGTCTGGGCTCCCTCCCCAAGGGGACCCCACGTGCGCCGCCCCGCGCCCCGCCACGTGGGGGCGAGGTCCCTGGCGCCCCTTCCTCCGCATCCTCTTGAGTGCCGGGGCCTGGGGTGGCCTCTCGGCGGGACCGCGCCCGGCCCCGGGTGGCAGGGGCGGTCCCGGAGTTTGGAACCGAGGTCACCAGGGGCCGGGGCAGCCCAGGATTTGGGAGGCGGCCTAGGCCCACCCCCCCTCGCGTGTGACAGGTGGGGGGAGCTGGAGCGTACAGGGGAGGAGAGGGCCCACGGACTTGGAGCACCCCACCCCCGCAGCCCGCTGGTCTTGGGGGCAAACCCAGGCCCTGGGAGGTTGGACACCAGGCGGCAGGACCCTAGGCCAGCCCCTGTGGGGCCGGGGACCGTTGCCTCTCCTCAGTCGGCCACTGGCCTCCGCCGCCCCCAGACCCCTAGTCTCTCCGCCAGAACCTCACAGGCTCGGTCCTCCTGACCTAAATTCACCCCGGGGCTGCAGCAGGCTCGCTGTGCCTGCAGAGAGGTGCCTTTGGGACGCGGGGATGCTGGGCCCGGCCCCACTCAGCATCGGGTCTTGGTGCCTGGGGTGCCTCCCGCTCCCGCCTTGAGCTTTTTCTGGCACCCCACCCCCTGCACTCACTGCCCAGTTTGGGAAGTAGGGTGTTTTCACAGCTCCGCCAGCCATCCTGGCGGCTCTCTGGGCGCCGAAGACGGTGCACCTCAGCCCCTCCGAACCCTTCCCCCCAGAAGGTTGGGGCAGGGGGATGGCGTTGGGGGGGGGCCGGAAACTCAGTGCAGGAGGGGGGCGTGCTGGTCTCGGGGTGGGACGTGCAGGGGCCACCTGCTTAGAGGCAACTTTTGCCTTCCTCAGCCCTGTAGTCCCCTCCGCCCCAGGGACGGAAACTTCACGTGCCCTGGAGCTGTGCAGTCGTTTACTGCGCCCCTCTCCTGGCTCTTTGTCCCCATAGGCATCCTTGTTCCTGGGGGGAGGCAGGGGCCGCAGGAAGAGGAGGGCTTCGGGGGAGTGAGACCCCTCCTCCCACGAAAACACGCAGTCGAAGAACAAGCGATGCATACACATGCTATGCAAATGTAGCTTCTTGGTGAGCCTGGACCCTCCCTTTAGATTGCTGCTCCCAAACCCTTCCTAGGTAGGAAGCAGCCATTTGTAGTGAGAGTTTTTGTTTTTTTAAAACAAAACCCACTATGCTGTGGGTTGCATGCATTATCCCATTTAATGCCTGAGCATAGCCTACGAGGCTGTGATGTTTATCCCCATTCTCCGGAGGAGGAGATCGAGGCTTGAAATAATCCTGCAGTGTTGCTAGAAGTTGGCTCCATTTATGGATGGGCTCAGAGAGGTGAAATAACTTGCCCAGGGTCACACAGCCAACCCAGGTGTGTCAGGTCCTCGAGCCTTTGCACATTGCCACTTGTTCCAGAGCAGGGACCCGTGCAGTCCCCCCAACCCCCAGCCGCAGCCTCTTGAGTCCAGATTTGTTTACTAAACCTGGAGCACACAGATGCAAGCAGACGTGGGTGATGCCCGTCAGCTGAGGCTTGTCTTTGCTCTGGGGTTGTTGATGGTCTGGTAGCCAAATATATTTACTGATAACTATGCAGTAGCTCTCATCAGGGGCGGCCCCACCTCCTGGGGAGGGTTTGGAAAAGTGTGGGGGCGACTCTGGTTGTCAGAATGATGCTGAGTTCTCCTGGCTTTGGGTGGGCAGGAGCCAGGGATGCCAGATGTCCTGCAAGCAGGCCAGGGCTTCGGCAGACGTGGTGAAGGCCTGCCCGGCCCTCGATGCCAGGAGTGGCCTTGCTGAGACACACCAGGAGAAATAAGTGCTGTGGGAATGAAGGGAGCAGAGAGCAAGGGGGCTCCCTGAAGGAGGTGTTATTTGTGCTGAGCCTGGAAGGGTGGGTTAAAAAGTGGAGTTTGGATGGGAGGAGGAGGGGAGGGAGATAGGACGGGTGACCTGGCAGGGGAAACTTCCTGCAGTCTTGTGGAGAACTTCAGTCCAGTTCCAAGATGGGCTGGTGGGGGGGAGGCCTCTCTCCCAGGAGGAAGGATTGGGCCAGGTGGGGTAGGTCAAGCCTTATTTTCAAGGCATTTGGGCTCAAATTTTGTCTATGTATTTATTTTTAGAGAGAAGGGAAGGGAGGGAGAAAGAGAGGGAGAGAAACATCAATTGGTTGTCTCATGCACACCCTGACTGGGGACCAAACCCACAACCCAGGCATGTGCCCTGACCAGGAATCGAACTGGCCACCTTTCGCTTTGTGGGGCACTGGGCAGCCCACTGAGCCACACCAGCTCAGATTTTAATGCAGACCACAGAGTCTCCCTTATTCTGCCATGAATTCATTTGATGGAAGGGCTCAGACAAGGGCAGTAACATGTTCAGGGTCACTGGGACCGTCTCCCTGGCACGCCACCTTCTTGTGGCTGCGGTAGCAGATGGTTCCCATTTCCTTTCCCTATCCTAGAGGTTTGGGGCAAATGCTATTTAAGATTTTCCTTTGGGTCAGAGGGCCTTCCTTGTATTGCCGTTTTTCACAGATGTTTTGCTTTCCTAATAGCTCCTCTCTCTGGACTGGGCTGGAGAGCCTGGTTCCACGTTGCTGGCGCTTCTGTGAAAATTCCCTGTGGAGTGGAGTTTTCTCCTTTCGGGCTGTGCGGTGTACCCTACTGACCTGTTAGCGACATGGGACCTTTTGTGTCTGGCTTCTCTGTGTGTTTTGCTTATCCATTCATCTGTTGCTGGACACTTTGGTTGTTTCTACCATAAGGGCTTCTTAAGGCCTCTTTATTCCTTTGCTTCTGCAGCCCCACAATTAATAAACCTCTGGGCATAAGTCATTATTTAAAAAATTTACTGATGTGAGAGAGAGGGGGGATTTGTTGTTCTGCGAATTTATGGGTTTCAGCGGTGGATCCCTGTGTGTGTCCTGACAGGGGACCAAACCTGCAACTTGGATAGATCAGAATGATGCTCTCACCGCCGGAGCCACCTGGCCAGGGCAGGACATTGTTTTGCCACTCCGTTTGCAGGGCGAGGGTGATGGAAGAAAAGATTCTCTGAAATCAGCTGGGACCAGCTTCCTGGAGTGAGGTTTTCAGGACCACCTACTCCTCCCCAGGAATCCTCATGTCCTTTGCAGCCCACTGTCCCCCGGGGCAATGCCCAGGGGTTCCGCAAGTGTCGTTTTCGGGGAGTTTTGATTTCATTTAGGTCCATGCTTTCCAGTCACCATGATTTGTTAATTGTTAGGTCCCTGTGTGATTTCACGGGTGTATATTTTGTAACACTTTTCCAGGTGTATTTTCAATACACGAAGTAAAGGAAGTTTCACGAGGTAGATCATGCCTTCTTCACCCTGTGGCCAGGTGTGGAGTCACCTCAGTCTCTCCCGATGCCCACTCAAGTGACTGAGCTTCCTGAAAAAACGAGCTGGCAGGAAGCCCAGAAAAGGCCAGCCCCTCCCATTTGACAGGTGGGGTCTTTTCAGAGCCTGGACTGTGAGCTGGGCACGTTCATACAGAAGACCCACTCTGCAGCCACCCACATGGGGGCCTCGGTGGCTCCATTTTATGGATGAGAAAATCAAGGCCCAGGGCCCCTTGGATCTGTGTAGTTTCTTGACAGGCTCTCGAGTGTCCCCTAGCTGCCTCCCTTTTCTCAGAGTGGATGCCACCACCTCCAGGAGGTTGTGCGTGGAAATAATTTCTGAATGGTTTTGCTCTCTGAAAAAACAAGAGTTTGAATGAGTATTTTTTCCGTCTTCCCTGATTGGATGCCTTCTTCAACAAAACGGGAGGGGGCGGAGTGTGAGAGGAGGAAGGAGGCCAATGCGGTGAGACTTGGGAGGGAAGACCCACCCCCTGCTCCAGCATTCCCTGCTGGGTGATGTTAGTGACCAAAATGGGGAAGGAATGATTTTAGCCAATGTTTTTGGTTTCAACTGTGTCTGTAGTATTGCTGCTGATTTTTTTTCAATTATGGAACATTTTAAGCGTAGAGAAAAGCCTCAGTTTTGTGTTGTGGGCTGGCTCGTGTGGTTGGAATGCTGGAAGGAGGCCTGGGAGGTGGTGGGAAGTGGGTAGGGCAGGTCACTGGCTCTCAGCCCCGGTGAGCTCTCCCCAAACCCATACTTTTGGGGGCTGGTGGCAGGCTCTGCCCTGGGAACTGAGGAATTCGGGGGCTTGGTGCCTGTCCCCAAGGAGCTCCCAGGTGAGCAGTCTGTGAATTGTTGGGGAGTGCTTTGGAAAAGATAAGCGATTCCCTTTTGAAAAGGAGAGAAAGAAAAATCCAAGAGCCTGTGGTGCCCCCACCCCCACCCCACCCTGAAACTATTTTTATGTTGTCTCTCTGTCTTCTGTTGGTTTCTGTAAATAGTTCAGAGATGGCAGTGGGAGAGAGAGAAATGCTAATCACAACTTGGAGAGTAGAGAGAGGGATGCCGCCCCGCTCCTCCCTGCCCAAGGAAGTGGGAGGCGTGAGCACTGGGAGGCTGAGGTCTTTGTGGCTGGGACACAAGGTAGGAAGTGAGTGGGAGGGGGGCCCTGCGGGATACCCTCCGCAGAAGGAGTTTAAGGGGGGAACCAGAGGTTTGAGTTGGGGGGCAGGGTGTAGGGGAAAGGGCACCTCCCTTAGGCCTTCCTAAAGGTACGCTGGGATTTATGCCTTCAGTGCCTCTAGTGGGGAGAGATTTCATTGAATATCATTGCAGACAATTCTCCCACACTCTGGGTCCAGGTGTGGGGGACAGGGCTGGACCCGGACCCCCCAGCTGCTCCTAGTCCTCTTTGCCCTGGGCTGGGGTTGCTTTGTGCTGGAGGCTGGGAAGGGAGGGAGAGAGAGCGCTAGATCGAGCATCACCCCCAAAGGCAGGGCACAGGGAGGGAGGAGGGCTGCGGGCGTGCAAGGCGAGGGTGCATGTGGACTCCTGTGGTTTCCAAGTCGGCCCCCTCTGTCTCTGATTTGCTAAGCAGGAGAGTGTTGGAGTCAAAGTCTCTTTTCATTACAAGTTGCAATTCCAGTTGTTTCTCTGCCTTTTCCTTCCATTCGGTGAAAGGTTGGGAGGGGTTCAGTGGATGAAGAGGAAGGAAATAAGGTTGTTCCGACCTCCCTTTCCAAATTCCCCCCATCCCCATAGTCACACTTCCTCCAATTTCAAGGTCGCAGGTGTACATCTGTCCCTAGATACCCGGCTGTGTGTGGGGGCCCCTCTTCATGGGGCTTCATCGTTGGCTGAGTAGTGGCCACCTGGCAACTCTTCACACCACTGAGCTTGTTGCTCCGTAAGCATCCAGGGCTGCTGGGGGCATGGGCTGCGGGGATCGGGTCACCAGGTCCTTGTCCCGGCCTAGCCCTGACTGCTCAGCCACCTTGGGGAGGTCGCCCCACCTCCCTGGGCCTCAAGACTGCCCTGGTGCACTGGTCGTGAAGGCTGGGAGAGCTGGCAGGTTCTCCTCGCACGAGTGAGCCGGGGTGCGAAATGATGTTCTCATCATATTACTGTTTAATTTTGTGAGAAGGTGATGCATGTGGATAACAGTTAGAGTGGGGTTAGCGATACAACGCTTTTAATATAAATCAAAACCAATCGAGGGGCTTGAACTTGACAGCCACCGAAGAGCTTTCTTGGCTACAGCTTCCGTTTGGGGAGCGTTTGCTGGGTGCAGGTCCCCAAGGTGATGCGGGTAAGGAAAGGGGATGTGCGCCTGGTCACCAGGTTCTACCTCTCTGGGAGCCTTTCATTTCACATCCGCGCACTCCCAGAGCACCGTGCGATTGTGAGCAAGTCACTCAGACTCACTGTGCCTCAGTTTCCTCACCAGTGAAATAAACATGGCAAGAGCACCTGACTCCAAGTTGCGATGACAGAGCATTTAGTGTAGTGCCTGGCACTTGGCACGCACTATACAGAGGGCTGGCCATCGCTGTTACTGCATCCACGGCTACCAGGCTGCTGCTTCTGTGATGCGATTCTCGGGCTGAAAGTGCTAGTTAGGCCCTGAAATGCCACGGTTGCGGGTTTGATCCCCAGTCAGGGCACATACAGGAATCAATCAGTGAGTGCATCAATGAGCGGAACAACGAATCTGTGTTTCTCTTTCTTTCTCTCCCTCTCTCTCTAAAATCAAAAGATAAAAAATGGAAAAAAGTGCTGTTTTCTTTCCTTTACTCTGTCCTGTTCATCCATCCTTCCCCATCCTTGATTTTTTTTTTCTTTAAGGTTAAAAGGAGAGAGAGACAGATTGACTGACTGACTGACTTTGGAACTCTGGTTTCTGCCAGACTGTCAAGGTGAAGGCTGCCTGGGTTGCCAGGGACTTGCACCTGCCTGGCGGTTTGGCCTGGTTGGGAGTCGTAAGGTGCAGGAAGCTGATTGATCATCTGGCAGGGAGCTTAGTGAAGAAGCTTTTCTGTCAGTCTGCCCTGTGTCTCCTATCAGGATGCTTGGCTGTAAGTGACAGAAAACCAATGGCAAACAAACTTGAGCAAAAATGGGGATTTATTGATTCATATAGTTAAACACTCCTGGGATATATGGGCTTCAGGCATGGGTGGATCCAGGTGCCCAAACAGTGTCTCCAGTCTCAGTTCTCCATCTGTCTCCTCTCTTCCTTCTCTGTCAGCTTCATTCTAAGGCAGAGTTCTCTCCAGCCCCTGATACCTCTACAGTATGTCCTCGTTGCACTAAGTTCCACAGAAAGAGACAGTCTTTCTTCTTAATACTAATACAAAAGTCATAAAATAAGACTTGGTAGACTGACTTGGGTCACAGCTACTCTTGAATCAATCACTTCACCTGCGCAGTTGATGCCCAGGTGACAAGGCCTAGGTCACCCTGAGCTGGTGGTGCAGACAGCCCCACGGAGTCACCTTTCACGCGGCAGGATTTTGTAAATCAGGCCGCTGTTATCAGACCACAGGAGCACGGAGTCCAGGCCAGCTAAGGAAAGCTTCTGACTTTCTGAATGGCCTTGGGATGGAGGAAGCAAACAGTGACCTCCAGCCAATATTTACTGAGTGCTAGTAATACTCTAGAAAGTTCTGTCCTGGAGTTCAGCAATAAAGAAGAAAGGCAAAGCTACAGCTCCCTTAAGTGAAGTCACTTCCAAGTGTCCGTGCCCAAACCCTGTGCACCTCTTCCTGAGCACCGGGAGACACTGTGCCTTGGCTTGGTCCCCTCTTGCCCAGGTCATGGCCTCAGGAAGGCCGAAGACTGGGCTCTATGCTCCCCTTTATTAGAGACGTCGGCCCGCCCTGAACTTTATTCCAGACATAACATGTGGACACGGCAAGCATGCACCAGTCATTCTTAGTCCCTTCCTGAAAAACTCAGACCAGTTTTAGTTCTTCCTGGTACCGCTGCGTGACTTTGGGCAAATGATTAAACCTGCTGGGCCACCTTCTTCTCACGGGGGAGACGAAATGGTTGGAGTGGGGGACTGGTGATACCTAGTGCGTCTCAGAGCAGGGCCAATGGGAGTGGGGATAGGTCACCACGTGTGGCAGAGGGGAGGGCATGCGACACTGCGCTCAGCCTGTCCTAGTTTGGGGGTGGCAGGGGGATGTGGTGAGGATGGGCCTGCTGGCCCAGAGCCGCCAAAGTACCCAGTTCTTCAACAATCTCTGAAGTTCTGATTTTTATCTGAACTCTCCTGGCTTTGAAATGTTGGCATCTTATTCAAAGAGTTAAAAAAAAATTTTTTTAATGTATTGATTTTTCAGAGAGAGAGAGAAACATCACTTTGTTGTTTCGCTTACTTACGCACTCACTGGTTGTGTGTCGTACGTATCCTGACCTGGGACCAAACCTGGCATATCGGGGCTGTGCTCTAACCGAATAAGCTAGCTGGCCAGGGCAAAACAGTTTTAAATAGTGCAGGCCAAGCAAAATACATTGGTGGCCGAATGTCCTCTGAGTCACCATTTGCCATCATTTTGTTCTAGGGACTATGGTGGGGATGGGGTCTGAGCACCTGAAAGCTGGAACTGTTCTTCCTGCCACCTGGCGGGTGGGAGGGGTGCTTTGTCTCTGGGGAGACGGTCAGTTTCAGCTCCTCTAAACCAAAGAGCATTCAAGGATGGACAGTTGTAAGAGTTGGTGTCACTGAATCTGATAAGAGCACTCGGTTGGACCAAGGCCCTGAGTTTGAAATATTCTAGCTGGTGTCAGGCCTCAGCTCTGCAGCTGGGATAGCTGAGCCTCCCAGGCCACCCCCCTTAAGCCCTGGGCAGCGCTGCTGAGTGGGGGCCTCAGGGACAGTGAGAATCTCCTCTGGTTGGGTGGGGAGCTGTGTTCGTGTGCTAGGGCTGCCATGTCAAAGGACCACAGACTGGGTGGCTTTCACACCAGACACGGATTGGCTGTCAGTCCTGGAGGCCAGACGTCTAATACCAAGGTGTTGGCAGGGTTGGTTCCTTCTGAGGCCACGAGGGGGACTCTGTTCCGTGTCTCTCTCCCGGCGTCTGGGGGCGTGCCAGCCACCTTGGGTGTTCCTTGGCTTGTAGGTTCTGCTACCACATTCTCGTGGCGTTCTCCCTGCGTGGAGGCCTCCATGTCCAAATCTTTCCTTTCTGTAAGGACACCAGCCCCATGGGGTTAGGACCCACTCCGATGGCCTCCGTCCGCCTTGATTCACTCTGTAAGGGCCCTTTCTCCAAGTTGGCCACGTTCTGAGGTCCTGGGATTGGGACTCTTAACACTTCTTTTTGGGGGGGGCACAATTGTCATAACAGGCACCGAGTGGGCTCCCTGTGGCTTTGCCCTGGATGCGTCTACAGAAGCTCCTGTGCTCTGCACCCCACCCCCTCCCCACCAACCTCACTCACACTCGGCCCCAGGGACTGACTTTCTGTTCCCTCCACTTGCCACCGGCCCTTCTCAGACGCTGTTCCTTCCCCCAGACCAAGTTCCTGCCCCCTCAGCACCTACTCACCTTGGAGGTTCTCAGCCTACGTATAATTTCCCCACCCAACACGACACCCTCCTTGACCCCCTTTGCCCATTCAGACCATTCCCATCCTGTCTTCTCTCAGACTTCCTGTTTTTTTCCTCCATTGTGTGCTTATAGAGTCATTTGTGTGCCTACTTTTAAGAAAACATGTCTGTTTTATATATCCAGCGCATAGTAGGTCCTCAATAATTACTTATTGAAAAAACACATCAGTGAGTGACTTTCCTTCAGGGCCTCCCTGGTCCTCAGTTTCCTCACGTGAGAGAGGATGTGTTGGCCATGCCTGTCGCCCCGGGGAGCCCATCGCCCCCCAGCCTCGGCAGGATCCTTGCAGCTATTTTGGGCTCCTTTGTTGGGCCTCTGCCTTTGGTGAGCACCCCCAGGAAATAGGAATGTGTTTCCGACAGGCCTTTGCCACTTGGCTTCTGGCAGAGGAAGGAACACTTCCATTCATTCTGGCCCCAAGCCCGGGTCCATCTGCTCCAGGAAGGGTCTGGTCTGGTCGCTCAGTTGCGCTGCCCTGTGAGAGGGGAAGGGAACTTGGTGCTGCTGGCCAAGGGCTCTGGGGGAGGCCTTCAGGGTGGGGAAGGACCCAGCATTCGGGCAGGAGGCTCAGGGGAGAGAGCTTTTGGCATCTTGTCCAACCCAAGCATCTTTGCAGGAAGGTCCCGTTACTCTGGGGCCCTGAAATGCCACGCTCAGCCATCCCTCCCTCGCAGGGGCCAGTGTGGGCTGGAGGACCCTGGCCTCACAGTTAGCCACGCTTGGCGTGTGATGAGCGCCCAGCCGGGTGTCAGCTGTTACTGTTATTAATACGAACAGTCGTCTTTTTGTACAACATTTTTCTCTTGTGGAGAGTTGATAGGTTTCATTAGATCCTTACAGGACCTGTGTCATTTACAGGGTCTGCAGCCCCACAAGATCTTTATCGTCAGGCTGAATGGCCAGGCCCTTGCCTGCCAGGCCTCTTTGCAGACCAATGGCCTCCAAGTGGCCTCGAGGCCCTGAGGTCTGAACTCCCTTTGCTGAGACCAGGGCACACCTGCCCCTGTAGCACAGAGCGCCCACCACAGTCCCAGCCAGGGTACATCTCCACTCCTCCTTCCTCCGGACCTCAAGAGCCAAGGCCAGGCCAGACGCCAGCGTGCCAAGGAGACTGATTAAAAGCGGCTTTGCTGGGAGCGGATGGGTCGGTGTCCTTGGCCTGGACTGAAGATCGATAAGCAATTGTTTTTCTGTTGGCGAGAAAAAAAACCCTCCATTAACTTTCCCAGGTGCTGCCAGGCACCTTTTCTTTTCAGGAACACTGCAGCCCCATCAGGTGGCTCCGGGAGGGAGGGCAGGCCCCCGAAGCCGCTACCCTGCTGTGGGGTGGGCAGGCCCATGTAGCGGGGCCCTGGAAGCTGTCCAAGAGCAGGCTGGCTCTCTTGGACAGCAGAACCTCATAGGAACATTCTGGAACACAGCCTGGCAGGTAGTGGGCATTTAATAGGCGCTTGGGGAAAGAGGAGCCTTTGAGCACTCACCTGTGCACCAGGCAGGATGTGGAGTGCGTAGTCCATTTAACTAACAGCCCTGTGCCTGTTGGGTGGGTGCCCATTTCATAGGGAAGAACGCTGAGGCTGAGAGAGGCTGCGTCCCTGGCAAGTCCAAGCAGGCGAACTTCAGGGGCCCTGCTTTTCCCCTCCTGGGACACCTGGACTATAAAAGGGACATGTAGAGAGACAGCAGTTGGGGCCACAGAGCATGTCGAACTTGGGTGGTGGTTTCTCACTGACGAGGAAGCCAGGGCAGGAGGGACTGATAGAGGAACAGGAGATGGGCCAGCTGCGCCCTCCCCTCCTCCCCCCACGGGTAGCGCACTAGGCCTTGTCATCCTAAGTCCTATTGTGGCTATAGTTACCTTCTTTCTTTTAAGAAGGTTGCCTCTCTCACGCCCCCTGCATTGGGGACCCAGCCTGCAACCCAGGCATGTGCCCTGACCAGGAATCGAACTGGCTACCTTTCAGTTCGCAGGCCTGCCCCCAATCCACTGAACCACACCAGCCAGGGTGAATTTTTACCTTTATAGTAAAGGTACAGTGAAACATCAGTCCCTCCCACCTAGATTCCCCAGTTCTGCCAACCGGTAGTTTTCTCTTGAGGCCACGGTTACCATTTTCTCGTGTACCTTTCCCGAAACACGCCACACATATGCAGTCATGTCTACACATGAGGCCTTTCCCCGAGGCCGACAGCAGCATGCTAATGTTTTGGTTTTTTCCGTGTAACAGTGTGTCTTGGAGCTAATTCATGTTAGAATGTTAGAGTTACCTCTTTTAAACTAAATGCATGGTTTTCTCCTGGGGTGCGTGTACCTCGTTTTATTTACCCAGTCGCCTATGGATGGTCCTTTCAAACCACACTACAAAAATAACCTTGTGTGTACAATATTTTTTAAAAGATTCTATTTATGTATTTTTAGAGAGAGGGAAAAGGAAGGAGAAAATGAGGCAGAGAAACACTTGTTGGTTGCCTCTTGTATGTGCCCCGACTGGGGAGTGAACCCACAACCCAGGCATGTGCCCTGACCAGGAATCGAACCGGCGACCTTTTGGTTTGTAGGATGATGCCCAACCAATTGAGCCACACTGACCAGGGCATCTTGTACATGCGTTATTTTTTAAATGTGTGAGGTTGTCTGTAGGATGAATACTTAGGTGCTGAATTGCTAAGTCAAAGGCATGTGTGTTTGGGATTTTGCCAAATTTTGGTGAATTTCCCTTTGTAAGGATGGTACCAATTCATACTTCCTGGAGCCACACCAAAATAGTGTTGTATTTACATTTGTTGTCTTTGCCTATATGATAGTTGAGGGGGAAAAAGGTTTTCATTGTAGTTTTACTCTTATTTTCTTACTTTTGGTAAAATATACATCACACAACACTTACCCTTTTTAGGTGTATGATTCAGTGGCTTTTGTTAAATTCACAGTGTTGTGCGACCATCTCCCCTTCTTCCAGAACTTTCTTATCATCTCAGACAGAAACTCTGCCCCCCCTTAAACAGTGACCCCTTGGTCCCCTCTCCACCAGCCTCTGGTGACCTCCATTCTACTCTCTGTCTCTGAATGTGCCTGCTCCGGTCTCTACTGTACTGAGGTTGTGCAGTACTTGTCTTTGACATCTGGCTTGTTTCGCTCCGCACGTCCTTAAGGTTCATCCAGCCTGTAGCACATGGCAGAACCTCCTTCCTTTTTATGGCTGAATAATCCAGCCTGTGGACGGACCGCATTCTGTGTATCCATCATCAGTGGACGGGCCCTTGGGTCGTTGCCACCTTTTGGCTGCTGTGAACGATGCTGCTGTGAATGTGGGAGTAGACGTGCCTGAGCCCCAGCTGCCACTTCTTTTCCGTGTGTGCACTTCGGAGAAGGCTCGCCGGGTCATGTGGTAATTCCACGTTCCGCTTTGTGTGGTCTTGCCACACCATTTCGTGGTCGTTGGAATCTGCGGCCCACCTCGTGTCCTGTGATTGGGCTCTGCTGTCCCTGTACCACGAACACTGTTCATACATCGTGCCCGTGTCCAGGCTGGGACACCTGTGGCTATTTTCTCGGTGCCTTTCCACTGGCCTTTCCTCGCTCCATGAGAGCAGGGACCCCGTCGGCCCGCACCACTGTCGGGTTGCCTGATGTAGAAGTGGTTCCTGAAATACTTCCAGCAGGACTGTCCCAGGGAGGCAGGGGGCATCTTTCTGCCCCTCATCCGGTTCCTCCAGGGAGCTCTGGTTTTCCACTCCCATCGGCACCTTCCTCTCTGTCCCCTCACTGCCACCCAGTGTCACCAAGAGACCATTTATACCGAAAACCACTCTCAGCCCCTTTGTGACGTGATTAGCGCAAAGCTGCCACTGTGCACAGCTGTTGAGTCCTCCCTGAATTCCAGTAGCATCTGTGACATTTGTCCAGCAGAATTTGTCCAAACACACGAACCAAAGGTTTACACTCTATCTCAGAGACGGAAGGAATCGACAGACTAAGGGAGCGTGTCAGTCTTTTTAAAAATCAACCATTAAAAAATGGTCATACACAATTCAGTGGCGCCCAGTCCACTCACAGTCCATCTAGTTCCAGGACATTTTCATCCCCAAAGAAAACCCTGGCCCCATTCGCTGTTGCTCCTCGTCTGCCCAACTCCTCCCCCACCCTAGGCTGCCGCTGATGTACTTTCTGTCTCTGTGCATTTGCCTGTTGGAAGGATTCTGTATGAACAGAATCATACGGACCTGACCTTCGGGTCTGGCTTCCCTCACCGAGCGTGATGTGTTTGACGTATACCTGACTAGCAGCTCGCGTCAGTGCCTCACTCCTCCTCAGGCCCAAATCGTACTCCCTCGAGTGGACCCGCCACGCCGCGCTTGCCCACGGATGGACACGGAGGCTATTTCCCCGTTGGGCTGTTGTGAGTCATGCTGTTTGGGTACAGACCTAGGAGCAGCCTTGCTTGGTCATAGGGTAATTCTCTATTTAATTTTTGGAGGAACCACCAAGCTGTTCGATATCAGGCCTCGTGTTTGCCTTGTCTCTGGCAGGCACCAGCCGCACTAGGAAAACACTAGGTAGCGCATCTACCAAGCCCGGCTCCCCAGGTATCACAGACCGTCCTGGCTCCCGCCGTCCGGGTGCCTGTCCTTGGTGTGATGTGACCCCCTGACCCCCACCTCTCAGCTGAGGATCACTGGCTGGGAGACCCAAATGCTGTGCAGGTGGGCTGTGCTTTCAGAGACCTTGGACAAATCCCTCCAGCCTCAGTTTCCCCACTTACACTACAGGGCTCTCATAGCAAACCAACAATTTAGGACTCCTGGGAGATTATGCTGATGTGAAGGTGTTTTGTAAACTGGAAGGTGCCGACTGAATTGTTGCCATGGCAAAGCGATGCAGTGCAGAGGTCGCCAGGCGGGAGTGTCCTTTGGACCTGCCCAGCATTCAAAAATATTTGAGATAATAGCTGATTAAAAAATAATCTTGAGATCCCATCTAACATTCTGGGTTTAGGGCTTCTTTTGGGGGGTGGGGAAAGGGTGGGAGCGGGGAGGACCAGGCGGTAGCGGCCCAGATCCTGGCTTAGCAAGAGTTGTTCTGAGCTGGAAATAGCAGCCCCCTCTGTAGGGGGCATGTGTGCTCTGTGTTGGGGTTTACTCATACGTAGTTCCTTGTGGAATTGAGTTTTGGTTTCTTGTTATATGTGTGAGGAGAGACTTTTAAAAGAAGGAAATGTGGAATATTAGTTTCTGTATAGGTCAGAGGTCAGGTTTTGCCAAATTTGGGGGGATGGATGTCAACCCAGGGAGGAAAGAGGCATCAGCAGCGGGCGGGGCCGCTGACCCTTCCTCTCTCTGCAGGCGGCGCCCTGGTGGATGGGAGTGCCCCGGCAAAGCCGTGTCACATGAGGTCCGTGCGCACACCATGTCATCATGTGTCTCTAGCCAGCCCTGCAGCGACCCGGCCGCCCCCCAGAATGACCTGTGCGGCGTGGGCGGCAGCAGCAGCCAAGGCCAGAAGCCCTGCGAGGCCCTGCGGGGCCTCTCGTCCCTGAGCATCCGCCTGGGCATGGAGTCCTTCATCGTGGTCACCGAGTGCGAGCCGAGCTGCGCCACGGACCAGGGCCTGGACCAGGAAGCGCCCCTGGACGCCGATGGCGGAGAAGTCCCCCTCGACCCTGAGTCCCAGGCCCGGCCCCACCTCTCTGGTTGCAAGCTGTCGCTGCAGGAACGGTTCCAGCTGGACGTGAACGGCCGTTGCGTCCCGCCAGCCCAGCCCTCCTCGCCTGTGAGCTCCCCACAGTCCTCGCCACGGCTGCCCCGGCGGCCAACGGTGGAGTCGCACCACGTCTCCATCATTGGTATGCAGGTGCGTGAGCGGCCACGGCCGAGCCAGGGTTTCCACGTTAGATAGGCTCCCCCAGAATGTTCCTGGCAGCCGATTTGGGATGTGACCCCAGGAAACCCAGGTGGGGAGGGCGGAGAGGGACGGGAAATCCACAGAGGATGCCGTGGAGCCGGTGACCTCTAGGCACGGGGGGCTCTCTGTCTGGGGAACACGGGAGACAGGGAGAACATAGTCTCAGAGTTACCCCACACGAGGGATGGGAGCTGGGCCTTTCACACCAACTCCACACATTCGAGGGGTGAGGGCTGCTGTGTGTGGGTGACCTGCCCTCAGTGTGGGCAGAACAGCTCGGGGCCAGAGAGAGCCTCCAGCAAAGAGATCACGTGCTGGTGGTTGGAAATTGTGTTGTGCGCTCAGAAATGGGGGTGGCAGGTCGCCGAGAGACCTCAGGGCCTTACAGCATGGCCCCCTTTGCTGGGTGTTCGCACTAGGCACCATGCTCAGCACCCTGTGTGTGCCCATTTCTGACTCAATCCTTACGCTAAACTTCTGGGAGGCAGGTCAGACCTACCCCAGGTTCACAGGGTGCTGGGTGATCTGTCCCCCTTTCTCCTGCATCACCTCCTGATTCGCAGACCTCCGTCCATATGCACTTCCTGAGATTCTTCAAATATGCAGGCTCATACCTTTGCTCTTCCCTCTGCTTGGACGCTCTCCCACCTTTGCAAGGTTACATCCTTCTGATGTCTGACTCTCAACCTAAATGTCACCTCCTCCGAAAGGCCTCCAGGACTCCCTCCCTAAGCAGCTGTCAGCCCCCAGGCCCTCTGTCCTGTTGCCCCAAGGACGTTGCGTCACAGTGCTCACTACCATGTGGTTGTCTTGTGTGTTCGTTTAGTTGCTTAGTGCCTGTCTCCCCCCAGCTAGAGTGTCGGCTCTGCAGGGCGCGGTCCAGTTCACCTTTGTGTCCCCTGGGCCTTGCACCAGGCCTGGCATGTAGTAGGAGCTCGACAGTATTTGTTGAAGGAATGAATACATTTAATGGGGAGAAGCTTGGAAGTCAGGAATGGCTTTTTAAAGGGGCTGATATTTAACTACATGTTGAGGGCCAGGTGGAACTTCCACAGTTGAGATGGGCACACACAGGAAGGGTCACTGCAGAGGGAGGGTAGAGCATGTGCAAAGGCCCAGAGGTGGCCCCGGCTGGTGTGGCACAGTGGATTGAGTGCTATCCTGCGAGCCAAAGGGTCACCAGTTCAATTCCCAGTCAGGGCACAGGCCTGGGTTGCCGGCCAGGTCCCCAGTAGGGGTCGCACAAGAGGCAACCACACATCGGTGTTTATGTCCCTCTCTTTCTCCCTTCTTTCCCCTCTCCCAATCAATCAATCAATCAATAAATAAATAAATAAAAATAAATAATAAAAAATAAATAAATAATAAATAAATAATAAAAATAAATAAATAATAAAAAATAAATAAATAATAAATAAATAAATAAATAAATAAATAAATAAATAAAAAATAAATTTAAAAAAAAAAATCTTTACGAAAAAAAGGCCCAGAGATGGAAGGCATGAGGTGGGGGGAAGGGTAGTCGGGTTCAGTTAGCTAGAGTATGGGGCCTTTAACAGGGGTCACTGCCTAACAACCCATGAGCCAGAACGCAGCCACATGACCACCCCTGGCTATAAGAGAGGCTGGGAAATGACATTGGCCAGCTCAGGCTGTTGCCACCCTGACTTCCATTTATAAGGAAGAAATGGACGACTGGTATTTGGTGGGCAGCAGGGCAGCTCTGCCAAGGCCAGAGCTGTAGAGGGCTTCTGAGGCCAGGCGGTGGAGTCAGGACCTGACCCTGGAAGCCCCAGTGAGCCGGGACTTCCATGGACAGAGCAGACCTTTGGAAGATGGATTCAGCAGCGTGTGAGGGTTGGATTAGGAAGCGGTGAGACCCCTTGGGATAGTACCTGCTCTGCCTGTCTCATCCCTCCAGGACTCAGAATGAAAGTAACGCTGGAGAGAAACACCGCAAACAACCGGAAACGTCTACCAGTGAGGGGAGGGCTCTGTGAGCCATGGGGTGCGGCAGGGCCGCAGGCCAAAGCTGCAGGTCACGTGTGTGCTGTGACGTGCGACTCTCCAGTGAGAGGAAGTTGAGAAATGATTTAGTGTGGCACCACTTCCTCCTCCTCGACCCCATCCTATGTATGTGGGCCTTTAATAGAAAAAGGCCTGGGACTTTATACACCAGGCTGACATCAAGATTGAGGGGAGGGTTAACTTGTGGAGGTGAACATTCAAGGGAAATGCTGGGCGTATCTGTAGCCCGTGAAGTACTGTTTTCTACCGTGTTTCTTTTCCCAGGTTTTCTTCTTGTACCGTCTGACAATCCCCCCGACTGTACTGAGGTGTAATTAAAGTACAGTAAAACCACACGTATTTCAAGGGCGTGATAGGCTCAGGTTTGGTGTAGCTGCACATCTGTAAAGCCGTCACCCCGGTCAAGATCACAGACTTTTCCAGCACACCCAGCAACGCATCCCTCCCCCGCTCCCTTCCCCATGTAACCGCCCACCTGATTTTACTCATTCCAGATTACTTTGCAAGTTCTAGGACTTTATATAGGTGGAGTCATCGAGCATGCGCTCTTTTATAGCGTAGCTTCTTTCACAGCATAATGATGTAGAGGCTTGTCCATGCTGCTGCCGACTCCAGTAGTTCCTTCCTCTTTATTGCTAAGTACAGAGAATTCCATCATTAAAAACATTAGCCCTGGCCAGCGTGGCTCCGTTGGAGCGTCGTCCCGTACACCAAAAGGCTGCGGCTTTGATTCTTGGTCAGGGCACATATTGGAGGCAATATGTGGTTGACATTTGTCTCTCACATCAGTGTTTCTCTCCCTCTCTTCCCCTCTCTCTAAAGTCAATAAGCATGTCCTCAGGTGAGGATTAAAAAAAAAGTTCCAGCCCTGGCTGGTGTGGCTCAGTGGATTGTGTGCTGGCCTGTGAACCAAAGGGTCACCTTTGGATTCCCAGTCAGGGCACAGGCCTGGGTGGTGGGCCACGTCCCCAGTAGGGGGTGTGCGAGAGGCAACCACACACTGATGTTCCTCTCCCTCTCTCCTTCCCTTCCCTTCTCTCTAAAAATAAATAAATAAAATAGTTTAAAAGACTCCATTGTTCTGATGTGCCCCAGCTTGTTTATCCATTTACCTGTTGATGGACTTTTGGGTTGTTTCCAGTTTTTGACTTTTACACATAAAGCTGTTAAGGGCATTTGTACACAAGTCTTTGTCTGCACGCGAGTTCTCAGCTCTCTTGGGTAAATACCCAGGGGTACAGCAGCTGGGTCGTATAGGTGTATGTTAAGAAATTGCCAAACTTTTTCAAAGAGGCTGCACCATTTTAAATTCCCACCAGCAGTGTGTGAAGGGTCTGTATGCCCTAAATTCTTTGGTTAGTTTTCTTGATTTTAACTAATCTATTGGGTGTGGTTTTAATTTATATTTGTCCACAGTTAATGAGGTTGAACATCTTTTCACAGTGCTTCTTGATCATTTGTATCTTCTTTGGAGAAAGATCTTTTCTAAATCTCTTGCTCATTTAAAAAAATATTGGGTTGTCCTCTCAGCGAGTTGGAAGAGTTCTTTATATCCTGTGGATCCCAGTCCTTCCTCTGATTCACGAGTATGTATGTGTTGCAAATAGTTTCTCTCAGTGTGTGGCTTTCGTTTCCTAGATAGTATCCGGAAGAAAGGATGTTTTCACTTTGGCGAAGTCCAGTTCATGATTTGTTTCCTTTTATGTTTTATACTTTTTGTGTATCATCTATGAAACCTTTGTCCCATGGTTGCTTCTTGTACCACTTTGCGTTTTTACAGGGCAACATGGTCATGGATTACTTGTTTTATTTGAACTGAAACTTGTATAAATGGAAACAAGCTTTAGAAATGGGTGTTAGGAGAGTACATACTGTGCGATTACTTTTTTGCAACAAATAAAAGTTGCTCTTAGAAGTCAGGACACTGGTCGCCCTGCGGAGGGACCAGCTCAGGGACCAGCGACTGGGGATGCTTCTGGGGAGTGGGGAGTGCCCTCTTTTTTGATTTGGGTCCTGGTTTCAAGTGTTCATCTCGTTTGTGACAAGTTTATCTAGCTGCAGCCTTACCATTCCTGTTCTCTGTGTTTCTGCTTTTCTCCAGGACTGTGTGCAGCTGAACCAGTACACACTGAAGGATGAAATTGGAAAGGTAAGTGTCCTCGGAGCCGGAGAATAGGATACTGGGGGGCGCCTGCTATAGCTGGGGGTGGGAGAGGAGGCCTTAGAGGCAAGGGTGGGCCAGGGTTTTGTGATTAATGGTCCATGTGTTTTGTTTTTATATCATAATATTAATGTGTTTCTGCAGAAGCACAGACAGCGTTCAGGGAAATCCCATATCACTATGGTGATAGTTACATCACCCCTCGTTAGTGTTGGTTTTTTTCTCCCCTTTGTTACTCTCACATCTGTTTTTTGCTTTTGTTTTAGCCAATGGGCAGTATCATCACAGGGGTCCAAAACTCACATGCCAGGCCCTGGCTGGGTGGCTCAGTTGGTTAGCGCATCATCCTAATATACCACAGTTGCTGGTTCGATCCCCCGCCAGGGCACATTACAAGAATTAACCAATGAATGATCGTATAAATAAGTGAACAAATGTTTCTCTCCCTAGTGCTCTCCCTCCGTCCTTCCCTCTCTCCCTCTCTTTCTCTCCCCTTTCCTCTCTCTCTCTAAAATCAATGAATAAAAATTTAAAAAAAGCTCACATGCCAATAGAGAGCAAATGCAAATATAACTGAGCAAAGCATGCTGGGTATGACAGTAGGGAGTGGTGAGGACTGTGGCCAACAGTTAACAAGGAAACGAGGTCTCCATGCCTGAAGCACGCTAGGTCGGGGAGCAGAGAGTAGTGAATCTTTGGTCCAAATTAATGTACAGATGTGATTATGGCTCAAGTGGTCAGAGCATCTGATTTCCTGAGGCTGGAAACCTGGATTTTTATTACAATCTGTCTGTTTTTAAATGTTGGCAACTAATTCAAACTTTCTAAAAACCACAGATCCCACAAAATAAAGCTCTAGGAAAGACTTGTTCGGTGGGCTGCCAGGCTGTAACCTGTACTAGGGTCCTAATTCCTGACTCTATGTCATGGTCATCTCCCTGTATCCAGGGCTCCTACGGTGTGGTCAAGTTGGCCTACAATGAAAATGACAATACCTACTATGTGAGTATCCGCCCCCCGCCCCCGCCCCCAAGCCTGTCCAAAGCGGGAAACCTCCTTTCCAGCCCTCAGCTTCCTGGAAGGTTTTCTTAGCTGTCGTCTCATTTTATTGTTGGCTTGTGTTCATGCTGTGCATTGGGAGGGACGTGCTGTCCCCACTGCACAGATGGGGACATAGGGAGGTGAAGTGATGGCTCAGGATGGAGGAATGAATGAGTGAATTCAGTAGACGTCTCATACGCTTACTCTGAGCTGCCGTTTCTACAGCCTCCATAGCACCGAGAACCAGGAGGTAGTAAGCCAAATGGCCCTGGGAGTGGAGGCTTTGGAATCAGTCCATTGTGGGTTCAAATCCTGCCTCTCCCATGTGCTAACAGCCTGACCTTGGGCAAGTGACGTAACTGCTGAACCTCAGTTTTCCCTTATGCGACGCAGCCAGCCACACCCATCCCGTGCCCATCACTCCAGCTCACTAACGTCTGGATTCAGTGACACCGAGTCCAAGGCTTGTGCTCTCCCAGCTGGGGAAGCTGCCCTGGAGCCTTGGAAGCCCCCTCGGGGCTTGAGGGACCCTGGGAGTCCAACCTCCATATAACCTGCTGCTGTCTGATGTCCTCTGGTGACAAGGCACTCACTACATTGTCCCCGAGCAACCAGGGATCCAAGAGCCTAGGAGTGAAGGGAACGCCCCCTCCCCACTCTTCCCTCTTCCACGCTTTAATCAGGACGTGGGGCCTTTTCTCCTGCAGGCGATGAAGGTGCTGTCCAAAAAGAAGCTGATCCGACAGGCAGGCTTTCCACGTGAGTCTGGTGGGCCAGGTGGGCCCTGCTCTGAGGTCAGGGGCTGGGGCGAGGCAGAGAAGGTCCCGCTGAACTGTGTCCCCTGCAGCATGCCCTGGGTCGATGCTCCAGAGACAGCCCTGGGCCCCTAACTGAGGGTTTTTAATTCATTTTCATTAAAAAAATATTTACTAGTGTAATATAGGTTGCAAGTCAAACAATCCATTAGAGGAAAACAGTTTGGCAGTTCCTCAGAAAGTTAAACAGGAAGTCACTCTATGACCCAGCAGTTCTGCTCCTAGGTGGACACCCAAGAGAAAGGAAGACACGTGTCCACTCGGAAGCTTGTACGTTAATGACCACAGAGTGGGAACAGCCCTAAGGCCTGTCGGCAGATGAATGGATAACCAGAAGGTGGTCCATCCAAGTGGAATACTGCTCGGCCGTAGAAGGGATGACATGCTGACTCCTGCTAGATGTAAATGAACCTCGAAAACAGGATGCTGAGTGAGAGGAGCCAGTCGTAGAAAGGTCACATGTTGTATGATTCTCTTTAGATGAAAAGTCCAGAGTAGGGAAATCCATGGAGAAAGCAGATGGGGAGTTTCCAGGGGTGGGGGGTGTGGAGAATGGGGGAAGACCGCTAATAGATATGGGGTTGTGGGGGGGGGGGCATGAAAATGTTCCGGATGAGATGGTGGCAATGGTGGCATAACCTTGTGAATGCACTAAAAACCATTGAGTTATGGATTTCAAAGTGGCACATTTTCAAACATTTAGATACCATGAGGTATTTGAACTGTATCTCCAAAAAAACACAAAGAACAGAACAGCTTCTCACAGAGAACAACAGGTTCTTGCTGTCCTCCTGCCCCTCCCTCCAGGCAGCGCCCACTTGCCCTCTCAGGGGCTGGTAATGGCAGTGCGTGGTCCTCGTAGACCTGTGGGTGAGCGTATGAGAGGCGGCTGCAACATAAGCTCCCCCCAGCCTCGCTGGGCAAAGTGTCAGTGGGGCCTCCAGGGGGAAGCAGATGAGAAAAAGCAGGAACCTCGTCCTCTCGCCAGGACCCTGGTTTATCCTGCTCGGTTTATCCTGCTTGGCTGAACTCAGCCAGCTGATACCTTGTGCCATTATTTCTTCATGTATCAATTTTTGTATCAACACGTCTGCCTCTGACTTCCTTTGAAGACAGAGGAGGATCTCGAGCGCTTAACCCACTCCTCACCTCCCTTTCCCAGCCAGGCAAGGAAAGGATACCATGCTGTTCAGTTCTGCTCTTAGCACATTTGCGTCTTCCCTCCTTGTTTGGCAGGTGCAGCGACTCTCCCAAACTGCTCCCTTTGTAGGAGGAGGCGTTTGGCGCCCTCCTTCCCTTTCCCTTTGAACCCCCCCTCGCACCCCGCTGCTCACACCTGCGCCTTGCTCTTTCTTCTCCAATGCTGGCTGGTCACGCCTGCCTTCAGTGCTGTGGACCACACTCAGACCCTTGCTTACGTGGGGCGTGCAGCCTAGTAAGTTTTAACCTTGGGTCTTTCTGTCACTGGGGCCTTTTCACTGTCGGTCCCTGCAGGGCCAAGCAGTGAAAAGATTGTTTTTCTTCTTTTTTTTTTTTTTAAGTATTTTATTTAAATCTTTTAAAAAAAGTATTTTATTTTAAAACAAATCTGTAAAAGTTGAAATCACAGACGAAAATACAGATTACTCAGACAGGTTATCAGATTAGCTTTCGGCAGGACTTGAGTTTGGAAGCACTGCGTGTTGGAGGGCATCCTGAAGTCCAGCCGCATCCTGTCCCCGGCCCTTGTCACTAATCTGTGAACATTTTTGTCATAGTCTTTCATTGTGTGAGTTTTTGTTGTTAGCTCTAGTCTTTTCCTCTTTCTGACCTCATTTTATATGTCGGCTGTTTCAGGAGATGAGGCGGGTGATGTTCTTGAGCCCCAGGAGGGGAAGTGATGAACTCACTGATGTGTTGAGATTGCCCGGGCAGACCCCCGACTTCTTTCCTCCTGACCTCAGTGAACTGACCCTCACAGTGGCCGGGGGCGCGGGGTGGGAAGGAGGATTGACCGAAGCCCGAGCTAGGGGCTTGTGCTTCCAGCTCACTCCCCGTCAGTCAGCAGCAGGAGAGGCGGATGAAGAGAAGGCTGTGCAAAGCCCCTGGTGACATCTGGCGCTCCAGCCCTCTTTGCCGTGACCCTTAGATGGTTCTTGTCTTCTTCAGGTCGCCCCCCGCCCCGAGGCACCCGGCCAGCCCCAGGGGGCTGCATCCAGCCCAGGGGCCCCATCGAGCAGGTGTACCAGGAAATCGCCATCCTCAAGAAGCTGGACCACCCCAACGTGGTGAAGCTGGTGGAGGTGAGGCTGGTGGGGGGACGCGGGGGAGCGCCTGGCTCTGTTTTTACCCGAATGCCACACCAGTGCTTCCCGCAGAGAGCCACGTCACGCCACGTCACACCCGCTAGCGAACTGCTGGACTGAGGAGTAGTTGTGGATTCAGGCTCCTTCCCCTGGTATTTGATGTAATCCCTCCCCGCTCCCCCCACTGTCCCGCATTTTACAGGTGCGGAGATTGAGAGGCTCAGGGGGATGCTGAGGCTGGCCCTTCGCTCACTTCTGTCACTTGGGAGCTGGTTCTTTCTGCTGCGTGTGTGTGTGTGTGTATGTGTGTGGTTGTGGCACCAAAGCAGCCACACGCCTGTCACACGTGGGCGTGGTTGCGATGGGACTGTGTTCACAAACCGGGCAGAGCACCGCCTACGGTCTGTAGCTGGCCAACCACTCTGGGCCAGCAGTTCTCATGCTTTGCTGTCCGGCCTCGTTTACGCTCTTAGAAGTTATTGAAGACCCCAAAAAGCTTTTTGCTCACATGGGTTATATATACTACTATTTGCCACAGGCCAATTTAAAACTGAGGAGTCTAAAAATTATTAGTTCACGTACCACAGTAATCCTACTTCATATTAATATAAGTGATATATTTTTATGAAAAATAACTTTTCTGAACAAAAAATGTAGCGAGAAGAGCGGCGTAGTTTTACTTTTTTGCCGGGTGTTGTTACTGTGACTGCCTGGCTTCATAGAAGACAGCTGGGTCCTCGTACCCGCGCCTGCACGCAGCCTGTCGTGACATCACACGCCACACGGCTCTGGGAAGAGCCCGCTGCACCAGCCAAGACAGAATGAAGAAGGCAAATGCTGTCTTCGTTTTAGAGTAAAAACAGTTTTGACCTCGTGGACTCCCTGGAAGCATCTTGGGGACGCCCAGAAGTCCCTGGACCACATTTCAGGCACCTCCGGTCCAGGTGACAAGGACTTGTAAACAGTGTGTGAGAAGCACTTTATTGACCGTGTGTTCACAGTCCGCTGGAAGTGCGAGTAGGTGCAGCCAGCTCAGCCTGAAGCGGCTGGGGGAGGTTTCTGAGGGGAAGTGAAGTTTGAAGTGGCCTGGTTGCTCCTGGATGGAGAAGACAGGGGAAGGAGCAGCATGTGCAAAGGGCCAGAGGCCTCTGTTCAGAGGGGTACGTCCTGACCTTTGGTAGGTGTGAGAGTCAGCAGCCACACTGCCTGGGGCCCGTGGGGGCCAGGAGTCTAGATGGGCCAGGTACTGGGTGTGCTTCTCCCCTGCAACGCAGGGCTTTGGGCTCCAGGTGGGCCGCCTTGGGCCTCTGCCTCGAGGTCACCGCTTTCTCAGGGCTCTTGTCCTGTGGATCTTGGGTGGCTGGGGAAGGTGAGTGTGATGTGGGAAGAGGTAGGGGGACCAATCTAGCCAAGGAGCCTGCCTTTGTTTCTTCCGAAAGAGAGGCTGCAGGATCTTGAGCAGGCACGTTAGAGGACGCCCAAGGGTGCTTGTTAGCAGGTGGCCCTGGGTCCTGGCAGAGTCTCCCTTCTTCCCACTGCCCTGTGGCACGTGGCTTCTCTGTCCATCAAGGCTGTTCATTCATCAGGTATTTCCTGAGCACCTGCTCTGTGCCTCGCCCTGTACAGGGCTCCACGGAGGCAACCGCGATGTATCCACAGCCTGGTGTCTGCCCTTTGGGCAGAAGGAGAGATATGGTAGAAATAGTGGGAAGGTGGAAGCAGAGGCCACGAGAGCAGGAAGCAGAGAAAGTGCTGTGGCACTTCCAAGCGGGAGGCATCGTGTCCTGCTGGGGTGGGGGAGAAGGGTCAGGATTTGAATTTGCACCTCGAGGACCCGTCCAGCTGTCTCCTAGGAGACAGGTGGGATTCTTAGTCGAGCTGAGGTGTTTCCCAGGAAGGAATTTGCCTCCTCCCTTTTGTAACCTCCTTTCTGGGTGTTTTGGACGCTTGAGGGTTGGGCCGGATAGTGCTTACTTTCCAGATGGTCCTTCAGATCGCACGCTGCGTTTGTCCCTGTGCCCTTCACCTTAACGGGGAAGAACGGGGGCCGAGAAGCCTTCCTGTTGGCGAATGTGGTCACACGGAGTCCGCTTCCTCTCCACTCATACCTTCTCTCTCTCCCCCACTCCCTGCTCCTGTCTCTGGCCTGTTCCGTGTGGCCGTGCCAACAGGTCCTGGATGACCCCAATGAGGACCATCTGTACATGGGTAAGACTCCAGCCCTTGCCTTCTGCCACCCCTGCTCAGGCAGCTGTGCCTGCCAAAGCCCAGGTGTCCTCTTGAAGCAGCCCTGCCCCTGACCTCTCTCACTAAGGACAGCATCTTCTCTCCCAGTTCAGCGGGGCCCCACAGTGACCCCACCGAATGCTGTGAAAGAAAGAGCCCTGGCTGGCGTGGCTCGGTTGGTTGGAGCATCACCCTGCAACTAACCGAAAGATTGCGGGTTCGATTCCCAGTCAGGTCGCGAACCTATGTTGCGGGTTCAATCCCTGGTTTGGGTACACACGAACCCTGGTCCGAGTGTGTACAGAAAGCAACCAGTTGATGCCTCTCTGTCGCACTGAAGTTTCTCTCCCTTCCTCTCTCTCTAAAAAGCAATGAAAAAATGTCCTCAGGTGAGAATTTAAAAAATTATTTTTAAAAAATTGTGAAAGAAACATAAAAATTGCAGTGTTTCTCCAAATGTGGCACCATTCCCCACTTTAAGTGTATGAGACGATTTTAGGTGGCACATGGACAAAGATTAAACAGTTTTTTTCAGATTCAATTTATCATTGTATAGGAAAGACTCTAGCCAGCACACTACACTCATGATTTCATGGATGTTGTTACCTAGGATAAGGCTAAAAATTTTAAAGCTGAGTCAATTTAAAGAAAAAAAATGAAACGATTGTTTACGTGATATATAGATATGGCTGGATTCTAAAAACAATAGGCAAATGAGTGAAATTGGAGGAAATTCAGCAGAAATCACAAGACGCAGAAGGTACTTTTTTGGTCCAGAATGATACCCCAGCCTAATTTGCTCACGTGGAGCCCCGGGCCTGGCTCCACATGCCTTTGGGCTGTTTCTGAGGAGGTTGGTTGTTCATTCAACAAACATTTCCATTTGTCAGGCCCTGTCCCAGGTCCTTTAGGAACAAAACTCAAAACTGCCTGCCCTCAGGATACCTCATGGCTCTAGTGAGGACGGTCAGACCCACTCAACCCCTAAGCATTATGGGTGGGCCCCGAAGGTGGTGGCACCGTGGAGACCAGCAAACCTGAGCAGGGTTGGGGAGCCAGGAGTCCAGGTTGGGGGACTGGGAAGTAGAGCGGCATTTGTGCAGGACAGTGGGGACCAGATGGCAGAGGACATTGTACACCCTTGTCAACCCTTGCCTTTCACTCTGAGCAAGAAGGGCGCCATTGGAGGGTCTGAGCAGAGAAGTCCAATGAGTGTAAAAAGAACCATGACCCAAGCTCCAAAGAGGAGTTTCGTGTGGGCCGGGCAGTTTCACGGGCAGTTTTTCACTTCCTGAGGTGCCGGCGTGACACGGAGCCATGCTGCCCTTCGGTATTTGATTCCGGCGGTTAGGGGCTCTCTCCAGGGTAGCCCTCAGGGCGTCGGCGAGGGTCCTGCCCCTCAGTGGGTGCGGGACACGACCGGTATCTCTGGAGGTTAGAAACTTCCCACCCGCCGCTAGCCCCGAGCATGGTTAGGCTGTGAGCAACTGAAAATAGATCTGTTTCAGCAGGCCAGCTTCCCCCATGCCAGCGGATCTATGGTGCTTGGGTGGGTGGGAGGAGGTGCCGGAATGCATGAAGCAGCGCTTGAAAGTTGAGACTTACATAAGCAAGGCAGCAGAGGCCAGAGCGGAGGGACCGGCACTCCTGTCTGTGGCCTTAGCTTTAGCACATTGCCTTTGCTTTTAGCCACGGTCTGAAGCCACGGCCCTTCTGCCCTACCTCTATTCTGCCCAAAGCTAGTTGATGAACTTGAAGCCAGGGAGGGGCCCCAGGGGAGTCAAGTTCCTCTCCTTGCTGCTTGGTGTTTTTAGGGGCAGTTGAGAGGAGAGGAAGATGGGGAGAAAGGCAGATTTTCAGTTTCCAATGTAACAATTTACCCCTTCTCTTCCCTACAGTGTTTGAACTGGTCAACCAAGGGTGAGTGCCCCAACCCCCTGCAGGTGTGACGCCCAAAGCTTCTTGGGCTGCAGAGTTGAGTGAGGCGGTGCTGGGCTCCGCAAGAGGAGGCGCAAGCCGGGTGTCTGTTTTGCGTCTCATGGGTGTGTTGACCTTTCAGGCCGGTGATGGAAGTGCCCACCCTCAAACCGCTCTCCGAAGACCAGGCCCGTTTCTACTTCCAGGATCTGATCAAAGGCATCGAGTACTGTAAGTGGGGCCTGTGTGAGGAGTCTCTCCCAGGGGTGCTTAGCATTCCCAGGAGTGGTGGTGGGAGAGTGGGAGTTCCTTATTTTCCTCCTAGAGCTCAAGGAGGTAGGTGGGAAACTCAATTGTCTGAGATGCACAGTCACCGGCAGCTGCAGATCCTTGCCTGTGGCCATACCTCTGGCTACAGAACCCCTTATTCCTGCCACACAGGACAATTAGCAATGGCGAGAGTGACTGAGGCACTACTAGGGGCTCTGTTGCCACTGTCCCTGATTCATAGCAACCCCGGGGACAGGGGTCCTGTTTATCTCCTGGAACCTTAGTTTCCTCATCTGTAAAATGGGAACAAAGTATCTCTCACCAGGGCTGAAATCAGCCAGGGCACATCAGTGGTTCCAGTCGGCTGGCGTTTGTTCTGGCTTCTGGTTGTTAAACATTTTCACTCTTACCCTTGCCTGTCGCTTTAGGATTGTTGCAAGATTTAAATGGGGTAAATGGGAAGGAATTCACACAGGGCTAGACCCCAGACTGGGCACTCAGCACAGGCAGCTGCCGGTCCTATTACCCATGTTATCACCTCCTCCTCCATCATCACCGTCCTCCTCATCCTCCTCATCCCCACCCTCATCCCCACCACCACTGAAGAAATGCAGGAACAGCTAGCCAAGTCCCCAGGCCTGCTTCGTGGTCACACTTCCACTCAACCTGCCCTAGTTGTTGGTTCGGTGAGCAGGCTGGGTGTCGGCGTTAGTAAATGAACGTTGTTTGTCACAAGTCTTGAGGCTTCTGGCTCCACAAAAACTCTCTCTGCTCTGTCGCTGGCAGCTGAGACTGTCCCAGGCAGCTCCTGATGTCTCCTGGCAGTTGGCGGTTTGCTCCTCACTTTTGAGGCCGGGAACGTCCTTAAACACCCTCTTCCCCCTTATCTTTCTGAGCTTTCTGTGGGTGTCCAGAAGGTCTTGGTGGAGGAGGATCAGCAGGGGGCCGTGGGAGAACAAGGGCGTCCATGCCCGTGTGTCTGGGTTGTGGGGGCCGCATGGATCTCCTCACGTGGTTTTCCTGCCCCCTCTCTCCCATTCGGCGTCTCCCTTGCCCCCAGTGCACTACCAGAAGATCATCCACCGGGACATCAAGCCTTCCAACCTCTTGGTCGGAGAAGATGGGCACATCAAGATCGCCGATTTTGGCGTGAGCAACGAGTTCAAGGGCAGCGACGCGCTCCTCTCTAACACCGTGGGCACACCCGCCTTCATGGCGCCCGAGTCACTCTCTGAGACCCGGAAAATCTTTTCTGGGAAGGTAGGTTTGGACCTGCCTGAGATGCTGAGTTCTGCCTGTGATTGGGGTCCTTTCGCTTGTAAGTGGCAAAAATCCAACTCAAAAGTGGAATCCATTATATAATGTAGATGAGCGAGGTCCATTTGGCTTTGGGCTTTGTTAGATACAGAGATTCAAATAGGAATCCGTCCTCTCCATCCCTTAGTTCTGTTTTCCTGAATTGGTTTCCTCCCCAGGTGGGTTGGTCACCAGCAGCTCCAGGCTACTTTGTATCGGTTTACCAACCTCAGAAGAAAGACTATACCGTTCCCTGAAGAGCTCCAGCAAAAATTGTGTGGTTGGCTCTGATTGGCCCAGTATGGGTCATGTGCTCATCCGTGAACCAATTACTATGGCTTGGGGAAGTGGTACTCTCATGGGTCAGTCCTGGGTCATGTGCCCACCCAGAGGCTGGGGGCAGGATCGACCCCACCTCAGCTCCCCAAAGGAAAGCGGGAGGAGTTGACGCTGGACAGGCAGAAGAGGTAGATGCCATTCATCTACCACCCTGTCCCCTCACACGAAGCTCCTTTTTTTTCTTGCAGGCCTTGGATGTGTGGGCCATGGGTGTGACGCTGTACTGCTTTGTGTTTGGCCAGGTAACAGTGGGGGTGTCCTGTCTCCTGAGTGTGGCTGGGTGGCCCCCTTGGATTAATAGTTTCCTTTGCAGGGAGACAGTATGTATCCATTCACAACTTGCTAGATCTGAATAGGAAACAGGATGACTTCCCAAAGGTACCTGTCTGTACGAGATAGACCTATCTGTGAAAGGAAGATCTGTTGAAGGGTGGGCAGAGGCCCGGAGAGGTTGTAAACAGTGGACAGATTCAGGGTTAGGACAGCAAATGTGCCACTCTCTTCTGTCCTAAATCTGAGACAGACATCACTAATCAATACCTGCATTTTTCCTCCTGAGGCTGATCCTACTTCTGAACGTACCGTTCCAAGAAGCTGTTTGTTGCAGGGATCGAATTGGAATGGAAGTTAAAATCCATTTGGCATTTTTGATTTAGAAAGTACTGTTTTGTCCTTCTTTTTCTTTTGTCCTTTTTTAAATAGTATTGATATTTAGGGGCTTAAATTTTTAACTCTGAAGTTCTGATTGATTACATGAATAAAAGCATGAATTTTCCCTTTTCAAGAGATTGTGCTCCTGTTGGGGGAAACTTCAGAAACAGGTTCTGTGAGGACATAAAGGAGTTTGTAATCTCCTCCCCCCAACATTGGATCAGAAAATTTTCAATCACATAGCGAAGTTGAAAGAATTGTACAGTAAACACCTACACAGCCACCATTCCCTGGGTTCTACCATAAAGAATCTCACTTTATCACATGTCCTCAGTCTGCCTTTTTTTTTTTTAAACATATTTTAGAGTTAGTTACCAACATCTCTCCCATCTCCACACCTGCAATGTGTCAGGGTGTGATTGTTAGCTGGAGCTCACTATTTGTTGGAGGTGTTCTCTCTCTCTCTCTCTCTCTCTCTCTCTCTCTCTCTCTCTCTCTCTCTCTGGTAAAATTGACATGTAGTGAAATGTACAGATCTTAAGTGTACTCTTTGATGAGTTCTGTCAAATGGATACAACTGTGTAATCCAAACTCCTATCGAAAGTTACTGCTCTTAATGAAATCATTTCCCTTGGACAGGAGTGGAGCAGGTCATTTTCTGAGACTTTCTCCAACCTTCTGAGCACTCACATAAAGAAAGTTTCCCTTTCCAGCGTCACCCCTGGGCTCCTCTGGGCCAGGCCCTCCGCTGGGTGAGAGTGTTGGTTTGTCACCCGGGAGGCAGTGCCTGAACAGCTGCTGAGTCAGCCCAGGCTGGGCTGAAATGCCAGCTTTGCTCTTCCCAGGACCAGGACGTGTCATCTCTCTGAGTTTCCCTTTTTCTCTTCCGTAAAATGGGAATAATACTGATTATTTCTTACGGCTACAGAGAGGACCGACAGAAATCATGCAAGCACTCGTTAATTCAGTAAGTCACAGGTGGCAAACACAAGGCCCGAGGGCGAATCCGGCCTTCCACCTTGTTTTGTCTGGTCCGGCACCTTCTTTCTACCCGGCGGCAGGGCCGAGCTCTCGCTTAACTGTTAAGGAGCAGTTACACTTATACAGTCCTAAAGTTGCATTCAGCCCTTTGCAGGCAACTGCGAGGCTGATGGGGCCCCCAGTGAAAATAAGTTTGACACCCCTGCAACAAGTAGTTACTGAGCCCCTACTTTGTGCTGGGGATGTTCCTGGGCAGTGAGGAGTCAGCAATGTGCAAGACAGACAAACATCCCGCCCCTCTTAGAGCTGCTGTTCCAATGCAGGAGGAAATAAACAAATACATATGTAACATAATGCAGGAGGTGATAAACAAATACATATGCAATATAATGTAGGAGGTAATAAACAAATTAATGTAATGCAGGAGGTAATGAATACATTATGAAGGCACAGGTGGTGAGTTAAACAAATACAAATGTAACAATGTCAGGATAGGCCAGGGATAGGTGCTATGATGAGAAGGCTCCTGGTTGGGGCAGTGGGCGGGGCATGTCTGTTTCAGGCAGGAGCTTGGGTAGGCCTCCCTGAGGTGTGCTTTGATTGGACACCTGAATGATAGGAGAAAACAAGCCAGGCAGGTGTTGGTGGGAAGAACTTTCCAGGCAGAGAGAACAGCCAGTGAAGTGTTGGTCCTGAGAAACTCAATACAAGGCCTGGACCAGGGTGAGCCCTCGCTGCCGTTACTGTGGTGAACTGTTCTTGGAATTAATATTGTTCACACAGTAGGTGGGTGAAGAAGAGTGTGTGCTTTTCCCCCGATCCTTCTAGGACTTGGTCGGGGAGGATATGGAAACTGCTCCCCCCTAGATCAGGCCTCTGGGCTGTTCGTTTCTGTGCTGTGACCCAGGTCAGGTGGCCCCAGCACAGGGTGCCCTTTGCAGGACGGGTGTGCCAGCCATCCACGGGTGCTCTGATCTCCCTTCGCAGTGCCCGTTCATGGACGAGAGGATTATGTGTTTACACAGTAAGATCAAGAGCCAGGCCCTGGAATTTCCAGAGCAGTGAGTATCGCCCAGCCGTCCCAAGTCACCTCCTTCTCTGGGCCTTAAGTGGCCCTACATATCTGTCTTTCAAACTTCTGACATGTCTGTCACCCCCAGGCCTGACATAGCTGAGGACTTGAAGGACCTGATCACCCGCATGCTGGACAAGAACCCTGAGTCGAGGATCGTGGTGCCGGAGATCAAGGTACCTGGGCGCTGCCGCGGCCCTGTGGGGTGTGTGCCACTGGCTTGGCCTGTGTGCTCCGCTTGGAATCGTTTGGCTCAACCCTCCCTCGCCCCACATCCATCGCGCCATGCCCTCCTCGGCACCGCTGCCCTGCCATGCCCTGGGGCCTTTGGGTTGCTGGGGGCTAGGAAGGGGCGGGAGGAGGATTTGGGGCCTGTGTTGATGTGATTGTGGAAGTGGAATCCGCTGCCGGCGGGCAGCTAGCGCCACTCTGATTGGCTTGGGCTAGTGGCATCCATCCCCCTCGGACTGGACCAGGGCCTCTGTGTGCTCCACGCTCTGGCTGCCCAAGTCCTGGGCCCTTGCCTTGACCCTGTCCATCCGTGTGAAGATCGCAGTGAGAGTGGGCGGGAGTCAGTGGGCAATTTGACCCCACTCCTCACACTGGTCTGCCTAGTTCCACCCTGTTGCAGAAAGCACTGTTAGGAGAGACTCCCGCTTACCCCTACACCCCAACCAAGGCACTCGCACACATCTGGCCCTTTAAGAAGCCTGGAGATTTGCTTTGGGAACTTCTGGGCACCTAGCCCACTAGCCTTTGAAGAGGGGGAAGCTCAGAATGTTACAGATGAGGGCTTGGACCCTAGGGGGGTGTACTGGGGAGCAGACCCCGGCATGGGTCCTCTCCTTACTGTGTCTTTCCAGCTGGTCTGTGGCCACTGTGCCTCCCTGAGCCTCTGTTTGGCCTTCTGTAAAATGGGGAGCATGCTGCCTGGCCGAGTTGAGCTTTCCGGGCACCAGGGAGAGCTGCTAAAGAGTGATGGGTATTCCTTGGGCAGCCGTGAGGGGCACATACCGAATTCCAGTCACCTCTGCTGAGACCGGGGGCCAGATGGAGTATCTGGGCCGAGCACGCCCCAGCCTTGTAGCTCCCTCCCATTCTCTGGCTCCTGCCTTTTCCATGTTTCCTCCCATCTTGCTCCCCCTCTCCCTCTGTCTGGCTTATCAGCTCTCTTGCCTGTCTGACCTCAGGCCACTGCCTCTCCCCTCCTGCATCCCATCCCTGGCTGTGCTGTCCTGCCTTGGGGAGCCAGCCGCGCCCGCCCCTCACCCCTCCTGTCGTTCGTTGAAGCTGCACCCCTGGGTCACGAGGCACGGGGCGGAGCCGTTGCCATCGGAGGATGAGAACTGCACGCTGGTCGAGGTGACTGAAGAGGAAGTCGAGAATTCAGTCAAACACATTCCCAGCCTGGCGACCGTGGTAAGGCGGATGAACCACCGACCAAGAGCAGGGACAGAGAGAGTCACCAGGGACGGGCCCCTCGAGGACAGGCCAGGACACAGGGGCGTCTGAGAAGCAGACGTTGGGCCTGAAAGTCAGGGGATGGCTGGCTGTGTCCCCAACCTACAGCCACAGCCTCTGGGCCTTGGGCACACATTCGGCCAGGTGCCCCTGTATCTTCTAACCTTAGATCTGTGTGCAGCCAGGTCTGATGTTACGGCAGGGAGGGGCAGCCCCTGTCCAAGGGTCCTGCTGCACCTTCTCGATTTCCTGCTTTCAGAGCATGTCGGGGAGCAGGAGGAGGCAAGGGACCAGGGCAGGTGCCAGGGAAGGAGCTGGAGCCGAGGTCTGTGGGACAGGGTTCCCACCAGGGTGGGTCTCCAGGCTCCAGATCCAACAGCTCAGCTCACCTCACGTCTGCTGCCGTAGTAGCTCCAGGGCTAGGGGCAGGGCTCCCACTTCACACGCCTCAGTGAATTAGCCACTTGCCAAATCCCTGCCGTCAGGACGCCTGGCTCCATGGGGGAGACCAGGACCCATAGGGGCCCAGGCCCAGGCAGTGGTCCTGGGGCAGAATCCAGCTGGCCACCCCTGTGGCCACCTCCAAAGCCCTGGGATGCGCCAGGCCAGCAGAGAGGCAGCGCCCTGGGCTCTGGATGGGTCTCCAGTGAGTGACTGCCCCTGTGGGAGCAGGTGCTGGCTCCTTGTCTCCCAGCTTTGCACCTCTCCCTCCCGCTTCCTTTCTCCCTCCTGCTTCCTTTCTCTCTCCTTCCTCCAAACCCCGAGGCCCTGGACGGGTCATTGACTCCCATCTTCCTCCTCCTTCCCCAGCTGGAGCCTCTGCGTGACTTTCACTGTTAGAAACTCACCCACACCCACCCACTCTTTGTCATCCACCCACGGCACCCACATCCCACGCTCATAGTGGGGCAGGCAGCTGGTGTCGGGCCCCAGCACCCACCGAGGGATGTCCTTGGGAGAAGGCGTGTGGCCCTAGAGGTCTGAACCGGTCACTGGTTATTCAGTAAGCGCTTGAACACCGACCGAGTGGGTTCTCCGGCCTGTGCCAGGGGCAGGGGTACCGTGATAAAACCGACAGGGCACCTGCTGCCCTGGAGGGGCAGACACTGAGCACACAACCAATAAATAAATGTGTGGGGTAACTGAGGGGCCAGGAGATGTTCTGCTCCATGGGGACGGGGCCCGGGGGATGGGTTGGAAAATCACCGGAAGAAGCGGCCATGCACTGAGAGGTGTGGGAAGCACCTGCAGGGTCTGAATCTGGGGAAGCATGACCGGGAAGGGCCTTGGAAATATACCACATGGAGAATGGAGTGCGGGGGGATGAGAGAGGAAGTGGGAGGCTACTGCAGCGGTCTGAGAGGCGGGTGGCTGGGGCAGGAAGTCTGGCCCCCACCGTGTGCCGAGCCGGGGTTACAGAGATGAACTAAGTCCAGCTCCAGCCCTCGTGAGGCTTCCAGCGAGAAACATGGGCCCTGTGTGCATTTCATGGTGACAGGCCAGCGCAGGTCGGGGCAAGAGTGGGGGCTTCAGAGAGGAGGAGCTCCTTCCACAGGGGCCTGGGGATGGGAGGGGTCGGCTGGTTAGAGGAGGCCATGGTGGGGGGCAGGGCAGGGTGGTCTTGCCAGGGGCCGTCGACCCCTGTAAAGGTCTGGGTTGAAGGGCTGGGGTGCCCTGGGGGCTGCAGAGCAGGGCCCTTACCAGGGGCATGGCCTTCATTCTCTAAGTATTTTATTTTTCTTCTTTTTTATTGAGAGAGAATTCATGGGACATAGACTGAACCATTTTAAAGTGAACAGCACGGTGGCATTTGCCACATGTACGGTGTTAAGCGGCTATCACCACTCACCTCGGTAGTTGGGAACACCGTCACCCTAAAGGAAAACGTGTCCCCTTTAGCGGTCACTCTGCCCTCTCCGGCCCCCGGTGCCTGGCGCCCACCAGTCTGGTTTTGGTTTCTACACACTTGCCTATTCTGGACAGTCCTATAAAGGGAATTACATGATCTTGTGTCTGGCTGCTTTTATTTAGTACAATGTTTTTGCGGTTCATCCGCATCGTAGCAGGTCCCTCCTTTTCATGGTTGAGTAATAGCCCACTGTGGAGAGACCGCATTTTATCTGTTCTTCAGTTGGATATTTAGGTGTTTCTACCTTTTGGTAAATCAGTGTTGTGGGGTTTTTTTTTTTTTTTAACACTTAGAAAACCCTTAAAAAATCAACTCAATATGTGAAACAGCTTGAAGAGGCACCGTGCTCCGCCGGGAGGGGGTGGGGGCCACATCCTTGAAAAACTCCTTCATAGGACACAGTAGCCCAAAGCATCACCAGAAGGTGACTGGTTCACTCCCTTCCTCCAGAATCTCCCGTGGCTCCCTGGCTGGCAACAGGATAAGTTGCAAACTCCTGTGAGTGAGGGATTCTAAGTCAGGGAGTGAGGGAGTCAGATCTGGGTGTTGGAAAGGATGGGAGCAGGTTGGCTGGGTGAAGCTGGGCAGCAGGGGGCAGAGGAGGGGTGTTACCTTTTCCCTGAGGATCCTCTGCTCAGACACACGTTTCCCGACTCGGTCTGTTGGAGCAGATTGGGGTGGGGAACGTACCAGAGAGGACCCACTCCTGGCAGTGGGCAGGCTGGCCCCCAGCGCCTCTTAGAAGGGCCTTCAGGACCTCTGAGTGCCTTTGCCCTCACACCAGCCTGGCCGTCCCCTGTGTCCAGGAGGTTCCCTGAGCTCCTTACACTTGGACAGGTGTGTCTCACTCTAAATGACAGTGCAGCCCCCGAGGAAACGGTGTCCTTGGGTGATGCTGGTGGGAATGTAAAATGGTACGGCCATGCCTCCAACTGTGAAACGTCGTTGCCACGGGATCTAAGAATTTCACTCCTTGGGTATACGCCCGAGAGATGAAAACATTTTGTGTGGAAAAACATGTCTACACAAAAAACTTGGACACAAATGTTCACAGCATTATTCGCAATCACCAAAAAGTGGAAAGAAACAATGTCCACCAATGGAGGAATGGATAAGGAAAATGTATTTATAGCCACACAAGGGAATATTATTCAGCCACGAAAAGGAATGAAATATTGATAGAATGTAGCTGAACCTCGAAAACATGCTGAGGGAAAGAAGCCAGATACTATATATGATTCCACTTACGTGAAGTGTCCAAAGAGAGAAGTTCGCAGAGACGGGAAGCAGATGGGCACATGCCAGGGGTGGGGGGACCGGGAAGTCTCTAATGAGGGTGACTGCTAGTGAGGACAGGGCTTCTTTTTGGAATGATGGAAAGGCTCTGAAATTAGATATACTGAATATACTAAAACCATGGGATCGTGCAATTTAAAAGGGTGGATTTTATGCTGTGGGAATTATATTTCAGCTAAAATAAAAGTACAGCACCCCTGTACCCCATTATTCCTGGGAAGTGATAGTTGGTTTCTTGTTGGGTGGTCAGAGATGGGTTTCGCCGAACATAGGGGCCTGGCTTTGAAGGCGAGACAGGTTGAGATGGGTTGATGGCTCCTCGAAGAGGTGCTAGAGGCCCCGTGCCCACCGGCTGTCCCGGAGCGCAGCACCCCCTAGGGGTTGTGTGGGCCCAAGATGGGAGATGATAACCAGACTTAAATGTCAGACCAAGGAATTAGGCCTGTTTCTTGTTTGCAGCCAGGGAGCCAGGGGAGGTTTTGGGGGTGGACCAGGCAACTGGTGGTGGCTTTGGCTGCTCTGTCCCAGGTGCTGCCCCGTGTCTCGAAAAGGCCTGCCATCGGCCACAGGCCCTGGGAGCTGGCAAGGGGCTGGGGGAGGAAAGGATGAGGGTGGATGCTGACCTGAGGGAATATGTTGCGGGAATCCGCCCGCTCCAGGTGGCTGAGCTGCCCCTTCTCCCCTTCAGATCCTGGTGAAGACCATGATACGGAAACGCTCTTTCGGGAACCCGTTCGAGGGCAGTCGGCGGGAGGAGCGCTCCTCGGCAGCACCTGGGAATCTGCTCAGGTGAGTGAGTGTCCACCTGCCTTCCTGTGGGACGGGGAGCAGGGGGCTGGGTGCAGCGCAGCCCTGGCCAGCGCCCTCACCTTGGCCCACCCTGGAGAGGCGCCGTGGGGAGAGACTCAGACCAGACCCGGGCCCCCTGGGGAAGTCAGGGGGCAGCTGCTGGCCAGGGTTTGGCCCCACCCTGGGCTCAGCCCACCTCCTCTGGCTGGTGGCTCATCCAGCCTGAAGTGTGACCTTCCTCAGGGGACTTGCACTTTAACTGGGGACTCTTGACAGCTCTTTTTGGTCCAGAAGCAGGCGTGCTTGGTGGTGGGGGTGTTCGGCCCTGTGCTAGCAGAGTGGTGTCCTCCTAACTGCCCTGGTGACAGTTCTGTCAAACTGGTGTTTGGGTTCTGTCTCTGGGGTGGGAGGTGGGCATCCCTTGGACCCTGACTGTCCCTTCTCACTTCCCTTTTCCCTCCCCTCTGGCGATTCCAGCAAAAAACCAACCAGGCAGTGGGAGCCCCAGTCTGAGCCCAAGGTAAAGCCAGCCTGCCTGCCTGCACAGTAGCCTCTGCCAGCTGGGGGCGGGGGCAGCTGCCGCGCACTGGGCGTCCCCACCCTGGCGGACGTTCCTTTCCGCTGTGACCAGGCTCACCTTGGGCCTCTGGACCTGGGCTGAATAGCAGGGGCATCCAGGGGCTTGGACCCGTGGACGGGTCATGCATGAGAGCTGGGGCTGCGGGTGCATGGCACTGCACCTGGAATGCCTGCACATTCACCCCGGTCCGCGGACCCAGTCAGGCTCCCACGTATGCTCGGCACAGGTCACGGGGCCCCGTGGTGGCCCCTGCTCCGGGCAGCATGGTCGGAGCTAGGTCAGGCATGCTGCGTCTGTGGCTCTCCCTGGTGGCTCTCCAGCATCTGCCCTTTCTTCTCCGATGGGTTAAGACCTGGAGAATAAGTCCCCTTGCAGCTGGCTGCAAATTAGTGTACGAGTCCTCTGGCGGGGGGCAGGGGGGTGCTGGATTTCTCCCCCAATTAGCCATCCCTCTTCCAAACATAGTGTATTCCCAGGTCAGTATGGCATCCCTTCTGCCTCTCAACACCCCCCAGCAACTGGGGCAGGGTAGCAATCCCGATATTCTTCCCACTGACCCTGACTCACCACCTCAGCCTCACCGGGGAGCTCCAGGCAGCCATTCCTGTGGTTTAAGTGCAGCTTCAGTGAGATAAGAGTTCACACACCACACGACTCCCCCATTCAGAGCGGCTAATTCAATGGCTTTTTAATACACTCACAGAGTTGTGTAACCACCCAACTCTCCATTCTCCAGCAACCACTACGCTACTTTCAGTTTCTGAAGCTTGGCCCGTTCCGGACATTTCCTGTAAATGGAATACCGCAGCGCAGGGCCTTTTGTGTCTGGCTTTTCTCCCTCAGCCGCCTGTTTTCAGGGTTCATTTGTGGTGGAGCAGGTGTCGTGCTTCATTCTTTTTTTTTTATGGCCAACTAGTATTTCACCGTATGGAGAGATCACCCCGCATTTGTCTGTTCATCTGGCGGCGGACACAGTTTCCGCTTCCTGGCTGTCACGGATGAGGAACGCCGCCACGAACGTTCTCGTCCCAGCCTCGGCCTTTTCTGTGTGATAGGAATGGGCTTAGATCAAATGTATCGGCCACTCCTGCCGTAGGAGTCGGGGCTTCTGTGGCAATGGAGGAGGGATGCTTGTTTGGGGATTATTCATGCTGTTTTGGAGCAGGAAAGGCAGCCATTAGCCGTCAGCCGGTTGTCACCGGCCAGAGAAGGCTGCCGCAGTCCCTGCGGGACATTCCCGGATGTCTCTGCAGCCAGGTGACAGGGTGGCCCGGCCTGAGTTTGAGCCCTCCAGGGTGACAGGGAGTAGAAGCATAGTGGGCTGGGCTTTCTCTCCCCCCGCCCCTCAGTTTCAGGGTTTGCCTCCTGTCTCTGTGTAAGACTGTTGTTTTTATTCTTTTATTTTTATTTTTCCCCATGAGACATCAACAGACTGAAATTGGTCAAAAGGGCTTTACTGCCCCCTTATTCGCTCCTCTGCGGTCCCAGCAACACCTGGGGGTTACGTGCTTGCCCCTGGCCCATGAGCGGGATGCGGTGGTTGTCCAGATGGCCCAGCACTCTGGAGCTGGAGAGCCTAGGCGGTCATTGGAGGCCATGGTCCTGCGCCCCGCCAGTGCCTGCAGCGAGTCCAGCCAGGACAGCGGGGACTGAGGGCCTTTCTGGGCCACGAGTGACAGCGCGCCTCCCCAGGGGACTTGACCCCTCTTCTGTGGCAGACACAATAAAGCTAATGAGTGATTTTTAAGCGAAGAGGGGTTTCTTTCTAGGCATGTAGATATCATGCTGTCCCTCCTGGGGCAGGGGCCTTTTCCTTCTGGCCAGTGGTACGCAGTGGACATTAGTCCTGTGTGACAAGCCCAGTAGCTTCCCTTAGAAGGGACAGCGGTGCTTGATGGTGGCAAAGGGTCTGGGCCGCTCCTCAGGGATTTCCCCTCATGTCTGCGTCACTCCGGCCATGTCTGTCACCCCAGGCAGCTGGCGCTGGGGTGCTGCGGGCCATGGCCCTCCTGGGACACAGGACGCCTCTCCTCCCACCAGCTGCATCTGCTCTGGTGGCTCCCATCGCCCGGAGGAGGCACTTCTCTCCGTGGGAGCTGTCCCTGGGGCCCATGTGCTGGGGCAGTTGTGTTTCTGGTGACAGCCGTTCCCTGAAGGCTGGCTGTGTGTCAGGCTAAGCCCCAGCGGTCCTGCTGGCTGTCCCTAAGACATTCACCTGGTGACAGAAGACAGGTGTCACGGTTCCTGCCATGGAGAGCTTATACCCTAAAGGGGGTGGGGGGTGGGGGAGTTGAGATCACAAAAATCTCGGTGAGCAGGCCACAGTGTGGGGCCCGCACGGTACTCAGCCTGTCTGTGCTGTGCTTGTAGGCATCACGCAGACAGGTTTACAGGTATTTGTATAGTTCCTTGTTATTTCTGGCAAATGACATTGGTTTTCCATTTACAGAAGGGCTACAAAGTCTCCTTTGAAATTTTTATGTAAGCAAGGAAAAGGGGGAGGGACTCTACAAGGAGAGGTTAAGTAAATAGCTTTGCAGGCCTCCTGGGAACCTGGAGATGCAGGTTCAGGGCCCTTAACGTTGCTTTTCTGTGTTCTGGAGCAGGAAGCAAGGCAGCGAAGACAGCCTCCGAGGGCCCGCCCCACCCCCGCTGGGGGAGGAGGAAGTGCTCTTGTGAAAGGCAGCCCGCCTGTGGAGAGTTGGGGGGCCCTGGGCCCCGGCCACCAGGCACGCATGCATCCTCCGTGGCCGGATGACGCAATGGAGTAGCTGCCGACCGCCTGTGACCTCGCATGCTCAGCGTCTCACCTCCGGCCGTGCACCCTGCGTTTCCATAGCAGCATGTCTTACGGAAGCACGTGTGTAGAGCCTTGCCTGTCATCTCTGGTTGTTTTTGGGTTTTTTTTTAATCTTTTGTTGTTTTAAAAGGGACAAAAAAAAAAAAACCTCCAGGACATCGACCATGGCCGCTGGCTGGCTGAACTGGCAGGCGTGAGGAGTCGCAGACCCAGACCCATGTACATTTTGGGACAATTGCTTTTTAAAACATTTTTATGCCAAAAATCGTTCACGTGATCTTAGAACCATGTCGGCTGTCCCAAGAGAATGTGTGGGGTTTGAAAATAGTGAAAAACTGGCAGAGAACTCCCACGGCGTGGTCCGAGACCGCAGGGTGGGTCTGTCACTGTGTTTGAAAGGGCAGCTGGTGTGACTTTTCGTGCAAGCCCCACCCCTAAAATCGCGCCCCCTTCAGAACCTCGGACTCACGAGTGGAGGCAGGGCTGGCCCTCAGTAGCTGCAGGGAGCTTTGAGGCAATGTTTTTGTAAGAAGGACTTCAGTGTCGTTCTTATGGCTAGAGTTGTCACAGAAACAGAAAGGGCTTGACCGTTTAATTGCTTTGCAAAGGGGAATTTCTGGCCCAAGAAGGGCCTCGTGGTCGTGGTGGGAGAAGTTGCGCTTCAAGGATGTGAGTGTGTTTTTTTATGGCAGCCACCTAAAGTGGAGCTCTCTTAGTAAATCTCTCGTTAAATTACAAAAAAACATCAGGGTGAAATCCTATACTTCCATGTATATTACATGGCTTAAGAGTGAAGAAGCAAGCAAAAATGTTCAATTCTCCAACTAGACTGAACTCAGAGCGGTTCAGAAATCATTTAGAGCTTCCAGGATCTAGTCCAGGCTTTAGGCAGGAGTTAGAGCTGATGAAACGTACGCTTGTATATTAGCAGCTTAGCTTGTTTATAACCTGTGTACTCTAGAGACTGCTACTGTTTTGTTCTCTTCTTAAGCACTAGCTGAGTGTTGTCCTTAGTGAAACAGTTACCCGGTTTTTGGGGGGCCAGTTGGGAAATACTTTCATTCAACTGAGACACAGACGGTCATCGGTACCAGCAAAACTCTATTAGGATCGACCCACGAACTTCTGGGACCCTTTTAGAGAAGGCTGTTGAAACCTAGAGCACTCCTCACGGTCCTAGGGGACCAGGGCTTGGGGCAGGATGTTCCCTTTTGTAGCCAAAAGTCCAGAAAGAAAAGGTTTACCTTTTTGACTTCCATCTAATATTGGGAAGTCTGGTTGAAGTTCAAGTGCGACTTCTTCCAGACCCACACGTGGGTGTGTCTGAAGTTCGAGGGGTAGGAGAACTGGGAGGACTTTGTTTTTTGAGATTCCCTCTGCTTTGTGGAACTTGGCCTGGGGAGGTAGTAATGGGGCTCAGAAAGACTTGCTTTCCTGTAACTTCTGTCCGATCAGCCTGGGTACGAGGACTTTTTGCAGAGATGGAGAAGCAAGGACTTGTGCCCCTGCCCGGTGCATTCATAGGGCCCGGGTGTTCTTGGCTTCCGTAGGTCTTAACTGTAAACTCTTTAACTGTCACCTAGCCCGAGTTTCCTGGCTGTCTTTTAACAGCACAGAATTAGGGACTGCTGGTTTGCAAGAGCAAAGAATACCCGTCTGATGGAGGATATTCTCACCTGCTTTCTTTCTTTCTGTAGCCTAGGACTTCCTCTTGCCCTCCTATGCTTGTTTAAGTGTATGGGCCCCACCCTTTCCAGGAGAAGATGGGGCCTGGTTAGTTCGCAGCAAGCAACGCGCAGTGGGTCGAGTCAGCTGGTCCTAGGTCTCCATCCTGGCCTGTCTGTGTGGGTCTGGCCTGGCCAGGCGGCTCGCTGGGGAGAGCAGGCAGCACGCAGTGCTTCTGCAGAACTCCGGTGTTTACACAGCCATATCGGGCAGTGCCATCTCTCCCCTGACGAAACCCTCCGGGGAAGCTTTCACGTGTGGCATGCCAGTCGTCAGGCAGCGCGCAGCTGTTTAGGCGGGTGGGTTGGGGGAGGCCCAAGTGCATAATCTTTTTTTTCTTTACAAAGGAACACCAAAGAAAGCTGTGGAAAGGAACTGCCACCCCCAAAAAGTCTAAGCGGAGAGGGCTGTTACATAAAGTGTTAACTACCACCTTCATGGACCACGAATGTCGATTTTTCGAAAGCCAGCTCCATCAGGAGAGGGGAGAAGCTGTTAGGAGCAGCTCTTTTCGGTGAGCCAAAAGGATGCCCGTCCGTTTCTCCCAATGCTGGCTCACCTGTGGGACCAGTTTGGCGTGAGCATCTGTGGCCTTGAAGGAAGCACAAGTTTCTGTCCCCACCTTCTCCTCTGCCCTGTTCTACGTCCTCCACCTAGTCCGCTGGCTTAGCAGTGGCTCCCATGAAGCCTTTTCTAGCCTCTTGTTGGCACCAGGGCTGGAGAGACTATTTCCCCAGTGGTCTAGCCTTTCCCACGAGTTAGGGCTCCCATCCTCACAGCCTTTCTGGAACGAGGAGGCGAATCCTGTGCACTTAGACACGTAGGTTAGGCACATGTGTTACTCTCAGCCATCTTCCAAAGGGGAGCTTCACGTTGCCGGGGGGAGAACCACGATGACCTCCACTTGCTTCTAAGGTGCTAGGGAGGGTTTCGAGGTTGCCGGTTCCCATCTTCTCCAGCTTCACGGGCCGAGTCTCGTGGGACTGCTGACTTTTCTATTCTGTGACTGACGTACTGGCCGATGCTTCTGTTTCATCCCTGGTCCTTTCTACTATGCATTTTCCTTTTATCAGGTGTACCAAGTTAAATACTGTGTATTTATCACTTAAAAAGACATGAACTGAAGAGAAAAATAAGCCTTTGGTGTTTTTCCACAGATGTTTAAGCTTCTCTGTAAACTTGAAATAAACAGACAGCCAAATGGTGCAGAGCCGAGCCTCCTGGGAACTTTTCTCTTGGTCGTCAAGCCAGCGCACTCTAGGACATCTGTCTTTACGTCGGTTTTCCTTCCTTAGGTTGCCGGTGAGGTCAGATGCCCAAGTCAGGGTGGATGTAGGCAGCATTATTATTCCCTTATGCTCCCCTAATTCAAGCACGCCCTAGGGTCTCACTCAAAGTGTGGTTCCTGAACCAGCAGCACCAGCAGCACCCAGGAATGGTGCAGATTCCCAGGCCTCACTCACTCAGGACCCCCGGGTGGCTTCTCTGCAGGCTGAAGTTTGAAAAGCACAGCTCAAGCAGGCAGGCGATTGCTCAGTTCTTCTGGTGGAGACCAGACAGGAAAGCAGCTCCCGGAGCACTTTTCATCAGGCATCGGGCACTCCTGTGGGTCAATGTGCCACACGACACTTCACCCCGCAAGATGGGCATTAACCCATGTTATAGACCGTTGCCGGAAACGGGCTCAGGGAAGTGAGGGCAGTTTGTCCAGGGCTTGTCTGGGTTTGTCGGCCGCGGCCGTGTCTTCCAGCACGTCGACGGCTGCCAGTCTGCCTGCCGTCTGGAGACCATTCTAGAATGGATCATTTCTCTGGGTGGGCAGCTGAGGGTTCCCTGCGTTCCGGGGGGAAAGCTAGCCCGTGGCCTTGCTGGACTGGCTTTGCCCCTCAGTTTTCTGTTATTAAAGGACAGTAGATGGAGTCTGCAAGACTCCTGTTCCATCGCTATAGACACACAGCGCTGAAATACCAGCCTCGGAGGGCCAAGAGCAGGTGTTGCTATGAAAGACCCCACTCAGAATCCAGTGAAGGCTGTAAGAATGCACAGGGGTGCATCACTCTGTGAAGTGTTAGGGGTTCCAGAGACTCCAGGAAGCCCACCCCTGGATGCAAGGGTCCCTACTTAAGAGGCGGCGCCAACAAGTGGGGATGTGGCTGAGCGCAAGGTGACTCCGGTGGGGCAAATAAGCAACGCCGCGGCAGCGCCCATCCTTCAACCCCAGCCGCGCCGGCGTCCTGTCTCAGCAAAGGGGGGACTGAAAGGAGTCTCCCCCACTCCAGTAACCATCACGCCTTAGTCTGCAAGGTAAGAGCCCTTCCTAAAAATTCCAGCTCCATTCGAGCCGTGGGTTCAAACAGGCATTTTTAAAAAGCAGCATAACCCAGAGCTTTTCCGAGAGGATTCAGTACGGCTTTCCCCCGCCCCCAGAGCAAGAAAAGCCCAGACTGGTCACCCATCCAACAGCAGCAGAGCACTTCTGAAACAAACTGTTCCTTCAGTACTTGGAAGTGAGTTCGTGACAAGGGGGAAGGCAGGCTGCTTTCTTTAGGGAGCTCCTGAACATGGGATGCAGAATTAAGAAGGTGTGAAGGCGAAGCTAGAAATAGCTTCATTAACATTCCAAACTGGTGGCGAGGTAGGAGGAGGTGGTGCTGCTTTTGGTTGGAGACTTCTGGAAAGCCAACGGGAGAGGGGAGGATAAGCCATTTGCTCTGTGTTCGCTGGTGTGTGTAATTCCATCGTTTTAGGTAACCTGTAAGCACAGGTCAGGCACGTCGTCATTACAGAAAAGAAGCCTTGTAGCCCTGGTTGGTGTAGTTCAGTGGATTGAGTGCCTGCCTGTGAACCAAAGGGCCGCCGTTTCGATTCCCAGTCAGGGCACATGCCTGGGTTGCTGGCCAGGTCCCCAGTAGGGGGCGTGCGAGAGGCAACCACACATTGATGTTTCTCTCCCTCTCTTTCTCCTTTCCTTAAAATAAATAAAATCTTAAAAAAAAAAAATCTTGTAAAATATAATAATACAACCTAATGAAGATCAAAATTCTTAGGTCTTTTTTTCCCCCCTGCACTGATTTATATTTCTTTTATTTTTTTAATTTTTATTGTTATTCATTTACAGTTGTATGCCTTTTCTCCCCATCCCTCCACCTTACCCCAGCTGAACCCGCCTCCCTCCCCCAATTCTTAGGTCTTTAAGAGAAAGGTAAAGTAGGAAAAAGATCCCTAAGCTCCAGCAACAGACTTGTCTCAGGAACCTGGTCGCAGCACAATGAGTTGGCTCGACAAAGGCATTTACTAGGGAGGGGAGGAAAAGCTCAAGCTATGAAACCACACGGACAGAGATTAGGAAAATCTGCTTTACTCTGTGGTCCTTGATCATCCATCTCAACATACCTCTTCTCAAAAGAGAAACGTGAGCTCTGCCTCGTGATTGCATGGACAGAGTCTGGTTGGGGAGGAGGAGCAGCAGCCCAGGCATGCCACACGTTGGTGTCCGCACCCAGGTGACCTTGTGTGTTGCAGAGAGCATGGGAGCAGCTGCGGGACCTATAGGCCCCAGCCCTGCTGCCCCAGCGGCGTCACTGCCCTTGGGCAACAGCCTGCCCGCAGGACTTAAAGTTGAAGGGACAGCAAAGGTGGCCCAGCCAAGGACAGTGGTTAGCGATGCACATCCAACAAGCTGGGCAACCCTGAAGTGCGTGTGGAGTGGAGACTGATTCAGAAGCTGGGACTCTCTCGGGGGCGCCACAGCAGCCTTTTCTCCCTCCTCTGTGCTCTTTCGTGAGGGCCGTGGGGAGCCCAGCTGTGGGGTGGGCGTCACCGGTCCATCTCGCTGTCAATGCCCTAGAAGGAACAATACACTTGTCCTTAATTGGTACGTTTATGGATAAATGTACTCGCACCCTGCACTTGCCTGCAGGCAGGCCTGGGGCATTTGGGGTGGCGAGTCCGGCGCTTTTCCTGAGGACTTGGGACAGCCCTTCACAACTGCACCCACCCAACCCCTCCGGGGTCTCAGAGTACGGTACCCAGCCCCTTCTGCTCTGCAAGCTGAATTTAAGTAGAGTGTGGGCATCGATTTTGTCATCATATACATTATCATAACTAACCTGAGATGTCACTCAAATGACGCTAGGTTTAAAAGTGCATCCAGGTAAAGTAAGTAGTAGTACAGATGGTCTAGAAAGGGAGTCCGTGATGAGAGTGGCGTGTGACTGCCTGGGTAGACGACACACTGAAATAGGGCCAACTGCGGTGTTGGGGCCTCCTTGGGGCCCAGGCTCAGGGCTGTCCCCACCTTACGGGAGGCAGATGAAAGAAGGTGCCGGGCCCTCCCCGCCTGCTGAGTTCAGGAGGTGGCCTACCTGCTCGTAATCTTCCACGTATTTGTATTTCTTCTCCCGATAGTAGTATCTTTTCTTCATGCAGTAGAGAACTATGACGTCACACAGCACTGTCGCCTGAAAGAACAAGCCGGGATGTGTTAGCCCCTGTTTTTCTGTGTCTGGAATCTTGCAAGGAAAAGAAAGTCTCCATCTGTCTGGAGAACGCTAGGCTCTGAGGGGCTCAGCCCCAGGGAAGGTAAGGTGGAGGGTGTGATGGTGCGGGGGCAAGGACAAGCCCAGAGGACTGAGGGGAAGGCCCAGGCCATCAGCAGAGGGGCTCCAGGCTGTGTGGACTACTGAGGAAGCCCTGGCCCTGGGGGCGAACAGAGAGGTCTAAGTCACTCACCACCCCTAAGAGCGCCAGGCCTGAGCCAACATTGATCATGGTTGGGATGATGTCAAACTTCCCAGCCTATAAATGACAGGAAAAGAGAAAAAAGCGAGTTACAATAGGGATGGATATGGTCAGGTAAAGAATGGGGAGAGGACCCCTCACCCCTGGCCAACCCCGAAGAGGCCTAGCGGGGTCTGAATGAGGAGCTGGCAGCCGGGCTACCTTTCCAAACACGATGATGTCGAAGCGGATGCCATAGGCCTTGATGAGTGTGCGGTGCTCGGTGCCAGTCGGGTCACTGTAGTACTTGGCAAACCTGGGGAGAGGAGCGCAGGTGAGAGGGAAAGGCACAGGGCAGGGGGGACAGCGGCCGGATCTTCCCTCTGGGTCCTGTTACAGTGGAAGCCCCCAAGGCCTCGAAGAGTGGCCAGTGGCCAGGGGTTTGCTCTGCCTGCTGAGCAGATGACTCGCACCTCGGGGGCTCTCCCAGCTCAGGGGGACTGTGCAGCAGGAGGCCTGGCCTGTTGACGAAGAGGGTGCCAGGGCCCGTGAGGAAGCTCCCTGCTCTGTTATCACCATCACCTCCTATGCCTTAACCAGCACCTCTTGCTCTGAGTGTCCTTCCTTCCTGGCAGCTGAGCCGCCTGCCTCTCTCAAGGAGACCTTGGCCGCTAACAGAATGTAGCCAGCCAGCAGCCACCTCCAAGTGGCTCACGAAACTTAGCACCGGCTTCAGCCTTTGTTTTAAAGAACCATTGACACACTGGTGGATAAATGGGTAAGTGTGGTACGCCCACACCATGGCATGCTATTTGGCCATGAAAAGAGATGAAGTACTAATAAATGCTACAACACGGGCAAATCTCAGAAAAACAGCACGCTGAGGGAAGAAGCCAGACACAGAAGGGCACGTTGTACAACTCCATTCATATGAAACTCCAGAGCAGGCGACTCCATAGAGACAGAAAGGAGATGAGAGGTGGTGAGGGGCTGGGGAGAGGGGGGTACAGGGGTGATCACTAAAGGGTATGGGTGATGGAAATGTTTTGGGGTTGGTGAAAATGTTCTAAAATTGACTGGGGATAGTTGCACAACTCTGTGAATATGCTGAACAACTGAATTCTACATTTTATTTTATTTTTAGAGAGAAGGGGAAAGAGGGAGAAAGAAAGGGAGAGAAACATCAATGTGTGGTTGCCTCTCGAGTGCCCCCTACTGGGGACCTAGCTGGCAACCGAACCAGCAACCTTTTGGTTTGCAGTCCCACACTCAATCCACTGAGCCACACCAGCCAGGGCTGAATTCTACACTTTAAACAGGTGAACTGTGTGGTATGTTAACTGTCTCAGTAAAAACACATGAGGGGAAATGATTGGGGGAGACCCACTGAGACGTGTTTTATATAGAGGACCCACCAGAACCTAAACTCTTGGCCTGTGATCGGTCTCCACATTGTGGTCCTGGAACTCAGGGCCTGGTGCTGGCAGGGTCAGGGTGAGGGGTGATGTTTTTGTGCAGGTCCCATCGGCTTCTCTCTCTGCTGGGGTTCCAGCCCAGCGGTTTCTACAAGAACTGTGTGAGGGTACAGAGAGAGCAACAAAAAATCTAACTCCCTTACTAGGAAAAATAATCAAATAATCTACTTTTGTATCAGTGAGCCAGATGGTTCAAAAGGAGAGCAAGCAGATCCCACCTGCATTTGATTCCACGTGTCACCACTAGAGGGAGACAAGTGTAACACAACCGCACCACTGGCCTACTCCGGTTCCCCCTCCTAGGGCCTATTTTTAACAGTGGCTACCCGGGCGCAAGATGCAACACAAGGCACGTGAAAGCGTGCAGGGCTACATGAAACTGGCAAGCGTGACGCCGGCACCTTGGTGCCCTCATCAGACCACCAGCTGTGGACTGGACTGAACAGTGTCCTCCTCCATTCACGTGAAACCCGTGACTGTGAGCACACTTGCAGGCAGGTCTTTGCGGATGTAATCAGTCAGGATGAGGACCTACTGGACAAGGTGGGCCCTGCATCCAGTAAGACTGGTGTCTTTATTCCAAGAGGGGAGCAGGCCCTGTGACCACAGCGGCAGAGGTTGGAGTGATGTGCCTACGAGCCAAGGAGCACCAAGGAGGGTCGGGAGCCACCAGGAGCTGGAAGAGGCAAGAAGCTGGCCTTGCTGACACCTTGATTTCGGGTGTCTAGCCCCCAGAACTGTGAGAGAGTAAGTTCCCATTGTTTCTAGCCACCCAGTTTGTGGTAATCTGTTCTGCCAACGGGGGAAGCGAATACACAGCACTCTCAGCAGAGAAATCCCAACGAAGGCCTATCCTGCAGCTAAAACCTGTATCCTCTGCACGTTGGAGATGCTGGGGCCCGCTCGGTCCTTGAGAAACCAGTTCCTGGGTGAGGCCTCTGGACTGGAGGGTAGCTCACCCTCGCCTCCGAGTTAGTGCGTGGAGGTCCTGCCTGAGGCCGGCCCGAGGAAGCTAAAGCAGCGGCCAGCCTCTCTTGGCTGCTCTGCAAACTGCCCCGGCATGTTTCCTGAGGCAGGAGAGGGCAAGGAGGGCTCTCTCACGGGCCAGGATGCCATAGGCGCAGGGTCCCGCTCGGCACATCCTCTGGCGCATGCTCCTGCCTGCCCTGGATGGCTCTGAGTGCTGGTCTTTGGTGGGCGAGGTTGCCTCCGCTGGGCAGTGATCCAGCCACTGTCACCTCCCCTCCCCCTGCATGGGAGAAACAGGGCCCACACGCATGCCCACCTGAAATTGTAGCCAGGGGACACATTGTGGTCCAGGTCCCGGGTGTCCAGGCGGCGGAAGGAATACCTGGGCAAGCAGTGGGAGGCGGCCCTGTCCAGGTTGCAGTCCCATTTGATCTGGATGCCCATGATGCCGCCCTGCGGGGTGCGAGCAGAGACAACGGGCTTTCCTGGGAGCCTGCTCTGGAATGAGACGTGTCAGGCGGAGACCGTGCTAGAAAAGCCAGCGCCCGCGCCTACCTCCACGGCCATGTCCTGGAAGCTGTGCCCTGCACTCTCCACTATTTTGCCAAGACGGAAGATGGGGCAGAAAGGGTCTGTTACAGCATCGTAAATGCATGATTTGAGGTAGGTAGTGGTGATGTTGGAAAGGATATTTCTCCTAAAGTCGGGAGGAAGCAGAAAATAGAAACAAGGAAAATCTGCAAGAGCCGGAAGTTTCTCCAAAAGACGACGGTGAGCTCCCAGAGCCGGCCACCACTTACTTGCTGAAGTTAAATTTGGGATACCAGATGTTGTTCTTGACCAAAAGGGTGAAGTTTTCTGCAGCCTTTAAAAAAGCGGGTCTGAAAAAAATTGTAACGTATTGTTAGTATTAATGTCAGTACAAACATACGTGCACTCATACCTATGTAATATTTTTCAAAAGCATACACATCTTACAGTGTCATTTTGTTTAAAAAAATAAAATAAAAAAGGCAACATTTCTAGCATTTTCTACTCTCTGTGTAAACACTAGGTCAAGAGAGGAGACTATAAGACCAAGCCTTCCGGTTTCTTCTCTCCCGGCCTCTTGCCCGAGGCAGCCACAATGGAAGAACCCGAGGAGCATCTACGGAGGGGCGGTGCCCAGTGGCTGCCCTGGAATTCTCTCCACCGTTTCCATTTCAGGGCTTGCTCAACAGACCTGGTTTTACAAAAGTCAAAGCAAAGGTCAATTCACCTAGAGGCTGGATCCCGACCTCTCAAAAATACACAAGAAGTGGTGTCCTCTGGCCTGCAGCCTCTTCTGACAACATGAGTGGAACTGGTCCCCGGGGGACCCCACTTCTTTGATGGATTTCTGTGCGGGAGAAGCCCGCACTATAGGCTGAGCTCTCTGTGGGGGAGGCCTCCCTGATTCTGATGGCATCTTTGAAAATATAAACAATAGTCTTCCCAGCCCTGAGGCAGGAACAGGCTAATGACAAAGCAACACACTGAGGAAGGCTGAGCCTCTCACCACTCCTGGTGACCTTGACCAAGGCACATCTCTCAGGCCTTCCAATTCCCTCATCCCTGTATCAAGGGGATGGATTACAGATTTGTCAAACTCTTGTCATTCCCTACACCATAACCTTTCCCCCACATCTGCATCTGTATGCAGTATTTTAGGGGCCTTAGGTACATTTATAGTGTTGTACAACCATCGCCTGTGTCTAGTTCCAGAACACTTGCGTCACCCCAGAAGGAAACCCTGTCCCCATTACGTAGTTACCATCTACTCTCTTCTCCCCTCAGCCCTTGGGAACCAGCAATCTTCTGTCTCTACAGATTTGTCTATTCTGGACATTTCATATGAATGGATGTTTCTATGTGGTCTGCTTTCACTTAGCATAACGTTTTCGAGGTTCATCCACGTTGTAGCATGGGTCAGATGTCATTCCTTTTTAGGGCTGAATTATATTCCACTGTGTATATGGACTCCAATCTATCCCTTCATCTGTTGATGGACATTTGGATCGTTTTCACCTTTAGGATCAGCTCACTTTTTTATTGACATTCATTTGGAAATGAAAAGTTCAGTCATGGCCATAAAGAACATCATTTGCTGTAAGTTAGAGGTCACTGTTCAAATAAGTATAAAAAAGTCAAACAATGTTACTAAAAGTTGTTGTTAATGTTACTACTCTCTGCCCAAGGAGACATCCGGACTTGCTCTTTATAATAGACTGAAGGCACTGAGAACTGTTTCCTGTCCGTTATTTGCAACGGACAGATTCCTAACACAGAAAAGTCATCTGCTCTCTTATCTTCAAGAACTCTGTGACCCACCTCGCCACTGAAGGCAGCCGCCTCGTGGTGGAGAAGCGCCACCCCACATAGCCCCACTCCATATGGACGCCAGGAGCACAAAGCCACTCCACAGATGCGTCACTCCCTCCCCTGCCACCTCCCCTCAGGCCTGAGAACCAGAGTTCAGTTCACTCCCTTCCCTGGGCCAGGACTCACTTTGGCACTTGTACGTCATCCTCCACCGGGCACCAGGCTGCCACCTCACACGTCTTCACAGTCCCGTTGAAGGGCACGCATCTTCCTGTTGCAACTCCTACAGGGGCGAGGGGGACCCAGGTCCACAGAGGGCACCTGTTTTCTACGTCTGTGAAGTAGGGGGTGGGAGCCCCCCCCACAGCATCCTGTGCATTCCGTCCTGAGCTGTTGTAGTCTGGGACTTAGCGTCTGAGAATTGCAACTGGAGGAAAATGGGTGCCCGGGTCCTAGCCATGCCTCTGCTGTGCCAATTTCAGGGCGGGGGGATGCAAAGCCACAGTTCAAGGCAAGATCTGGGGTGGCTTCTGATGAGCAGATGGCACAGGTGACTGTTGAGAGGGTCCTGGGACCTCAATCTGGACATGGGGCTCTCCCAGGGTCATGTGAAGGTGTTGGGCAACACGGGGGATTTCTTTAACCCCAAGATTTCTCGATCAGAGGAGCCCCACTAGGGAGGAGATACCAGGGGGGCTGCCCTCCCCGGGGCGGGTGTCACACGTTCCTACCACTGCTGTGGGTGCCTGCAGAGCCCGCAGTGCAGTCGGCATAGGTCTTGCACACAGTGGTCTTATCTGGGACCTGGGAGAAGAAGAACGTGCCACAGGGCCAGCCTCCCACACCGTGGACTGGGGCTGGCAAGGGGGCGTGAGGCCCGAGGCTCTTCCCAAGGAGCCGCCTACCTCAGGACAGAGGCCTTGGGTCTGGTTCGTGGTGATGATCATGTTGGTCATGATGAAGAGGGAATTCTCCTCCTGCGGAGAGGGTGGGGGGGAGAGAGCCCTGCCACATCACCTGAGGAGCCCAGCAGTGCCACAGGGGGAAAGCCAGACGTTCTCAGGACAGTGCCTTTCACGGCTCCCACATGGCACGGAGAAAACCATGGGAAAAACTGATCTTAGGGTCTCCCGTTCTCTCCTGAGAGTTTGTAACCTAACCGAAAACGGACTGAAACTCATACTTGTGTCTTTGTGTTCAGAGCAGCGTTCCTCATAAAGGTAGAAATAACTCCAGTGTTGATTGACAGATGATGAATGGCACACAAGTTGTGCTCTATGCCTACGATGGAACATTACTGAGCCATGAAAAAGAACGGAGCCCCGACACCTGCTACAATGTGGATGAACCCCCCAAACATGATGCTGAGTGGGAGATACCAGACACAGACGGCCACATGGTGTATGACCCCACTGATAGGAAATGTCCAGAACAGGCAAATCCAGAGAGACAGAAAGCAGACTGGGGGTTTGCTGTGGGGGGTGGGAAGGGTGGAATAGCGTGACGGCTTAGAGTGCGGGGTTTCCTTTGTGGGTGACGAAGATGCTCCGGAACTCGATTAAGGTGATGGCTGCACATCATGAATGTGCTACATGCCACTGAATTTTTCATTTTGAAATGGTTCATATTATGATATGTGAATTTCACCTCAATTTTAAAAACGTCTATAACTTAAAATGGTTCCTTAATAAAGCTTGACTTACTGAGGGAAAAGAGCCAACAAGTACTCCAGACATCTTCTGCCAACCGGATTAACTCAGAGGAAAGAAACAACAACAAAAGAAAACATTTAAAGGTCTCCAATTTGGCTGGTTCTCTTTCCTGACTGGAACTAAAAGAAAGCAAGCAAGCGTTCCAGAGAAGACTCGGCCAGGGTCAGCATCCACAGCTCTCCCTTTGACAAAGAAGGTTCTCCTTTTTCCTCGGAACTATGAAGGTACCAAATAATTTATTTATTAGAGTTTCTAAGAAATTTGAGAGCAATTTGTTGGGGATGAGACTGCTAATAAAGAATTGCTAAGAATGACCTCCTAGTATAAGGGGTAAGACAAAGACCCCAAAGATTGGAGTTGGACCTCCCCCTTCATTGGGCACTGCCATGGTAAGATGCAAAGCCTGCCAGAAGCTTTAAGCATTTCACCCTCCCAGGAAGGGCGGAGTCAGTGCTGGGAGCCATCTGGGGGGTCAGAGTGACTCAAGTACCAAGGGGTCTGGAGGCATCTCCATCCCTAGGCCTGACAAGGTGTTGGACGCTCTGGGAATAGCTGGCATCTCCCAAAGAAAAGCCTAGAACAAGCCATGTTGGGAGATAAGGAAGCGGCCCCAGAGGAGACACAAGGCTGCACCTGTCAGGTTCCCAGGAGTTCCACACACAAACACAGGTGGTGTTTACCAAAGGCGGCTCCTCCCCCTCTCCTGAGTGAGACATGAACAATTCAGCATGGCTTACTTTTTGTTCCTATTTCTTATCTAAGTTTAGGGGAATTTCAGTCTGGAGATGAGCCAGGCAGATGTGATGCACACAGGCGGAGAAGCAGAAGGGTGCTGTGACAGCTCACGAGGAGAGCCCTGCGGGACTCCCTCAGCCCCCAACCCCCAGGTGTGAGGTGGAAAGCTAAGTGGCTGCGTGTTCCTTTCCACCGAGAGGCAGAAGCAGCGGCCATATCCTTCCCTGGTTCCAGTAAACAGACTGAGCGATATTCCCAGAGCTTGCCAGCACGAGGCCATGACTTGACAGGAAGCAGCGGTCTCTCTGTTGAGACAGGTGCATGCCGACAGGACCAGCACCTCCGGCAACTGTGGACCCCCTGTTCCATTTGGCCTTCATGGCTCATGAGCTCTGTCTTCTCCCTGGGCACCCCACAAGACCCTCTCTTGAAAAGGCAGGGGTGGGGAATGAACACACTTGAAGAGAGTTTCTGAAGTCCTTGCAGAGCTCTGAGCAAGAGCTGACAGCTTATCTGCACTGAGCCGCCCTGGTCACTGTAGCATACGTACCACCTGGAGGGGCATGTTGGGGGTTGCTGTGTGGAGCGCAGCCATTATCAAGGCTAAAGAGAGTACATATTTAACTTGGAGCTTTGTGGGTTCACAGACCGGAGACTAGGACGCTGTAGCAGATCCTTCCTTCCTTTCCCTTTATTCCTGATGGAACCCTATGTGGGCATGTCTATTTCCTTCTGTTTGGCTTTTCGTCTCTAGTTGCTGTTAAAGTTTTTAATGCTGTTTGTTTGGAAAGGTTCACCTTGTGAGCTTACTTACCATCACAAAGCAAACATAAAATGTGGAAAGGGCATATTTCTACCAGGGTTTAAAATGTTTGCCTTTTCACCTTTTAGGGCTTGAGACAGACCAAGATGTCTTCATGGAAAACTTCTTGTGTTTAAGCTGGCCATGTTTCAGAGCAGAAGAAACACGGCTGATCAAATATTACATCTTAGATCGGGAGCCAAAAGGAGATCTGTACGCACTGATTTCTTGGACTAAAACAAGTGGTCTGGGCATTGGGGATGTTAGCACTCTGGCCATGCTGATCATTAATCAAGGGTGCGAGGTCAGCAAACAGCAAGGAGCTAGCTAGAGACTTTAGCATTAGACAGAGTCGTAATGGACAGCATACCTGAGCTGGAATCACGTAATCGGCCACGTCCCAGATCCGGAATCCAAGTTTAGAAGTGTTGGTCATGGTCACGCCCTTGGCTTTGGTAGTAACGGAGCTGACCACAGAGTCCACTTCCTGGTAGCCCTTTTCCCACACAAACACCCACCTACAAAATAAAACAGGCCTCTTGAATTGCTATTAGGATTTGGTGAATTTGAATTGATGCTGTGAGCCTCTGCTAGTCAGAAGCTGAAAGTCCCACGTTCATAAGTTACATGACTTTGCAAAAGCCACCTTTTTGAGGGTGGTGGTGGTGGTAGGGGCTCCATTTCCACTTCTGCAAAAAAGGCATAATGGCACCTAAACCACAGGGTGGTTTGTGGGAAATTAATGAGAAAAGTGCTTGGCACCATGATCTGCACAGAGAAAACGCTTGGTTAATGCTGTCTTACTGGCTATTTGAGCACTTTCAATGCACTATGACCTGCAGAATCACCAAGAGCATAAAAATTATCATAATAGTAGTTACCACTTGAGTGTTTTTAGGTGCCAGGCACTGATCTAAGGTCCTTATGTATATTAACTAACTTAATCCTGACTGCTGTGTAAGGCAAGTGTCCATTATTATCTCCATTTTACAGAGAAGGAAACCGAGACACAGAGAGGTTAAGTCACTTGGCCAAAGTCACACAGCTAGTGAGTGGCATAATCAGGATGTGATCCCATGCCATCTGCCTCTGAAGCCTCTTCTCTTGACCTCTATGCTATACTCCTTCTAAAACAAGATACACCTTTCAAATAACTTTTTAGAGTAATTTTTATATTTTCCTCCAAGAAAACATGTTTGCTTCTTTCCTCTGAAGTGGGGACATTAATACCAGTGTGGATAATTAAAAATGTAAAGGCATCAGCACATAGTGGTTAGGATGCTGCAAAACTGACTGAAGCCAGCTGATCTCCGGCTCGTGTCTCAGCTCCACCACGCACCGGGCATCACTTTGGCTGCACTGCTTACCTTCTCCGTGCCTCTGTTTTCCCACCTGTAACATGAGAATGACGACAGGACTGCTGTTGTGAGGGTTTATCAGTTAAGGCATGTCCCATGCTTAGAATGATGTTTGTGTCACCATCAATTGGCGGGAATTGGCCACGCTGTGAACGTCTACACCATGGAAATGGGCCGATGCTACAAATCGGAACTCCTCCTGACCAGAGCTATTGTTAAATGCCTACCAGTGACTATTATCGTTATTTTCTTCGAGAATCAAGAAATGCTAGCATCCTTCCTCTCTCTTCCTTATAAGCTCTAGATGCTGAAACTTCAGAAATGCACTGGTTTCAGTTATTTATAGGTTTGTCTGGTCTGAGCAGTCTCCAAATTCATCTCCCACCCTAGAGATGAGCTTTTCCCCTAGCAAGTCCTCTTCTTTGGGGTTTCCAGGAATCCAGCTGTAGCAGGAGCTTCCATTTAATTCTAGTCATATATACTGAAGCTTAGGGCAGGAAGGTCACTATTGTTTTACTGTTGGGACAATAAATTGCTAAAGAGACGCAGAGTTTTGCAACACCATTATGTGATCTAACTGTTTCTTCATCGTGCGGCTTAGAATTAGATGACTGAGGAATGCACGTTCAGTCTCCTTTTGTTCAGAAGCTTGCTACGGGTCACGAGGGAAAAAAAGACCACAATTTCATCATGATGAATTGGATCAGGAAGTTAAGAAATTAGGTCTTTTTACGATCTCTTAATTTAAATCCTGAGTCAGTTCTGATCATGGCAAGAAGGATAAGAGCAAAGCACTTACTGCTTTAAAAAATCCTCATGATGAAGGGAGAGAACACTTCGTAGGAATTCTAGAAAGACGTGCTGCCCAAAAGAAACATGAGCCACATACAAAATTTAAAAAATTTTAGTAGCCATGTTAAAAACTAGAAAGAGGTGAAATTAATTTTAATATATTTTATGTAACCCAGTATGTTTTCACATGTTATCAATATAAGATTATTAGTGTGATATTTTACTCGGGTATTTTTGTGCTATATCTTCAAAACCCAGTGTGTACTTTACAGGGACAGCACATCTCAATGTGAAGGACGAACATTTCAAGTGCTCAAGAGCCACACTGACTAGTGGCTCCCAATCACACAGCATGATACAGACACAGTACTCCCCCCTCATCTGCTGGGGATACGGTCTCAGACCCCCAGTGGATGCCTGAAGCTGCAGGTCGTTTCCGAACCCTATTTATACTGTTTTTTTTCCTACACATACACACCTGTGGTACAGTTTACTTATAAATTCCGCGCAGCAAGAGATTAACAAGAACTAATGGTAAAACAGAACAATGCTAACAATATACTGTGATCAAAGTCACGTGAATGTGGCCACTCTCTTTCTGGTAACTGACCTGATAACCGAGAAGGCTGCACAGTGACTGATGGGAAGGGGGAGTATGCAGCTGGGTAAGGGGAGGACCATGTCTCAAGCGGGATGGCACGAGGATGCCTTGGGATTTCCTTGTGCTACTCAGAATCGCGTGCAATTTAAAACTTAAGAATTGCTTTTTCTGAAATTTCCCATTTAATATTTCCACACCTTGGTAACTAAAACTATGGAAAGCAAAACTCCGGATAAGGGGGGACTAACTCTATACCATCTGCAGTCTAGAACTTCACAGATACCTTAGGGTAGATGTCAACTGATCTTCGAGGGAGTAACATGAGCAAAAAGCTGCAGGAGAGAGAGCTTGATTCCAAAGGCTTCGGATCCAGCCCAGCTGTGGGAGTTCAGGTAACCAGGTAGTATCACCTCTCAAAATGCAGGATGCATCACAATTACTGCAGGGGGTGGGGGGTGGGGTGAGGAGTTCCTAGTGGAACTTAATGAGACTGAGTCCAAACCTGGGGGCGGGAGGCGGTTAGGTAGCTCGGGTGTAGAGAACACACCTGGAAAGCCATTTTATTGAATACTGTTAGTACCCGCTGCTGCTGGGCTGACAGATGTCAGAGGTCAACCTGTCTGATGCAAATTCCCTGGGCGGGGTTAACAGATTCCAGGCCCCACCCCAGGTTACTTTAAAACAATTCCTCAGGGTGAGTCTTTCTTGATCAGGTAGATTTGGGAAACACTGGGACACTAGTCCCCAAACTTGGCTGCACATCAAATTCTCCTGGGGAGCTGGGTCTTACCCTCTAGCAACGAAATCAGAAGGCCTGGGGATGGGAGCCAGCAACTAGTGTTTTTTAAAGATTCCCAAATGGTTGTATGTGTAGTTTGGGGACCGTTGCTTTAGGCTTTTAAGAAAAAGAAATGGCAAAGCAGATAACATCTGTCAGCTCAGCGCTGTCCACACCGTAACAGCTAGACCCCAGTGGTCCTCGGAACCAGGCCCAGCTGGTAACTTCATTTCCACCTCCTCCAGTTTTATTAGATTGTAAGGGGTGCATTCAATTAAAATCAAACACTTGGTGGGGAATGGTGGCGGCTGGGCATATCTAAGCAAAGCGGGCAACACGGAGAGTGACGAACCAACCCCCTAAGACGAGGGAAGTGGACTTTAAATGCTTTTTGCAAGTGTGACCTCTACTATCTTGGATTACCACGTGGTGTTAAGGGACAGGACCGGAAGCCACAGACCCGAAGGGAACCAAGTGGAAATCCCAAGCCCTGATTCCTGCCAGCAGATCCTCCCGTGGGGAGTGAGTGGCAAAGACGGGGACGTTGAGGCCGAGTGCTCCCCCTCCCCCAGCCAAAGGCCATCCCAGAGCCAGGCGGAACGACGAGAGTCAGGGAAGGAGAGGACGAAGGTCTAGCCAGGGTCTGCCCTTAAAACACACCCTCGAAGCACTCTTCTGCCCGGAGCCCGGCCCCCGGCGGCTGGGGGTCGGGAGGGGTGTGTCCCGGTCTCGCGTCGCTGCCACGGGACCCTCCTTGGGGGGCGCCCGCGGGGCTGCCCAGGACCCAAGCCGAGAGGGGCAGGTGCACGGCAGGACCCGGATGGGGTAGCCCCCGGCCGCCGGGTGCCCTCGGGGCCCCCCCCCCGGGTCCCCGACCCCGCGGGGTCGCGCCCCCGGCCGCGCTCACCCGATGACGTAGGCCAGGATCAGCAGCTGCACGGTCCGGTTCATGAGCCCCACTTTGCGGCTGCGGATGAGCACGATGCGCGGCGTGTCGTACTCGAAGAGGAAGGCCGCCAGCACCGAGCAGCAGCCCGCCATGGCCGCGCCCGCGCCGCCGCCGGGCTCCGCGCTGTGGGGCCGGCCGGCTGCCCGCCTGCCCCGCCGCCCCGGCCGCCCCGGAGCCCCGCCCAGGCGGCCCGGCCGGCCCCGCGGGGGAGGGCCCGGCGCAGCGCGTGACTACCTTCGGGTACGAGGGCCGCCCCGGGAGGTCGGGCGGGGGGAGGGGCGGGCCCGGCCCGGGCGGGGGTCTGGGGGGCCCTCAGCGGGGCTGTGCGGAGCGAGGGACCGGCTGAGGGGAGAGGGGCCTTCGCGGAGAGAGTTCCGAGCGCCCCCTCGGGCCGCGCGGGGCAGCTTAGGTGACAGAGCCTCCCACCGCCCGGCCCAAGGCCGGGCTCCCCCTGCGGGGCTCCAGCCTCGGGGGGCGACGCCCCGCTCCGGGGGCCGACGCCCCGCTCCGGGGGCCGGGGGCCGGGGGCCGCGGGAGGGGGCGGCGGGGTCCCGGAGGCGGGCCGGCCTCGCCGCTGAGGGGGCGCTGTCCACACCGCAGGGAGAGCCGGAGGTCAGCGGGGACGCGGAGGAGGCGCCCACAGGCCCGCCGCCGGGACCTGCGGGTCCGCGCCGGCCCGCCCCCCTCAGGTACGATTTGCGCGGCGTGCCGCCCCTTCGCCCCGCAGGGGCCCCGGGCCGAGCCGTCGGAGCGCGGGTGGCGCCGGGTCGCTCTCCTGGTCGGGGTGCGCCGTGTGGCCGCGGACTCGTTGCACCGCGATCGCGTCCCGCCCGCGGACGGCGTCTGTCGGGGGCGCACTGCGGCCGCGCCGGCCGCTCTCCCGTGCTGGCTTCCGGTGTGCGGGTCCCGTGCGCCGCGATCGGTATTTCGAGTTCACTTCTTGGACGTGAGACGTCCTGCACCACCCGCACTTGGTTTTTCCAAATATAAAAGGTTGAGGAAGACAATTTGCAAACTGACCGGGGTATCTGGAGTGCCCACGGTAATGGAAAATCTTAAAAGAAAATTTTTTTAACGTCAAAAAGTGGAACACGTGAGAAAAAAAAAGAAAAGAAAACGTGCGGCAAACGGGCAGTGTCCGTCTCTAGAGGCGGAATTGTCGAGTCACTGGGCGGAACGGTTGCCACCTGCCTGTGTCCGGAGTGGTCCCAGGAACGGGTGGGGCGGGTTAGGTGGGACTCTGCTCACGCATTCGGCAGGTACTTCCCGAGGGCCCGGCGTGTGCCCGGCAGTGTCCTTGGTGTCCCGGGAGGGGAGGGTGAACACCAGGCAGGTGGAGTCGCTGCCAAAATGGAGCTTGGTGCAGGTGGGCACGGAACACCTGGTCTCTTAACCTCTCCCTGGGTGGGGACTTAAATATGCTTTTCCTTAAGCGTCAAAACCACATTTCCAGCTCTCATTAATTCTTATCCCACAGTGATGAGTTGGTCCCAACCTTACAGATACTGAATTTAAATGGTCTGCTGGCATTTTGGAATAAAGTCAGTTAAGAGAAGCGAAGAAGAGTTACGGGAGACACCCTGATCTTCTTGCCGACGCAGCAGAGAATTACAAATCCGCAAGCCCGTTAGCAAGCGAGCAGGGTGTATTAGAGACACGTTCTCCGGGGAGAGAGCAAGCCTTGCCCGGGTGGGCGTGAAAGGCAGAGGTGCAGGGCAAGGTAAGGGCAGCAAGAGCATCAGGTCCTTTGTCGTCAGGACGTAAATACTCGGCGGGATGGGAGAAGGGAGTTACGGACTGATTGGTGGGTAAAGCTGGTGTCAGCGTCCGGGGGGGATGGAACTGCCCAAACGTGGGTACCTGTGGGGTCTGTTGGCCCAGAATTCTTATCTTGCTCCAGACCCTACTTGTTCATCTTGTTGTAAAACAGGTGACAGGAGCCAGTTAATTCAAGCTGAGGCAGTTCCCCAAAGTTATTTATGGGCTCTTTCTGTAAGTACTGGGGACTCCCTCCTAAAACAGAGTGACCAGAGGTAAGCAATGAACCAGAGTTGTTTCATGGGCGGCTGCTTCGGGCACTGTGGACTTCTTCCTCTTCTGGATGCCGGGGTGAATGCAGCGTTTCAAAGGCTTTCTTTCCCAGATAATGGGAACGATACACAGAATTTCAAGGGCTCCCCTCCTCCTGTGCTAGCGTGGTGTTTCTTAACGATGTTGGGAACACCTGGCAATACTATCCGGCCAGGCGCAGGGCTGCTGAGTGAGTGGGTGAGATCTGTCTCCCTCCTCCTCCCTGCCGTGGTTTGCTCTGTCCTACCTAAGAGCAGGGCAAGTTTTACTAAACTTCTGGTCAGTATTGCATCCTTAGGCCCAACCAGAGCAACTGATTCTGAAGATTGATTAGGAAAAGAAGTTACTTCATTTACTCTCTTGCTCCTAGGTTATATCTCTTTAAAAACAGATTTCTTGGGGCCCAGGCCTGGTAACTCAGGTGTCTAAGAGCGTCGTCCAGATACATCAAGGTTGCGGGTTTGATCCCCGCTCAGGGCACGTACAAGTATCAACCAATGAATGCACAGATAAGGGGAACAACAAGTTGATATTCCTCTCTCTCTCAAATCAGTCAATTAAACTATCTTGAGGCATAACTGACATGCACTAAACTGCACATATTTAAAGTGTACACTTTGATAAGTGTGACTATATGTACACCCATAAAACCATCACCACAGTCAGAATAGTGAATATATCCAATGTACTGACCAGAATAATCCTAGTTTATGTCCAATGAAAGTTACTGATGATTACAATTGGGGCTTTTCTCTCTCTCTGTCACACACACACACACACACACACACACACACACACACCCCTTAACCACATTCAGTTGTGTATCTGTTGTCGTATGAGTGCAGTCAGTTATTGAGCAACCAAGGGAATTTAGTTTAAAAACAAGTAAGATTTGTCATTAAGAATAAGTAAGGTACCAAGACAATTCAGTGAGGAAAGAATAGTCTTCAACAAATGGTGCTGGAACAACTGGATACCCACGTGCAAAAGGACGAAGCTGGGCTCCTACTTCCTACCACGTATAAAAACTAACTCAAAACCGATAAAAGACCTAAATGTAAGAGCTAAAACTGTTAAGACTCAGATGAAGATATAGGTGTAAATCTCTGTGAGCTTGGATTAGGCATTTTTTTTTTTTTAGATATGACACCTAAAGCACCCGTGACAAAAGGAAAAAAAATAGATAACTTGGACTTCTTCAAAATTAAAACTTGTGGGTGAAAGGACACCATCAGAAAAGTAAAATCACAGAACGAAAATTATTTGCAAATCATATGTCTGATAAAAGCCTAGTGTCTTAAACATCTAAAGAACTCTTACAACTCAATAAAATGATAACCCAATTAAAAATGGTCAAAAGATTTGAGTGGACATTTCTACAAAGGAGATACACAAATGGTCAGTGAGGACATGAAAGCGTGTTCAGTATCATCAGGCACTCGGGGAATGCAGGTCAAAATCACAAGGAGATGCTTCACCCTCTGCCATGGCTCAAAACCGACAATCAGAAAGATGGCAAGGCCATGGGCAAGTTGGAAACCTCACACTGCTGGGGGGAAGTACAATAAAATGGTGCAGCCACTGTGGACAACAGTTTGGCAGTTCTTTGGTGGGTTCATGTAAAAATTTGTACATGAATGTTCATAGCAGCATTGTTCTTAATAGCTGAAAAGTGGAAATAATGTAAATATCTGTCGAGTGATGAATGGATACGTACAATTGGTCTATTCATACCATGGAATATTATTTAGCCGTAAAAAGGAATAAATCTGGTGCATGCTACAACATGCATGCACCTTGAAAGTGTGATGCTAACTGAAAGAAGCCAGACACGAAAAGTCACATATTGTATAATTTGGTTTATACGAAATGTCCAGAACGGGCAAATCCATAGAGACAGAAAGTAGAGAGACTACTGGTTTCCAGGGGCTGGGGGAGGAGGGAACGGGGAGTGATAGCTGATGAGTATGAGGTGTGCGTTTGGGGTGATGAAAATGTTCTGGAAATGTAGTTGCAGAACCCTTGCAAATATACTAAAAGTCACTGAATTATACATTTTAAAAGGGCAGATTTTATCAGATGAGAATTACATACCAAATTTATACCGCAAAATAATGGGGCCAAACCTCCTGTTGTTTCTTCATAGGGGAGCACCTCGGGCCCTCACACGGAGCATACTTTTATTTTAGGTAAAGTTCTAAGTCTGGCTGACTGGGTAGCCTTTGTCGCGTGTCAAGTCAGTTCACTCACTATACTGCTCTTCCGCTAAAGACTGCCCTTCCTCAAACAAAGGTAAGGCAAGGTAAAGCTAAAGAAGTTCATTGTCGCCAAGTTCTTATTATATGAAATGTTAAAGGGACTTACTCAAGAAAAGGAAGATCAAAACTATGAACAGTAAAATGACAAAAAACTCACAACTATCAACAACTGAATCTAAAAACAACAAACTAAGCAAACAACTAGAACAGGAACAGAATCATAGATATGGAGATCATTTGGAGGGTTATCACTGGGGAGGGGGAGGGGGAAGAATGGAGGAAAAGGTACAGGGATTAAGAAGCATAACTGGTAGGTACAAAAATAGACAGGGGGAGGTTAAGAATAGTATAGGAAATGGGGAAGCCAAAGAACTTACATCCACGACCCATGGACTTGATAAGGGAGGAGGGGGAGATTGCTGGACAGAAGGGGGTTACCTGGCGGAGAGGGGCAAAGGGGGAAAAATTGGGACAACTGTAGTAGCATAATGAATACAATATATTAAAAATAAAAATAAAAACTACTCTTCCTCATAGACATGGCCCCAGCAGCCATTTTCACACTATGTGACCTTATTAATTGAACCACGGGCTTAACCTGACCCCAGCGGGGTCAGCCAGATTGTCTCCTTTGGGAGCGTTGTACTGGGAGAGAGGCAATGCCTTGTTCTCTGCAAGGGACTGGAACTGAATTGAATAACCTCGGGAGCTGTGGCAGAGTCACCCTAGTGGAAGAGCCAAGAAGGGGGTTCTGCAGAACCATAGAATGACACAGAAGGACAAAGGGACACAGAGGTGAGAGAGACTAAGAAAATGGCCTCTGGGTTTTACTGTTTCTACTTCCTGGTTCTACCCCTTTTGTTCACCTTTGCCCTTAAGGTACCCCCATAACAGTATAATAAATGTGTATTTTTTTCCTTAAGCTGGTAGGCTTCTGAAACTTGGAAATAGGAAAATACTTTGGTTATGGTGCTAGGTTCCAAGAGATGAAAAATATACCATCACCAGTAATGGGGGTGTTAAAACAAGTGTTTGTATGGATGCAGCAAGTTAAGAGGTGGGAGGCACTGCCTGAGGCTGCCAATATTAAGAGCAGAAATAATAGCTCATCAAAAGAAATAAGTCCCTATAAAAGGCAGAGCCAGGAACTCCAAAACACTCATCAGTCCGGGACCATTTATTGGAGTTGAGAGGGGCACAGTGGCCAACTTCGGTGTGCCTTAGGGAGTCATTGGGTTACAGTGCGGTAAGAACAGTGTTTGTCACAACGCCCTTGAGCTGTGGAAGGCCAGTCAGATGAAGCAATATCCTTTGTTCGGGACAGAATGTTTAAGTTAGATGATCAGACGCTGAGAGATGTAAAGATTCCCTTATCTGGCACACAGACGTTGGGAAATACGTCACTGTGTAACTAGTGGACACGTGGTCCAACCGCATCATTAGATACGTCTCCAGAAACAGCACGTTTCCTAAATGAAGAACAAGTTAGTAGCAGAAATGAAGAATTATAAATTGTTTTACAGTTTTGCTGTTGCTTTCCCCGTGGAATCCTCGAGGCTGAAGCTGTTACGGAACAGAAGAAAACACCCGACTCTTACCTGAAGGGCCCCATGCTGAGCTCGGATAATCTTCCCGGCTATCTGCTGGGTCAGTGGGTCTCGGACCTGTCAGACCCATGTCCTTTTAAAGGAAATATTTTCTAATATCCCTTTAGTAGCCCTGAAAGAAATTAATATGGATTGTAATCTATCTGTACTCAATTAAGTATGCATGTGTGTGTGTGTATGTTTGGTGGGCATTTTCATAATGATTAGTGATGTGAGCTTTTCATGTGCTTGTCGGCCATTTGTGTATCTTTGGAGAAATGTCTGTTCAGCTCCTTTGCCCATTTTTAAATTGGTTTGTAAGTTGTAAGAATTCTTTACATATTCTAGATATGAATTTTTTATATCATATATGATCTGCAAATGTTTCCTCCCATTTAGTGGGTGGGGTGAATTGCAGGTCATCGAAGTGGAAAAATGGGGAATATGATATTCTTGCAGATGAACTGGACCTCTTTTTGTAATTGTGTCTTGAAATCCCAGCGCATTTGACATTTAATCTCTAGGATGTAAGGAGACTTCGAAGACCACACCCTGAGATAGGCACCAGAGAACAGGAGATGGGCAGAGACCAAAACCAGGAATAGGAGAGGTGGCGGAGCAGCTGTGAGGACGACCCATGGAGACTGTGTCTGAAAACGGCAGTATTCAGGAGTGGATACTGTGCGTGCCGGGCTCTGTGGATGTGTAAGATTATTTACTAGTTGTGCACCCTAGATGCGCTCTTTGCTTTTTTGGGCATCTTGTTTCTTTATATATGAAATAGGGATTGGGGTTGTTGTACCCAGTATGACATCATCTCCATGATACTAATGGCGGAGATACTGCTAAGTGCTTCATAGGCTTCATTTCATTCAGTCTCACATGAGCCATGAGGTAGGTGCTGGGGAGTAAAACAGACTTAGATCACACAGCGGCTGCGTCAGGATCCGCGTCTGTGGCGGATTCCAGAGCTTCTGCTTTTAACTATTTCAGTATGTAGCCTTAAAGCGCTGTGAAATCCCTTAGTCTACTGTAAAACATTGTGTAACGTCACGTGGGACTATTTTTATGGTCCTACCGCTTGGTGTGTACTAGGACAGGGTGATGAGGATCGTGGTGGGGTCACCTCGAAAGGGGAGAAATCTCGCCTGTGGAGATGATTGGTTTTGGAACCCCATACATTTCATCACGTCCCTGACATTAGCATGCAGTGTGATAAAATATGTTTCAAATGTATTCAGAAGCTTGTAGATACCTAAATATTTGGAAGGAATTACCCAACAAACTCAGGAAAATAAGTCCCAAAGATAAAGTCCCATTGGTGTTAAATCTGGGAATATTCTAAGATAGTGTCTTAATTACTGTGGTAGAATTATCACCCCCCCCCCCCAGGATATCCGTGTTCTGGATATCAACTGGATAATCGCTGGGACCTGTGAACATGTGACCTTGCATGGCAAAGGGAACTTTGCAGATATGATTAAGGATCTTGAGATGGGGAGGTTGTCCTGGATTATCCAAGTGAGTCCCATTCAGTCACAAGGGTCCTTAAGAAATGGAAGGGAGGGGCTGAACAATCAGAGTCCATGAAGGCAGAGTAATGACAGAAGCACAGGTCAGAGTAAGGAGAATGCTGCTGGGGCCTCGAGCCAAGGAATGAAACTGGAAACGACGAGAAATGGATTCCCTCACCCACCACCCATGCCCTTTCTCTCAAGTGTCCGGAAGGAATGTAGCCCCGCCAACACCTTGATTTTAGCCCATAAGACCCATCTGGGCCCTGGCCAGTGTGGCTCAGCTCAGTTGGTTAGGAATTGTCCTGCAAACTGAAAAGTCACCAGTTCGATTCCCAGTCAAGGCACATGCCTGGGTTGCAGATTTGGTCCCAGGTCAGGGCCTGTAGAGAAGCCAACCAGTCAATGTTTCTCACATCAATGTTTCTCTCCCTTTCTTTCTCCCTCTCTTCCCCGCTCTGTAAAGTCAAAATAAATAAAAAGTTTTTAGAGACTCATTTTGGACTTCTGACCTCTAGAACTGTAAAATAACATATTTGTGTTGTCTGAAGCCACTAATTTTGTGGTGGTTTGTTACAGCAGCACTAGGAAACTAATATAGTCACTAGGTCCAGAGAAATATTGTAAACATAAGATTCTTAATTTAGATTAAGCCACAAAGAATGCCATTTACTGCCTTTAGTGTTTAATCTCAGGATATCTTGATTTGTTTTCTTTTGGGCGGATTTTGGTTTACGTTTTTCTATGTATACTCAAATATATGGCAAGACCAATATGGCGGTGTAGGTAGACATACTGCGCCTCCTCGCACAACCAGAACTGACAGAGAATCGAACAGCAAGGGGGACCGACACCAAGGAAATAGAAAATAAACATTCATCCAGACTGGTAGGAGGGGCGGAGACGGGTACAGGGGTGGAGAGGACTCGCGTGGCTGGGGCGGGACCGAGACTGGCTGAGTGTGGGACAAATGGCGCAGGCAGTCCGAGCACTAGCAGACCCTGCAGCCCCACATTTGCACAGATAAACCGAGAGGGCCGGACTCAGAGTGGCGGAGAACGGGGCAGGCAGAGCAGCGGGTAGCACCCCGTGGCACCACATTCGCCCACAGATAAACTGGACGAACAGCGGGGAGCGAAGCAGACCGCGCAGCCCAGGGCTCCAGCTCTGGGAAATAAAGCCTCAAACCTCTGATTGAAAACACCCGTGGGGGTTGGGGCGGCAGCAGGAGAGACTCCCAGCCTCACAGGAAAGGTTGTTGGAGAGACCCACAGGGGCCTAGAGTGTGCACAGGCCCACTTACTCGGGAACCAGCACCAGAGTGGCCCAGTTTGATTGTGGGTAGCGGAGTGAAAGATTGAAAGCCGGAGGAAAGTGAGGCGGGCGCCATTGCTCCCACTCGGCCTCTCCCCCACGTACAGCGTCACAGCGTAGCAAGGAACGCAACCCCGCCCCGGTGAACACCTAAGGCTCCGCCCCTTAAAGTAACAGATGCGCCAAGACAAAAAAAAAAAGGCCCAAATGACAGAACAATTCAAAGCTCCAGAAAAAATACAACTAAGCGAGGAAGAGATAGCCAACCTATCGGATGCACGGTTCAAAGCACTGGTTATCAATATGCTCACAGACTTGGTTGAATCTATTCGAAAAACAGATGAAAAAATGAAGCCTATGCTAAGAGAAACAAAGGAAAATGTACAGGGAACCAATAGTGATGAGAAGGAAACTGGGACTCAAATCAATGGTGTGGACCAGAAGGAAGAAACAAACATCCAACCAGAAAAGAATGAAGAAACAAGAACTTGGAAAAATGAGGAGAGGCTTAGGAACCTCCAGGATGCCTTGAAACGTTCCAACATCCGAATTATAGGGGTGCCAGAAGGAGAAGAGGAAGAACAAAAAATTGAAAACTTATTTGAACAAATAATGAAGGAGAACTTCCCTAATCTGGCAAAGGAAATAGACTTCCGGGAAGTCCAGGAAGCTCAGAGAGTCCCAAAGAAGCTGGACCCAAGGAGGAACACGCCAAGGCACATCATAATTACATTACCCAAGATTAAAGGCAAGGACCTACATCCAAGATTACTGTATCCAGCAAAGCTATCACTTAGAATGGAAGGGAAGATAAAGTGCTTCTCAGATAAGGTCAAGTTAAAGAAGTTCATCATCACCAAGCCCTTATTATATGAAATGTTAAAGGGAGTTACCTAAGAAAAAGAAGATCAAAAGTAGGAACAGTAAAAATGACAGCAAACTCACAGTTATTAACAGCCACACACAAAACAAAAACGAGAGCAAACTAGGCAAACAACTAGAACATGAGGGTTGTCATTAAGGGAGTGGGAGGGGGAGAGGGGGGGAAAGGTACAGAGAATAAGTAGCATAGATGATAGGTGGAAAATAGACAGGGGGAGGGTAAAAATAGTGTAGGAAATGTAGAAGCCAAAGAACTTATAAGTATGACCCATGGACATGAACTATAGGGGGGGAATGTGGGAGGGAGGGGGGTGGGCAGGATGGAGTGGAGTGGGGGGGGAAATGGGACAACTGTAATAGCATAATCAATAAATATACTTAAAAAACAAACAAACAAATATATGCCAAGAGACCAGGGCTTAAGGGAGAAGTACAAAGCTAACCCCAATAGGTAAATAACTATTCCTCCACAAAGGATTTTATGGGCACAGCAAATAAATCTCTCTCCCAAATAAAATACTAAGAGCTTAAAAATATTCAAGATCATTTGCCTGAAATTAGATTTTTTCCCCTTAAAAATAAGTGGAAAATAAAGATTTTTAACCAAATAGAGACGTTTGCCCCGTTTAATGTTTTTAATGACGTTTTTGTGGTAACTAGGTGGGCGTCCTATGTATTGATGCTGGGGTAGGTAATAGACCAAAGAGACAAAGGCTACAAAATGCATAGATGTAACCTGAAAATCTTACAGCGCTTTAGATCCCACCCAGGATGTCTTGTTTGTGTGCAGTACAGCTTCAAGCAAGCGAGGTCAGTCCTTAGATGGTGAACTGCCCGGTGCTGCTGGGACTGAGCAGTTCCCTGGGCCGTGGAACTTTCAGTGCTGAAGCCAGTGAGTCCCAAGCAACCGGGAAGGGTTGGTCACCCTCAGAAGGATGGAGTCGACTGGCTGCAGGATGGTTATGACAGCACGAGTCCGGATTCTGAGCCAGGACCGCACTCCCTTCATCCACCCTGAGCTTCACTCTCTGGGGAGTTGTACTGACTCAAGTTAATCTGTTTAAAAGAAGAAGAAGAAGAAGAAGAAGAAGGGGTTGCTGCAAGAAGCAGGGAGGCCTTCTGATGTAGCCGCTAAACTGCACTTCTGATCTTTTATCAGCAACTTCCAGCTCATTTAAATGTTTGAATCGAAACAAAACATCAAAAAAGCATCAAACATGTACCTTTTATGTGACTTGTCTCATGAAAACCCATCTGCTTTTTTCCCTAGTGAAGACAGTTTTCTGAAAGACAGAATGTACGTTAATCCCTCCCCCAACAATGACTGGGTTATTAGGCAAATAAACAATCTCTAGCAGATCTAAATGCATTGCAGTGGGAGTCCAGGTCTCTTCAGCTCCGCACAGCAGTTTCTGTTTTGAAACCCACCTTCACGTGCATGATACTCAGAATCCCATTTTACATTCGAGTCAGAGCTTAGCCTCATCAGTGTTTCATGAAACGTTGCAGAGGTCTCCTTGTTTTCTCTGGTCATTTTACCTTCCTCTGTCATGAGAGATTTCTCTGTATAGTTGGTGACTAAGAGAGAACGAAAGCACAGAGGGACGGACTCATCAGACTCCAAAACCATCGGCCTAGTGATGATATTTTACATCTCCCTTGTCTGGGTGCAGATTAGGATAACCTTCACGTTCTTGTGAGCAAATCACAAAGCATTGTCTTGGGATTTTCCCCAAACCTTTTCCTTCCTTCAGTGGAGCCCCTGAAAAATCAGCGAGCACTGCATCTGCACAGTTTCATAACTCTCAGGGGTTGGGCGTGGGCGACATGAGCTATGCAGTTGTAGGTTAGCAGGGCCAGCAGGAAGTGTTTGTGGAGCGCAGTGTCCTGTTCCTTTCTTTGGTTGCTTCCCTTTTTCTGCTTTTCCCCCCCGTTTCTCGGTCAGTAAGGTCCATGGGAAGTGGGGTGACACATGGTAGTTACTTTCTTTGGGTCAGTTGGGGGAAAGGGTGCTTCTTTCCTGTCCTGAGAATTATCCGGAATGCTGATCTATTCCCTCTCCCTTCTGCTAGCCTCTTTTATTTTTATTTTTAGAGAGATGGGAAGGGAGGGAGAAAAAGGGAGAGAAACATCAATGTGCAAGAGAAACATGGATCGGTTCCCTCTTGTACACCCTCAGCTGGGGACCTGGCCTGCAACCCAGGCATGCATCCTGACTGGGAATCAAACCGGCAACCTTTCAGCTTGCGGGGTGACCCCCAACCCACTGAGCCACACCGGTCAGGGTATGCTTAGCCTCTTTACTGGGGTTGAGGCACCATCAGCCTCAGCCTTCTGTTTGACCCAGATCTGCCAGTCACAAGTTCCAGGTTGTCACCTGTACTTCCGACCACTTAGCTATAAACTGGGGGTTTCCATAACCCCCTCCCAAGGTTCAGTCATTTGGCACGATGGCTCTTAGACTTCAGGGAAACCCTTACTTACATTTACTGGTTTATTATAAAGGATATAATAAAAGATGCAGGCGAACAACCATATGAAGAGGTACACGGGACAGGGTACAGAAGGGCCCTGAGTATAGAAGCTTCTGTACCTGTAGGCTTGGGGTGTACCACCTCCCAGCATGCAGATGTATTCATCAATCCAGAAGCTCCGTGCCCTTCGTATTTTAGACATTTTTATGGAGGTTTCATCATGTAGGCACAATCAATTACTAACTCCATTTCCAGCCCCTCCCCATTCTGGAGGATGAGGTGTTGGGACTGAAAGTTCCAAGATTCTAACTATGACTTGGTCTTTCTGGTGACCAGCCCCCATCCTAAAGTTACCCAGGAGCCCACCAAGAGTCACCCTAATAGAACACAGACGCTCTTATCACCCAGGAAATTCCAAGGGATTCAGGAGCTCTGTGTCAGAAACTGGGAGTCAGAGACCAAATATATATCTTACTATGTCATAGTGCTCAGTGAATATATGTTGAATGACTGTGTCAGTGAATGAGCTGTGATTCGGTCATATTCTGAGAAAAGGAAGGAAAGGAACATTTCAATAATCATGAATTATAAACATTTTTTATTATCAAAACATTCCGGTTAAGACATCTACATTGCCAAGCCAAAATTAGGAAGCGTTTAGAAAATGGTTCCCTCTAAGGAGAAAAACGCGAACGCATTACTAATTCTATATGAAATCAGTCAGCATTACGAGAAAGCGGATCTCGGACACAGTGACAACGCCGTGAGTGCCGTGCAATCACTGTAACAGAAGAATGGACTTCGGTACAAGAAGACAGAGCCTACGAAATGTGATTCTCCTGGGCACGCCGTCGGCGATGACGTTACTTTAGGCGGCAGGCTACCAGTGAGAATGGTAGTGAATGAAAGTGTCCGACATTTCACACGCAGTCGACGCCACATCACCCTCTCCTGCGGGGACGGGGGTCCAGTGATGATCTGTCATTCCAGATTCTGACTCTCATCTGGGACTTCCACAAGGATACGGCAACTCACCAGGAATGAGGCGCCAAACAAGAAAGGGGTAAGACCCAGAGGTCATCAGAATGGAAGTCTGTAGCTGTTACTAGAATTCCAGGAGTAGGAATTTCAGTGCTGAAGTCACATATGATCCAATTTTTAAAAATATCTTGGGGAGGCAGCAAAAATGAAAGTGCAGTCTGGCCTAATTAACTTGATTCCTGAGTTGAAAGCCAGATAAAATCCTGGATCACAAAGAGAAGAGTTTTCCTCATCTTATTTTAATACAGTAGAGAGCTGCTGGTTTTAAAAAAAGTATCAAAATGGTACACCTCGGAGTATGTATAAAAATCCTCACAAATCCTTCGCTGGTCACAGTGTTGAATAGTGGTCTCCATTCTTCAAAGCAGTTGTTGAGAAATAGTCAGTTCTGGTGCCAAAACCATGGAAAGGAATCCTGCAGGAGGACCCTAAAACCCGCAGCGATCCATTTTCATGTCCCTAGAGAGGCCGACGTATAGAGATGGCAAAGGTTCGGGTGTGGGTTGCTTTTTAAGTAGCCTCCAGACCGCATCCCCTTTAATTGGCTGAAAAGAGCAGGATGTTAAAAGTATAAAAGCAGCCCTTTCCAGTTTTTAAGTTACCTCCAGTTATAGAAATGTGGCGCAATTGGAATGTATTGGGTAGCTCGGTGGTTAGAGTTGATGGATTCCAGGGCTGTGCCGGTGCGTTATCTGCTTTGGTCTGCAGCCCCCCTAGACCTGCTGCATAGGAACCCAGGCCCCGAGGGCTCCGGGGTGGTCCAGGCTCCCTAAGACCTTTAGAAGCAGGGATGGTATGGGATGAGTGTATATCCCCTTGAGTCAGGTTTGCCCTCTTGTCCCAGTTATCTTGTCGCTATGTAACAAAGAAGCCAAAACTTAGTGTCTTAAAATGATTTCGTTCTGTGGGTTCACTGGTCAGCTCTCCCTCGGGGTGTCTCAGGCAGTTGCAGATGTGTGTTACAGGCTCTGGGAACACCTGGTCTTTTTCTCTCCCGTGTGCAGTGACTGGGCTTGTCTGATTGGAAAGCTGCAACTGGTCGGGATCTGTCCTCTCCACGTGGCTGCTTGGGCTTCCTCACAGACTCGGAAGTCAGACTTTTACCCGGAGGCTGGCTTCCTTCACAGCAAGAGTGTCAAGGGACAGGGAGTGCAAGTCACCAGTCTCTTAAAACCAAGACCTTGAAGCTGACACAGCATCACTTCCACTATTGGATAAGCGGTCAGAGCCGCCCAGACGCAAGGGGAGGAGACATAACCCTCAGGTCTTGAGGGTCAAGTGCCTTAGAATTTGTGGACACTTTAAATCCTCCACTTTCTCCAACAGGACCCAGGACCCAAAGGGTTTGTCCATAGTCGGATGTTCTCCTAGTCCGAGCTCGTAATGAACTGCTTTGTATTGTAGCTCTTTACGCATTAACGAGAATTTTTCCTCCCAATATCTGTGAGAGAGTAGGTTGGATAATTAGGCGACTGAGGAACAGAGGTTAAAGGCCGAGGATCACACAACTTCCTAGGGACGGAATTGAGGCACACACGTGAATCTCTTGATTGGTACTCCCTGCCGAGGGATTCTGGCTTGTTTACCCAAATCTCTCTGCTCTCTGACACGGACAGAACTGTAGTGGAGAAAAGCACATTTCCCTTTGTCTGAAAATCTAGCCACAGATCTTTGCAGCTGAAGCTCAAGGTGAAGCAAAGGTAATGTTGTTACAGCTGCCAGCCCCGTTCCATCAGTAAGGACTCTTGAAGCCACTGTACTGGCCTTCACTCTTGGGAAATTCTTTCCGGATCCTCCAGCGGCAACAGCTGGGCAGGATAGCAAAGTCCACCAGGTCCTGGGAGCCGAAGCGCCAGGTGACATAGCACCTGTAGGCGCAGTGCCTCAGCAGGCTGTTGGTGGTGTCCGCATCCAGCGTGAGCAAGGGCTCCTGGTAGAGCAGGGAGAACTGCAGGGCACGTCTGGACAGGATGAGCTTCCCGAACAGCTCTGAGGTAGTGATGCAGGCGCCTGGCTCCTTCCGACAGCACAGCTCCTCTATGCATTGGCGGTCCTTGGGGAGTTGGGATGGGAGGCAGTTTCCGCATCTGCACCAGCCCGGGCTGCTGGGTCTCGGAGCCCTCACTTCTCTAAGCAGCTGCATCTGTTCTGGTTGTTCAGGAGTGTGGGGTGAGTCTGGGAGAGACAGGGGCAGCCTGGACATCTCTCTGAAATCCATCAAGGATCTCTGAAAAAGTCAAGTTTCCAAACCCATCAGCAATGACAACCTATAGAGTTCTAGGTTCTTCCATTTTTTTTATTATTTAACTTATAAAATTATATTTAATATTATATCAATACTAGTAGCTATCAAGTGTTAAATGTATATATCAGGTCTATAATAGTCTTTTACAAGCATTGTCTCACTTGAGCCTTTGAAGAATCTCATGAGCTGTGTGTCCTTATGTCCATGGTACAGGTTTAGAAAGGGAAATTTTGAACAGCCAGGCCTCTGTGCAGACACCGCCTCTTCAGAGAGACCTTCTCGCCCTGACCACCCGATCTGGGTGCTTCCGCTCCCCCAGGTCATTCTCTCACTGCATCGTGAGAGCCTACGTTCTTCGTAGTGCTAACTGCCATCTGAAACGATCTTTTTAATCCGTATGTTTACGTGATGATTCTTCTGCACGAAAGCAGGGGCCCCGTCTGTTTTGCTTATCACCGTATCCCCAATGCCTGGTGCGGTACCAGCACACAGTAGACAGGAAATATTTGTTGATTTAGCTCCCTCTCCTTTCCCACCAGGCCCTTTCTTCTGGCAAATCCGTTTATGATGCTCCAAAAAAAATTGTCATAACTGCCATCATTTATACATGTCTATTCTTTGTGACATATACCTACCTTCCTTCACCAGACAGGGAAAGTCTCAGCCACGTACATTAAAAGCGAATAGTTCTTATTATACACAAGTGTTCATGGCAGCACACCTTGGTTTCCTTCTTGTAGCCTGCAGAACTACGAGGGGGTCCATTTCTGTGGCTTTAAGCTACTTAGTTTGAGAAAATTTATTACGGCAGCCTGTGAACTAATGTGTTCGTGAAGATACCCAACAACCAGAACTGCTGGGGAGGGTGCGAGTTAGAACACCCACGAAGAGAAGCGCCTGGCGGTAACCACTGAAGCCGCACGTGCGCCTGCCGTGGGACTCGGCAGTTTCACTTTTAGGAGCCACGAGTTTACCGTAGCAGCATCATTGGCGTGATCCCCAAACGGAAACTGCCCACATGTCCATCAGCAGTGGAAGGGAAAAATAAACTGGATGTTTATAAAACAGAAGTTATACCACAGTGAGAACAAGCTCTTGCTTTATGCAACGTCAAGGACGAGACTCACAAAAATAATGTCGAGTAAAAGAGGCCAGACATTCAACAGAGTACATACTGAGTATACACTATAGGATTCAAATTTTATAAAATTCTAGAAGAGTAACCACCTGAAACTAACACAACATTGATGTCAACTGTAATTGAAAATTTAAAAACACGCATTAATTCTAGAAGAGGTAAAACTAACCTTTGGACATAGGATAACGGTGACTTTTAAGGGAGGGTAGTGATTTGGTGAGACATCAAAGGGACTTCCGCTGGTAATACTCACTTTTTTCATCTGGGTGCTGCGTTACCTCTGCTTACTTTGTTCAACTTCATCAAGTATGATTTGTACAAATTTCTAGATGTATTTATGTTTACTAGTAAGTTTTCTTTTAAGACGAAATGTTTTAACTTACTGGGACGTTCTTGCCTTTGACGTCTTGCAGACTTCTCCCACGCAGCTGCTCGTCCACCATTCTAATGTGGGGCTCATCCACAAAGGACACGTATTTTAATGTCTAGGGAAAGGAGTTCAAAATTTTTTTCTCTTTTGTACAGAATTACTAAGAATTACATACCTGAACATAATCTAAAGGCAAGTATTATTCTCATTTACCAAGTGACAAACTGTTAAACGAGTGAACCACAAACTCTTGTTGACCAAGAACGAATGATTTCTGAGTCTAACGGCAAATCAGAAATGGAGCCTCGGGCGCTTCCGGCCCCGGCTGTGGCGTGAGCCGCATCTTGAAATGTCCCGACGCTGTGCGTGAGATCCAGATCCAGTGCCTTTAAACCCAGAGAGCCCACACTTTTTTAAAAATGAAGAAATTGAGGCTTAAGGAACTAGAGAGTCGCTTGCAACAAGTGGATGGATTCGAAAAGCCCAAGCTACTTCTGGAACAGTATCCTGCCAGGCCTCACATCGCAGCATGTATGCTCCATACAATTCATAACACATATGATGACATTGCAAATAAAGTGGTTGCAGATCTGGGATGTGGTTGTGGAGAACTTAGCATCGGAACTGCAATGTTAGGAGCAGGGTTGTGTGTTGGATTTGACATAGATGAAGATGCATTGGAAATATTTCATAGGAATGTGGAGGAGTTTGAGTTAACAAATGTTGACATGGTTCAATGTGATGTGTGCTCATTACCTAACAGAATATCCAAGTCATTTGATACAGTAATTATGAATCCTCCCTTTGGGACCAAAAATAATAAAGGGACAGATATGGCATTTCTGAAGACTGCTTTGGAATTGGCAAGAATAGCAGTATATTCTTTACACAAATCCTCAAGTAGAGAACATATTCAAAAGAAAGCTGCAGAATGGAAAATCAAGATAGACATCATTGCAGAGCTGAGATACGACCTGCCAGCATCATACAAATTTCATAAAAAGAAATCAGTGGACATTGAAGTGGACCTAATTCGGTTTTCTTTTTAAAAGCCTCCAAAGACAAAAGCAGCTGAAAACCTAATTAAAATGAATAAAAAGGTTTTTTACTAAAAAAAAAAGAAAAAGAAAAAGAAATGGAGCCTCATGCACCGTAATTTGTGGACTCACAGAATCCACAGCTCACTGCCTAATGTTATAGTCACCCAAGAACTATGTAAAATTTCTTCCTTGTGTTCCCTCAATTTCTTACTCTAGAGTGAATATCCCCGGGAAGTTATACCATTGCAACTTAAATTATTTATATTTTCATTACATTTCATCCCACGTTGGGCCATGAAATAGTGATTATTTTTAGTTTCAAAGATGAGCTTTTATTTCAAGTTGTATGTACGCACACAGGGGACAATGACCTGTGCATTCAGCCAGCTGGGAAAGGACCGAACCCTTCTTGGATGAGGGAGAGACAGAGAAACCCTCTTTGTTGTGTTTGAGTGCCAGAGATTTCTCGTTGGTTGGGGGAGATCACAGAGTCAAGTGTAGAGGAACTGCTTGGCAAAGTCTCAATTCAACCATCAAAACAATACAGGCGAGCTGGAGTTCGTTAGACTCGACCCCTGTCCCAGGCTTCTCCCCAGAAGGAATCACTATCACTTTTGTGTGTGTCCAATGCCTTTGTGTGTGTGTGTATGTGTGTGTGTAAATAAATAAAACTATATATAAATAACAATATATAGAATATACATGTATATGTGTACATGTATAAAATACATGTATGCACTACGTAGAATTAGTTTATGTGTGTAGTTGTTTTGTACCTATATCGTACCGTGTATATTGTTCTGTAGTTTGCCTGTTTCCTTTCAAGAAAGTGTCTTGGGCAGTCGCCAGCACCTATAACACAGTGGTTATGAGCATGGGTTCTGAACCTAAGTTGGAATTCAGTTCGACACTGAGTAACTAGCTGTATGACTTTGGGTAAATTATCTCACCCTCCTGTGTCTCAGTTTCCTCAGTAAAAGGCATAATTGTATCACCTATCAGTAGCATTGTTGTGAAGATTCAGTGAATTAATATCTGTAAAGCACTTCGGAATGCTATATAAACATTTGCCATTATTTGGTTGTACCTCATTATTCTGAACTGGTGCCTGGACTCCTTGCTCTGGATTCCTCATAGTCTAATGCACTGCTCACCGATTGGTCATTTGGGTAGAAGCTCTATCTTCAGTGACCGTTGCACCGGTGGACACCTTATGCGTGTGTGACACTTGGGTGCTCACGCGAGTGTTTCTCTAGGGCAGGTGTGGAGGCGTGGGAATGCCGGGCTGGACAGTATGTCTCTTTCAAATGTTATTAGACTCTGCCAAGTTTTCTCTGAAGTCATTAAGTGATATATATTTTTTCCTGTACCCACTTAATAAATCTGACAAAATTAACAAGTCCTGGAACGTAAAAGTCTGTTCTCCCTCTGTCTGGCCTTTCCGTTTTTGTTCCTATTCTTCCCTAAGACCAAAGGTTTCACTGAGAGATGGTGGAGTGGGGTGAAGTCTAGAGACTTGTCCACCCTGGGATCCCACCTCTGATTTTGGCCTTATGCCTGTGCACTTCTCGGGGGGCTAACGGCGTTTTGGCGCCCACAGACAGAGAGTCTTACCCGCTTTGGCTCCACGATGACCTCGCACTTCTTCCTGTCGTAATACTCATTGATTACGCAGCTTTCACAGCACTTGCAATGGCGATAAACGCAGGATCGACAGCATGTACTCGAGTAAGTGTTGATGAGAAAGTCAATGAACACAGTGGCCTGGGAAGAACCCAGACACGTGCCACGTTAGTGAAACTTCTTTTTGCAAAAACATTCTCAGAAAGCACAGGAACGAGAAGGCCTTACCAAACCAAAGTAGGAGAGGGTCGAGCCGATGTACACGATCAGTGAGATGATGTGAAATTTTCCTCCCTGAAAACAGCGGGAAAGGTTACTCAGCTGAAATTCAGAGCGACGCTCTTTTCCTCTAACGTGTCATTGTCAGTGCCAGCAGAGGGGGGCGTCTGGTGCTGTGACTTTGACAAATGCATCCACGGTGTTCAGAGCAACAGAGGCCGAGGAAACGGAAGATAGGACTCTCCCTCTGCCTTCCAAGATGTGCTCGAAAGCGTGAACGTTTTAAACAAAGCAATGCTGGGACCCACTCACGGAGGGAGACCCACGGAAGGTTGTTGTTTGAGACAAGGTGAGGGTTTCGGTGAGTAATCTCAAAGTGGTTTGAGATTACTTTGGAAGCAAAGGGAAGGAATGTCCACACAAACTCTTCCCTTCGGTGTCCTTGTGGTTTTTATTTTCAATGGTCTTTCTCCTTCCCGGCTATATCTCAATGATTCTTGTGCTGCTTATCACCATGTTGCATAGGTAATATGCTGTCGGACAAGGTGGTGTGGGCAACCTGTCGATTTTTTGCATGCCCAGCATCCCCTCCTTCCCTCTTCTGGAGATAGCACCCCAGTTTTCCTTTGGAGAACTCTCTCCGTCCATACTCGGTGTGGGGGAGAGACTATTCTGTGATGTGATTGCTGTCTGACCTGCGAGCTGCACACTGGCTGGAGCAGGGATTGCTAAGCACAGACCCCCGTAGGGACGGATCATGACCGATGTTCGTTCTGACATAAAGCAGCACCCCTCCTGCTACCTGCTGGTTCCTGGACGGGCTGTTGTCCTGACCTCATCAAGTGTGTGAAATAATTGCCCGTAGCTGGTAGCGTTCACATATTAGTACCTGTGAGTGTCCCCTTTCTGCCCTGTGGGAGTCCTCGGGCACCTGTTAAAGTGGCCCAGCGGCCCATTTTGTCTTGTGGCTGCCCAAGATGCGCCTTGAATGTAAGTTTCCCTTAATGAAATCTCTCGCCAGACTGGAGTGGCCTGCCTCTTTCTTCATGCTTTCCCTGACCTCCACTTACAAGATAGATTTGCAGTCCCAGGGCCTTTCCCTGGGTCTGTGCGTACTAACCCTTGGCCCATGTAGTCTGCGGGGAAGGGGCGGGGTCAGAGCTGGCCCAAGACCAGCCATTGAGAGTGTGGCGTAACCCTGGTCGCAGTGATTAGGCGAGGTTGCTAGCCTGGTAAGATACAAGGAGCTGCCTTACACCACCACACAGAGGTAGACAGCGGGGGATGATGCCAAAGCAGAGGACGGATGTAAGAGACGGAGGGAGGCAGATACTCGGTGATGATGGTTGAGGGTCTGGACCCAGCCATGCCAGAAGCGGAAATGGCCCCTGGGTCTTTCAGTGTTGTGAACTAAAAAAAAGAAGCCTTTCTTCCCCGAAGCCAGTTTGAGTTGGCTTCTGTTACTAACCACTTTATTTTGCAGACAGATTTCTTTCTCCTTTTTTTTAAGCATCAGAAAACTTTTAAGTTGAATATTACAAACTTTTCCCTGTCTCACTCTTGTGCTCATCGGATGGCTGTTGATGGGCAGGACCCCGGGGACATTTCTTCCCCCTCTTACCCCACATGTGAGATGCGCAGTGCCAGCTCAGGACCATCACCAAAACACTCACCCCGGGAGGCAGTACAGCAATAGTTAGGAATGTGGATGCCCATGGCTGGGAGCAGAGACTTACAGTGCCAAAAACCAGGATGTCAAAACGAATCCCAAAGACTTTTATCAGAGTCCGTTTTTCAACATTGTTTTCCGTATAGTACTTGGCGTGTCTGTAGGAGGAAAAGGATCCATATGTATAAAGTTCTACCTGCACGTGTTGGCATTTTATGAAAAGAAAAATCAAAACAATAGCTTGTCTAGGCTTCCTTATCCATCTTCTAGCTCTGCTGTGGTTGGCAGCGGGAAAAACACAATCTAAACCCATGAATGACTCTCTGACCACCGGGAACCGAAGCGTCACTCCCCCACGTCACCTCTTCTACTTCCACCGTCACAGAGCGATGGGAAGTCTGCTTTTTGTCTCAGATTAACAAGGACAACTTTTAACCAACAGCACAAGATGAAGAAAAAGCAGAGAGGTTTTTTTTAAAGCTTCAAGCAATTTGACCATTCCTTAAGAGGGAAAAAGGTTTTTTAGAACAAAATGTTGGGGGTGAATCTTAGATACTAATCATTGAATTGAAGATCGCTATCTCAGCCATCTGTTCTGACTGCAGTTTTTTAGATTCTGTGTTTGTTTATTTGGCATCCTTTATCACAGGGCCAAATTAACAACTGAAGTCCTTTACATCTTCCCTGCAATCCAGCTTTTGCGAGTGCGTGAAAATCATGTTACAAACTCTTCAACCAATCCTGAGTCCATATCTCCAGCCATCTTTTTTACCTAATTCTCACACATTTGGCTAATTTTTATGCTGCCTTAGATCAGCCAGGGCCAGGTACCAGACAACCAGACCACCCCTGCCCACGCTACTCAAACTAGTCCACGCTAAGCTCTTTCCCCTGCCCTGCTGCCTTTCCCGGGGAAACACAGTAAAGGCTCTGGGTCATGCTTTCCCCTCACTCCTGCCTCCCGACCAAACCTGCTGCTCCCCCCTGCGGCCCTGTGGGGTCCCTCCTTTTGGGGAATATAATGAAGTTCTTCTTTCCACGGTGCTCACTTCTCCATGTCTTTACTTACAGGTTAAGGCCCAGGCACAAATCATAACCACCCCACGTAAGCATCTCTCACCAGACACGCTATCAGGAAATGGAGTGTTTTATTTTTCATGAACAATTAGGAAGGCTTAAGCCATAGGCCTTAAGAAACTTTTAAATCTGTCCCTGCCTCTTACCATCTTTCAGTGTTTTGGGTTTTTTTTAGGTAAGGTATGTCTTTTCTTTCTGAGTTATTAATTCGCAATCCATTTACAGGTGTGGGGAGGAAAGAAAACAAGACAGATGTTCTGCCAGAATACAATACAGAACATCTGAGTCTTTTTTTTTTTTAACTTTCAAAATCTGACATTGAGATCAGTTAGATATTTTCAGACACGCTAACGTGTTTCCGGCCAGAGTGTTTCAGTATCTTTGCACTTGATCTCATTCCATGACAGGTCTGTCTTCTTCTGCTCTGTTGGTGTTTTAGCACTCAGAGCGCGCATGTGCTGCCACTCCACGCCCTGCCGTTGCGTTGCCTCTCTCTGCAAGTTCATTTGACTGGGAGGGTTAGCGGTGTACAGTATAAATCCTTGAACTTCTGCTTTCAGATCTCCATAGAGTGATTCTCAAACTGAGGGCAAGAATTACTTGGGACGTGTGCTCAAAGGCAGGTTCCTGGCCCCTATGCCCAACGGGTGGTGTCAGAAGGTCTGAGATGTTTCTAGTCATCGCTGTTCCCAGGAAAGGTACTAGGTGGCTCTGGTGCAGGTGGTCCGTGGGCCATACTCTGAGAAATAGTAGGCCTGGACAAGGCTGTATTTTGTACTCTGTAATGGGTTAAACAGTCTCCCCCCAAATGATACATCCAAGTACCTAACCCCTGTACCTATGAGTGTGACCTTATTTGGAAATAGAGTCTACAAGTGTAATTAAGGATCTTGAAATAAGATCATCCTGGGTTTAAGGTGGCCCTAAATCCAATGACCGGGGTCCTTACAAGAGAAAGGAGGAGGAGGGTTGAAACAGAAACACGGAGAAGACCATGTAAAGATAGAGGCAGATGTTGGAGCGGTGCAGCCACAAGTTAAGGAATGCCTAGAGCCATCAGAAGCTGCGAGAGGCAAGACAGGACCCTCTCCGAGAGACTCCAGAGGGAATATGTCCCTGCTGACCCCTCGATTTTGGACTTCTGGCCCCCAGAACTCTGAGAGAATACATTTCTGTTGTTCAATCTGCCATGTCTGTGGAAATTTGTTACAGCAGGCACGGGGGACTCATACACACACATACCCATTCGGAACCAGAGGACAGCATCCGGCATTCTGTGCGGGTCTGCCCTAGCCACACATCCTGTAAATAACCTGAATCACACGTTCACCTAATAAGGACTTTTGCCGTGGTCGTCTTTTGGTAAGAGACAGAAATTCTGTAATGTGATCAGTTCCTTCAAATTCCTATGTTTCACAAAGTTACATTTTTTCATATTCTTCATATAACCTATAATTGCCTTCCCTTTTATGTGGCTGTTTGGACAATTTATTTTTGGCTAGAGATTTCTCCTGGTGACAACAAATGCTCTAACACTTTGTTCTAAAAGGATATTAACATCATAAGAATCTCAGTTCTTCAAAAGGCTCAGATCTCTGCAGGAGCTGACGTTCTTAGGCTTAGCCCGGCGGGTGACTTGAAGGGCATTTGCTAACCTCCAGCCAGAACGTTGCCCTGCATGCTGCTGCTGAGTGCGGAGGGAACATCCTGTGATGGCAGCCCGGGACCGCTGGCCCCAGCCTGCCTTCTTGCTAATGGCCATGAGCCTGGTCGGTAGAGCAGTGGTGGGGGGTGGGGGGTCAAACTGGGACTGGGAGCTGGTTTCAGGGCCCTGGAAGAAACTCCACTGTCCCAGAGGAGGCAAACAGCCTCTCATGTCTTGATCTCAATCAGCCTTTAGTCAAAGATTTCTAACTCCAGTGCCTACAGGGGCCCAGCAGGTAACAGAAATGAGTCATGTGGGCCGGGTATAGGGCAGTGAGGAGTGGTGGGGACAGTGACAAACCCCAAATCATGCCCTCTCTAAAGGGAACCACTAATAATAGCTCCGGCTGAGTGCTGCTGTGTGGGCTGTGAACCCAGAGTCATCAGATGGTTTCATTTCTTTTTTTCCAAATAGTTTAATTTTTCAAGAAAAGTAGGAAGTCTAGATTTTTATGTAGACTGTCTTAGCTTTCAAAACATCATGTGGGCCAATAAGTAAATATATATTATACTTACATACATAGATACATAGTTGAAGGCTGCTTGCCAGTTTATGATGTTACTTTAACATCTAAGAAGAAAGTAGTTTTGGGGTACCAGGTGATAATAATCTAGATCTGTGCCTCTTAAACTTCAGTGTGCCCATAAATCTCCTGGGAATCTTGTTTAAAATGCAGATTTGATTCGGTGAATCAAGAGTGGGGCCTGAGATTCTGCATTATAACCAGCTCCCAGGCGAGGCCCAGGCTGCTGGTTCAAGGACCACCCTGGGTGGCAAGGATTTGGAGTGCCACCATACCGAATTATAAGCATGCTGTGATCTCTTATGAGCCTCGTGAACAAACTGGTCACACGAAGGAACGTTATCACCAGAGGGTTACCGATTATCCCAAGGTGGAGGAATTATAATGGTTTTTATCCTCTTCTCTATCCCCAGTGTTGTTTGTGTTTTTCAAAGAGTGTGCATCTCTTCAGTAATTAAAAAGGGAACATTCATTCACCACCTCGATCTTAGCGGAAGCCCTCTCCATTCATCCCAATGCTGTTGCCTTGGGAACCGAACCTGGGCTTACGGACTGCTGGGGATGACACAATTCAGCTGGGCCTGGCAGGTCCCTGGGGAGCCAAGGTGGCCAGTCTGACCTTGGGCACTGTTACCTGAAGTTGTAGCCAGGGTACAAGGACTCATTGGTTATCTTGTCGTCAAGGCGACGGAACCTGTATTGTGGATGGCAGTGATAGAACCAGCTGTCCAGGTTGCAGTCCCAGTAGATCTCAATGCCCATGATTCCTCCCTGAGGAAGACAACGAGAGGCGATCTCTAAGCCCTGCTGACGGGGGATGCAGCCGCCAGGCATCTCCCTGCACAGCGATGGTTACTCAAGGAAAGGTTTTCTTTTTGGAGGAAAAATGGCTGCTTAAAGGTTTCAGAGCCATGGGCGAGCCCTGTCTTACTCACACAATTATAATGTTCATCCCCGTTGTGGTGTGTGTCTTTTTTGTGGTGGGAGAATATTCCATTGAGAGGATACACCACTGCATTTTGCGTATCCGTTCGTCAGTCAACTGACGTTTGGATTGTTCCGCCTTTGGGCTGCTGTGATCAATGCGGTCATGGACATTCATGTACAAGCTTTCATGTGGACACACGCCGTCCTCGCTCTTGGCATATGCCTCAGAGTGGCATTGCTGGGAAGACTCCGAACTTGTAAATCGGGGCCCTTACTTACCCCTTGTCCCAGTGAAATGTTTTTCCCGCCCGCTTCTCTAGCAAAATCCCCCTCATCCTCCAAGACCCACTTCCATCCTTCCTCAGCTATCCCATCCTCCTCGATTCACGGAGACCTCCTTCTCTTCGGAGCGTCTAAGGAATCTCTTAATCTCTTACTTCTGTACCTGTACTTCTTTCTACAAATAGATTTTGAGCACTTATCATCAGGTCACTGAATTTTATTTCATTGAATCTTAGACACCATTGCTTGTAAGATATAATTCTTTATGTTCCTCTAGAGAGAAAATGCTGTCAAACTGAGATTCCATCAGTTGAAAACATTTCCTGATTTCAGAACTGGGTGTGTTTTTTTTAAAGATTTTATTTATTTATTTTTAGAGAGACCGGGAGGGAGGGAGAAAGAGTGGGAGAGAAATATCAATGTGTGGTTTCCTCTCACACGCCCCTCCCCCATTGGGGATCTGGCCGGCAACCCAGGCATGGGCCCTGACAGGGAATCGAACTAGCAACCCTTTGGTTCACAGCCTGCACTCAATCCACTGAGCTACACCAGCCAGGGCTTGATTTCAGAACTCTTAAAATGTGAAAAATGTCTTTGAATCATGAAATACAGCATTTCAAGACAGTATACTAGAAGCTAGGGATACAAAGGTGTGTCATTGGCAGGCTGTGACTTGGGGAAAGGAGAAATAATACAGAATAATCAGTATTGTCATTTGTTGTCAGCCTCTGTGCCAAGTACTCTACATACTGTAGTGACTGACTAATGTTTTTGTCACTCGTCAACCAAAGAGCCAAGAAATGCAAGGAATGTAGCTCTGGAAGGTGGAAAAGGCAAAGGAGTGGATTCTCCTCTAGAGCCTTTGGTGGGAGCATGGCCCTGCTGTTAACTGTTGCTAACCTGATTTCAGCCCAGTAAAGCTGATTTTGGACTTCTGATCTCCAGAAGTGTAAAAAGAAAGCGTGTTCTCTTAAGCCATCAGGTTTGTGGTAATTAGTTACAGCAGCCTCGGGAAACTAATATACCACGTATCTCACTCAGTGGCTTGTTGTGGGATTAGATGCAGTAACGCCGTGAAAGCACTTGGCATTGGGAATGGATTTACTAAATGCTCAGTAAAGGGAACCATATTATTAACACCCAGTGGCTCAGCCTCTTGGCCATTTGACATCTTCCATCCCCCTACACAAACTCCCCGCCCCCGCCACCTCCTGGTACAAAAGCACCACCAACCTGAATTGCCACTTCTGAAAAGTTATCTCCTGTTTCTTGGAAGATATCTCCTAGTCGGAAAATGGGGCACTGTGGATTCTTAGTCTTGTGAAAGGTGCAGGTCTTGTTGAAATCTGGTAAGATGTTTCTCCTGCACATAATGAAAAGCAAACAAACATCCCCACTGAAGACTGGGATCCATCTCTTGAATAGGAGTGAGCCAGGGGGGTGACTGAGCTCCCCGAGGGCCCCCAGTGATCCCCACCTCCTGGTATTCACGCCCTTGTGTGGTCCCCTCCCACACTGTAGTAGGGTTGGTCTGTGTGACCAGTAGCATCTGGCAGAAGTGACAGTGCGTCACTTCCAAGTTTGGGTTATAAAAGGCTGTGACTTCCACCTTGGTTACTGTGGTGCTTGCTCATTCTGCGTCTCTCTTGGATCATTTGCTCTGGGGGAGCTGACGCGTCCTAAGGACACTCAAGCAGCCCTGGGGAGAGGTCAACATGGTGAGGAACTGGGCCCTCCTGCCAACAACCACGTGAGTTTACTTGGAAGAGGATTCTCTGGCCCCAGTCAAGCCTGGAGATGATTCCAGCCCCGTTGACAGCTTGGCTCTAACCAAGAGACCCCAAGCTAGAACTGCCCAGACAGGTCATCCCCAGATTCCTGGTCCACAGAAATTGTGTGAGATAATAAACGTTTGTTGTTTTAAGCTTCTAACTTTTGGAGTAACTTGTTCCACTGTAGTAGACAACAATACAGCCAGACATTCGGGGCACTTACATGGTGTAATTGTGGCCGGGGAAGTCAATGTTATTCTTGATGAACACAGTGAAGTTTTCAGCACTGTTCAAGAGCGCAGGCCTGAGAGAGAGACACGCCACAGGGGGATCAGTGGACCAGCGGGGCCAGAGGCTTCTGGTCTCTTGCTTGGGTCATTGCAATGAGTGGAGAGAAAAGCAACCTGGTGTGCCAAACCTTCCAACATTCTCCAGCTTTCCCAGTAAGAATTCTCCCTTCTTGAGACCCCACAGCCCTTCTCCCACTCTGCTATAATTTTGTGTTTAGTTTACCAACCAGCGCTCCAGGAAAAACCAAAGCCCTGTTATGTAGCATTTACTGATGCTTGTGGTATAAATACTGCCACCATGTCTGATTTCAGGCTATCAATCGACGTCATTGAACTTGGAGCTGGGAAGGGATGAGCATAATTGGCTCAGAGGTGGCACAAGCCAGCTCCATCACAACCCACTTTATCTTTCCCAGTAGGTTTGCTGTTCCTGCAGGGCTGGGACAAGACTTTTCTTATCTTACCTCCCCAGCCTTTAGCACAGGGCTGCACAGGTAGTTGGCTATACCAGTCATTCTCTAGAGGCTCTGGGTAGCATAAAATTCTGCATGAGTTAGAGTATCCCAAATTCTAGACTGCAGGAAGGTCTACCCACCATTTCATTCAGCAAATAATTGCTGTACTGGGCATGGAAGTGGGCGTTGGGGGGTATAGTGACGAACGAGACAGTTAAGGTTGTTGTCCTTTTGCGGTTGACAACCTGTTAAAGATGGAGAGAACTGGCTGTGGATGAAAAGGTACAGCTGGTGCCCCGTTGCCTAGCATGCCTGAATAGGTGGAAGACATCTATTGGGGTAGCACCAGGAAAGGGTAGAGGGAATTTGGTAGGGGGCACCAAGAATGATTGTTTTTTATTCCAGGATTTCCAGAGCACAGTTTTGGGTCTAATTGGGATGTAACTGTAGAGAACAGTGTACTTTTTGCCTGTTCAGTATCCGTTCCCCTCTGTCAGTAGCCCCTCAATTTTCTCCCTTTGGGGAAGCCAAGTCTCTTCCCCTCTCAGCCCAGAGGGATGGGTGGGGACAAGTCCATCACCTACTCATCCCTATAGCTCCTGGGATGGGCAAGTGACCCAGAGCTGGCCAAACAGTGTAATCCAATTTCCATGGCCACAGTTGCTTGGTTCACAGATTGTCACATGACTTAGGCTGATGAGAACATTCCAGAGCTTTTGTAGGAACTATTGGGAAAGGACAATTAATTTTCTTTTGGACTGTTAGTAGTAAGGGCAGTGTAAACTGGAGTTCCCCAGACCACAGTGTGAAGAGAGTCAAAATGGAAGAACGGATAACTTGGTAGGAGGAAGGGAGAGAATTTTAATGACATTATTTGAAGCCTGGATCAAGCCTTACCTGAAGTTATGCTTCTGGACTTCTCATTTACAGAAGTCAAAAACACAAGCCAAAAAGTAACACTCTTTTATTTCTGAAGCCAGCTTAGGTTGTATATTTGTTGCTTGCATAAAAGAAAATCTTATTTATGGCAAATGCCTGCTATGTGCCAGACCTTTAGAACATTCTAAATCCCATGATTCCCAGGCAACGGGCTAAGAATCAGAGGAATACAGGATCCTGAAACTTTGAGAATCAAAGCCTTTATTCCTCTTTCATGATACTTACAGTTTTCTGTCACGAATTACAGCTCTCTGTGAGCATCTTTTCTCTTCTATTGGATTGCAAGAGCCCTTGGGACCTGCTCCATATCTGGTTCTTTTGTATTTTACATAAAATTTAGCACAGCCTCTTGTGTATAGTTACACGTGAAATAAATATCTAACACCTGCAGCATGGTGATGGGTGTGTTGAATGAATGACTGATTACATGAATCATTTTCATAATTCCTTCATACAACATATGAGGAAACTGAAGTTCAGCCCTGGCTGGTGTGGCTCAGTGGACTGAGCACCAGCCTGTGAACTGAAAGGTTCCTGGTATGATTCCCAGTCAGGGCGCATGTCTGGGTTGTGGGCCAGGTCCCCGGTTGGGCCATGCGAGAGGCAACCAATCTATGTTTATTGTGCATATAGATGTTTCTCTTCCTCTCTTCCTTCCCCTCTCTCTAAAAATAAATAAATAAAAGAAAAGAAAAAGAAAACTGAGGTTTAGGAACTTCCTTGCCCAAGGTCATGTAAAACCGCGGTGCAGGCACCCGCGCATTGGAGGTGCACGGCATTTTTCTCTGGGGAATGGTGGGTGGCAGAGCCAGAACTGAAACCCACAGATGGTCAAGAGGCCCCTTGTCTTGAACCAGGGAGGACTGTGTGTATACTTATGTCCCTGCGCAATTCCTTTTTTGATAAGAAACTTCTCTGACCTAGAAATGAACCTGGATGGTGCCATTGACGGACTGAGGGTCAGACGGTGATGCTGCCGGTGCTTCCCGCCCCGACATTGGGGGCCTCCTAAAAAGTTAGTTTGGGGAAGTCTTTGCCCCACAGATTCTGATGACGTGGCCCTGAGTCACGTATGTGTAATACTGTGCTGTCCAGTATAGTCCAGCATCCCCTAGGCAAGTGTGACTAATGAAATGAAATTCAAATTAACTTCAGTGGTTTAGTTGTAGTAGGCACATTTCAGGTGTTCATTAGCCACAGGTAGCTAGCAGCTACCCTACGGGACAGCACAGAAAGAGAACTTTTCCATCATTGTAGAAAGTTCCACTGGGCAGTGCTAGTCTAGGGGCACCAAACCTCTAGGGGCAGACCGTGTGTGTGTGTGTGTGTGTGTGTGTGTGTGTGTGTGTGTGTGTGATTGAGCACGTGCTGTATGCCAGGCACTGGCTCACTTTGGAATCACTGTACACGTATCATCTCATTTAATCCTCACAACAGCCCAGAGAGGTGGGTGCAATTATTATGCTCAGCTTACAGAGGAGGAAATTGAAGTTCAGAGAGATTAAGCCACTTGTCCAAGGTCACACAGCAAGAAAGTGTTAGAGTCAGGATTTGAACCCAGGTTCCTCTATTCTGTTGAAAGGCACTAGTCCCTGTGGTTTCTGGGTTGTACATCGAGTTCTGCCTCTGGGCCTGACCTTGTATGTGAAAGAGAAAAGGCACTCCAGGGACCACCCAATCTGTCACTGCGATCCCTGAGGAAAACTTCCTTTCTGCCTTCCATGTCTTTTCCTTCCTTTCTACTTCCTTCCTTTTTTCTTTCTTCCCTTGACTCCAGCTCTCCATCCTTAATCAGTCAGTATGGACACGGACCAGTCAGGATGGACCCCGCTGTGGCACTGGAAGAGGGGTCTGGGGGTGTCCTGGAACGCGCTGGTACAGAAGGCAACAGGTGCACCCCAGGGTGCTCGGGGTAGTAGCTGTTCAGCAGTCAGTACAGAATTGTTTCAGTATTTTAACTAGTGTGCCTGGCACGGGGTCACTCAGCCGGTGGGACCCAGGACTTTGTGGCACCGCCCTGAGAAGAGAAGCCAGATCGGCACCTGGCGGGGCCCCATTTACTCGCTGCTGAGGGCCACCATGTCGGTCCCCACTCTGTAACTCACCGGGGGGCCTGTACCGTTGCCTCGGTGGGACACCAGGCATAGACTTCGCAGGTCTTCTGGTTCCCTTCATACACTATACACTTTCCAGTCTGGATTCCTGTGGGGTCAAGGGGTCACAGAAGCATGTGTGTGAAAATCACGGGGAAGACATTCTCTCAACCCAAGCAAAAAAATACTTATGCTTTTCAACCCCAAAAGTTTCCATTTCCATGAAACTCCACCCAAACCATGAGCTTACATTAGGCTGACCAAGCAAGCAACATATCAAACAGTAAGCTTCTTGAAAAAGCATCAGAGAGAACATAGGAAGACCACGAATGCTGTTGTCTCTTTTGGCATCTTTGCAAGAAAAGATGCCTGAGAGGGGAGCTGGAAAGGGTGTATTCTCTGGCCTGGGATAAACAGACTGGAGCCTGGCCTCTCACTGGGCCTCTGAGACCCTGCAGGAGTGTACAGTGCGTACCAGGGTGTGCAAAGTCACGGGGCAAACGCGGCTCCTCTTCCTGGAGCATCAGGGTCAGTGAAACACTTCCGAGGGAAGAGTTAAACAGCAAGTAATGTCAAATGATCTTAATACCAACTCAAGCACACATGTGTTATAGAATAAGACGGAACATTCATATGCCCTTTTCTGTGTGTTTCGTAATCACTGATGGTTTTTCTTTTTATTCTTTTATATGCTAGCTTTTTATTGGCATGTGTCCTTCAGGTTAAGACAAGAGATACGGAAATTCTGCAGGTTAACGCAAGTATGGCCCCCAGGTGTCCTAAGGGTACAAGTTCAAGCACCACAACCTTTGGGGCATTTCAAGACAGAAAATTTAGAATACTTAGCTGTTGCCCTGGCTGATGTGGCTCAGTGGATTGAACGCTGGCCTGCGAACCAAAGGGTCATTGGTTCAATTCCCACTCTAGGGCACATGCCTGGGTTGCAGGCCGGGTCCCCAGTGAGGGGTGTGTGAGAAGCCACCACACATTGATTTCTCTCCCTGTTTCCCTCCCTTCCCCTCTCTGAAAACAAACAAATAAATAAATAAATAAAATCTTTAGAAAAAAAAAAAACAGAATACTCAGATGTTGCTATAAGCCATTTGCTTTTTCTACCAGTTAGAACCCCGGAAGGTGCTAATTCTGCAAGGTTTTCAGGTGCTCTCCTCACTGGGAACTAAGGTCACACTCATGTCAGTAGTGGGTCCTTTGGGGACAGAGCCAAGGCACAGGCAGACACAGGCTCACCCGTGGCCTGGTGAGGGTGGAAGAAGGAAGCCAGAGTTAAAGGTCGGAACTTTAGGGCACCACAAATGTCACCAGGATGCCAGACCATCCACCCTCAGGGACCCCCGCGAAAACCAGAACGCACCTTTGCTCTGTGGGTCCATCCATCCCTGTTTACAATTCTTGTCAGAGTGGCAGAGTGTCCTGGGGGTGGGATACTGCAGAGAGAAGGACAAGATAGTGAGGAGGAAGTATCATGTGTCCCTAAGATGTGGAAAAGCAGATGTCTGTGTCCACGCAAAAATGTTACGCAGACGCAAGCAGCAGCACTATTCGTAACAGCCCCCAAACAGAAACAGCCCCAACAGTCATCAGCTAATGACGGACAGATAAAATGTAGCACTCATATTACAATGCAGTGTTATCCAGCCACAAAAAGGAATGAGTACTGACTCATGCTAAACATGGGCAAGCCTTGAAAACCCTGTATTAAGCGAAAGAAGTCAGCCACAAAAGGCCACACATGGTAGGATTCCGTTTTCTGTGAAGTGTCCAGAACAGGTAACTCCGTAGAGAAAGAAAGCAGATCAGTGTGGCCAGGGGCTGAATAAGGGGGAATGGGGAGTGACGGCTAGCGGGCCTGAGGTTTCTTCTGGGGGGATGATGGTGTCCTCAAATCGTGGTGATGGTTGCACAGTATTGTGAGTATACTGAAAACCACTGAACTGTACACTTGAAAATGGTGGGGTTTATGGTATATGAATTATATCCCAATAAAAAATAAAAATAAATAGAAATCTAAAAAGAGGACATCCTGGCAGTATGGGACCACGTGAGGGTGGGTCCTCGGGGTGGACAGCAGGTGGCCTGGTCCAGGCAGCTCTCTGGCTGCAGAACGGAGTGAAGCAAACGGCATGTGGAACAGGGACAGGAAAATGTGGAGGAAACAGGAAATGTGGAAACGGGACGCCAGCCAGCCCTCTTTCCTGGCCTGAGAAAATGAGGCGGGTCAGGTCTCAGGACTGAAGGCTGAGGATAGGAGAAGGAAAAGAAAAAAGTGATGACTTCGTTTACACGTATTCAACTTCCTGTTTCCTGGGGAGCGGGCTCAATGGCCAGTCTTAGGGAAACCAAATGTGATATAGCTTTTGTGAAATAAGTTGTCTTCTGTGCAGTTTGTGGCTTTTATAGAAGTTCGACAGAAGGACCCAGGTACGCCTGGTTTGAGTGGTAGCTGCACCATTAGGTCAGGTCACTGCACCTCTCTGAGCCTCAGTTTCCTCATCTGTAAAAGGAGGATGCACAGATTTGCCCTAAGTGGTTGCTGTGAAGATTAAATGAGCATTATTGATATCGATCCAAGGGAATGTCAGCTTGGTTCCAGGTTTCTAAGCTTGGCTCTGGCTCCAGCAAGCTGGGTGACCTAGGGGAAGTCACTTAACCTCTCTGATCTGTGTTCTGACCTGTAAGACGGGGCTGGGGGTGCTGTTACCCTGCTGAATTTGTGAGGCTCCACTGAAATGCGAAATGCTGCACCAATGCCGAAGACCAGTGCTGTCTGAGCCACGCACGAGTGAGCGATGGAGGAAGTGGGATTCTAGCCCGCACAGGCTCCTAGTGCTGGAGCTGGAGACTGAGGGGACAGACAAAAGATCCAGGGGCTACAGAGAGGGAGAGAACTGCGAGGTCTTCTGACCCTTCTCCCACCCAGCCCAGACCTACACCCCACAAAAGAGGCTCCCTAAGAATTTGTGAGCTGGAAGACATCCAGGATCTCAATGTCTGCATTCACATGCTCTTCCTCTGACCCCTGCTTCCTCCAGGAACTCTCATCACCAGTCTAACTGCTCCGGGCACCCTCCTCACCTCGGCACACAACCCACTCCGCTGGCCTTTAGTCTTGAGAAAGTTTGTCATCACAAAGAAGGAGTTCCCCTGCGGAGAAAACGGGAGAAGTCAAATGGAAGCCTTTGAGCACAGAGCTACTTAATCATAACAATCCAGCTTGCTAAGTGCCTGGGGGCGAACCTTTCTACTCTTCTAAGCTTCAGTCTGGAAGCAAATTTGGGACTAAGCAGGGCTCCGTATCAGAGCTGGATGAGCCGCCCTGCTGAGCCGAGGCAGAGCATGGAACATTCACACTGACTGAGCCTTCATTCCCCATTCCAGCCTCACGGAAAAATCGCATTAAATTGAAACTCAGGAGATCTGGGGAGGTGGAAATGGGGGTGTTGGCTTCAGGAGAGTGCTGTTTAGATTATCCAGGACTTTAATTAAAGGGCAATAGGGCATCTCACCGCCTGGGAAATAGCTGGAGGTTTTAACCACCCACTGTTAGAAACAAACATTGCAGCTTGGGTTTTATGCTGTTGCAAAGCTTTCCAGCTCCCAGAGCCTGCAAATATGCCCTTTTGTCCCTCCCGCGCCCCATCCGTCCTTTGGCGTTCTCAAGCCCACTTTGATGTCTCCTTTTGACAATTCTAATTTCATTTTCTCTTCCTGCAGATTTAGGCAGCCACATACCCTTTATCTGTGACCCACATCCTTTCTTTGTCATCTATATCCTTCCTTTGTGCAAAAACGTACCCGGCAGTGTTTTCCTGGAGACATTTTTGTTGGCAAAATACCACAGTTAACAATATAGAAGGGCTGGTCCTTCCGAGTGTAGGAGCACCCTACTGACTCAGTGGCCTTGCTTCTAAAAAGCAGCCTGTAGGTCAGTGTGAGCGCATCAGATAGCGTTTTAAATGCACCAGGACGCACAGCTGTTTCAAGAAACCCTTCAAGGCTTAATAAAGCAAAGAATCATTTCCTTTGAGCTGTTGGATCTGACCCAATTTTGCAATTTTTAGGATTTCTCAGTTGGGATTTTCACAGAGCTTTTTAAGTAGGGCCGATGTTTTTCTGGAGTGAGGCCCTAGGCCTCGGGAGGGGAGGAGGCCCTGGTGAGAGTGAGCAGGGATGAGTCCTGGGAGGATGCTGACCAGTGCTCACCTGCAAGGGGAAGGTGTAATCCGCCGTGTCGAAGATAGTGGACACCACCTTCTTCTCTCCATTCTCTATAATCTCCTCTTTCACCTCTGCCAACCCTTTCACCTTGGTATGCACAGAACTGATAACAGACTCTTTCCGCTGGTACAGCTTGTCAGTCACCAAAGCAAAGCTAAATGGCAGACATAGAAAAGCATCAGTGGTTTTCTCGAGGGAGGCACAGTGGTTTTAGATGAAGGCCACCTCCACTCAAATCCCAGCTTTGCCAAGTACCTTTGGGCACATGACTTGCCTTCTCTGTAACTCATACTCCTCGTGTGTAAGATGGGAAGAAGAATCACACCTACTTCACAGGGATGCTGTGAGGATGAACTGAGATGTGTGTACAAACTCCATAGTGTTGTATCTGGCACACAGTGAGGGCTCACTGCATGGAAACTATTGCCCAAAGCCAGCCTCTAATACTGCCTAGTATAGACCCTCATTTACAGGACAGCTTCTCAAACATCAGAGTCCACCCCTATGTTGGTCCGCCAGCTTTGTTCTGGGGCTCAGTAACACATCAGCACCTATCTAAGGGTGTGTCCAGCAGGTCAGCCACCTGTCTTCCACAAAGACACCTCTGGCTTGTAAATGATATTGATAATAGGTGCCACCATTTATTGAACACGTCACACGTGCCAAGTGCTCTGCATGCATCATCTCTTTCGATCCGCACAACACTAGGAGAGAGGTACTGTAACCCTCACCCTCTGGAAGTGAGGAAAGGGCTCAGAGAGGTGAAGGAACTTGCCCCGGTCACACAGATACTGAGGTCCTTGACTGGTAGAGCCAGGCCTTTTAACCACATGCTATACTTGTTCATGTGTGATGTGGCTTTGCCCCTGGTTTCCTGCATTTTGGTTAGTTCATTAGCTGTTACTACCTTATTTACAATATGAATCTAAATTATTATGGCAAGAGAACTGGAGAGGGGAAGTGGAATTGATTACTGCAAATGGTAGATTTCATCCCCATTGATTTCCCTGTATCCCATTGCTCTCAATCATTACGGGTTTACCCTAAAATCCCTCCCGTTGATCTGCCAACAGCAGTCAAGGCTCAACTACAAGAGGAGGGTGTACTCAGCCCACACAAAGGGCACAGCTCGAGTACCCAGCTTGGGTGATAGGGGAGGCTGTGCCACTGGACCCTACAGGACACCTACTACATTAGGCCACGCTACCAAGACATGGAGTCAAAGCAGCTCTACCTAATATACAGAAACAAACACAGGCAGGCCGCCAACACAAGGAGACAAAGAAACATGGCACAAAGGAAAGAACAGACCAAAACTCCAGATAAAGAGCTAAACGAGATGGAGGTAAGCAGTCTATCAGATGCAGAGTTCAAAGCACTGTTTATAAGTTTGCTTAAGGAACTCAGTGAGGACCTCAGCGGCATAAAAAAGACCCAGTCAGAAACAAAGGGTACAGTAACTGGAACAAAGAACAACTTACAGGGAAACAACAGTAAAAGGGATGAAACCAAGAATCTAAATGATTTGGAACATAAGGAAGCAAAAAACCACCATGCAGGACAAGAAGCAAAAAAAAAAATGAGGATAGTACAGCCTCTGATAGTACAACTTTAAGAGGTCCAACATTTGCCTCATAGGATCTCCAGAAGGAGAAGAGAAAGCAAGAATTTGGAAATCTGAAAAAATAGTGAAAGAAATAATGATTTGGTGAAGGAAATAGACATGTAAGTCCAGGAAGTGCAGAGAGTCCCAATTATGATAGATGCAAAGAGGCCCACTCAAGACACATCATAATTAAAATGCCAAAGGTTAAAGATAAAGAGAGACTCTTAAAAGGAAGAGAAAAGAAGTTAGTTACCAGAAGGTTGCCAGATGGAAGGGGGATGTGAAGGAGAATGGGTGAAGAGTGAGGGGATTAAGAAATACAGATAGGTAGTTACAGAACAGCCATGGGGATGTAAAATACAGTATAGGAAATGGAGTAGCCAAAGAACTTGTACACATGATCCATGGACATGAACAATGGTGGGGAGATTGCCTGAGAGAGTGGGAGATGCTGGGTGGACGGGGGCAAGGAGGGAAAAATCAGGACAATTGTAATAGCATAGTCAATAAAATACAATTTTTTTAAAAGTTTAGCCTAAATGCTTTCTTTATTCATTCAGCATGTATTTATTTGATCTCTTCCTTCTGCCCAGCCCCTAATATCTGAATGACATTAGGAAGTGTAAGCCAATGGTTGTCCACTAGGAACTGACCTTGGAAAGCAAGACAGAGTGGGCCAAGATGTGGTCCCAGCTATTCTCAACCTTGGCTGTGATGTATAATCACCCAGGGAGCTTTCAAAATCGCAGTCCCCAGACCTGCCCCTGGAAACTGTAATTTAGCATGTCTGGAGAGCTATCCAGGTTCCTAAATATATTTTCAAACTTCCCCAGCTGATTCCAGTGCACAGCCAGGGGTGAGAACCCCTGGGAAACTCAAGAGAAGACAACTCAAATTTGCCAGTTGAAGTGCTTTCCCTATGAGGGAGCAGTCCCGTTCCCATTTGCAGGTGGGTGCTCTAGAGACTCCTCATGCATGTGCCTAAGGAGTTATGTATAGGAATGTTCACGGTGGCATTATTTGTAAGAGGGAAAACTGGAGATAACCTAAGCGTCCTTGAACACGGAACAGATAAATTGTTGGATTCATACAGTGGGATGCTCTACAGCAGTAAAAATGATGGAGAGATACTCGAATCAACGTGGAAATAATGCCGAGCAGCCAAAGCATGCCGCATTGTAAGGTTTAAAGAAATCCAGACCAACATTATGTACTCAGACAAATACCTGCTCATGCATATTCATAGCAGCACCATTCACAATAGCCAAAAGCTGGCAGCCGCCCAAAGGTTTATCAGTAGGAGAATGGAAAACACAAAATGTGGTCCACCCACATATTATTCAGCCACACCCAAGGAATGAAGTACTAAAGCATGCTAGACTGTGGATAAACCTTGAACACACTGTGCTAAGTGAAAGTGGAAGAAGCCATACGCAGAAGGTCACATAGAATAAGGCCCCACTGATGTGGAAGATTTAGAATAGGTGAACCCGTGGAGACGAGGAGTAGATAGCTGGCTGCCAGGGGCTGAGGGCAGGGAGGAATGCGGATTAACTGCCTCCCGGGTACCGGGCTTCCTTTAGGACGGGTGGTGACGGTGTTCTGCAACCAGACTATGGCGACCACACAACACTGTGAATGTACTAAATGCGGCTGAATTGTACCCTTTAACATGGTTGGTTTTATGTTATATGAATTTCACCTCAATAAAAAAAGGAAAAACATTTTTATAGCTATGGACATATGTTGTAGAAATATAAAAACAAGCAGAATGGCAGGCACCAAATTCAGGATGATGTTAGTAAGGGGAGAGGAAAGAGAACAGGATAAAGGCTGGGTTTGCAGGGAGCTAAAACGGGATTAGTAATGTTTTATTTCTTCAATTGGATGGTAATGTTTTATATCTTAAGTTTACCATTTCTATAACATTCACTGAGAAAGAAAGCTCATCAAGGACACTGGGGCTAGAAATCCAGATTTGAGATCCAGCCAGCATGCACGAGACAGAGCTGTGAAAAGTCATTCCACAGACAAGTAAGTAACACCGCCCAACAGGCTAGTTCAGCCTCGCACCCCAGCAGGTGCACGGACCACGCAATGCTTCTCCTGTGGGGTATCGCAGCATTGTACCAGGATAACACGCGTCCGCCTGGCCCACCATTCGGGAAGCTCCCATCTGATCCCTGATGTTCATTCCAGAGCATACAGCGTGGTATAGATCAGCCTTAGTGGAGTCCGGCCCTCTCGTAAATTGGAAGACTTGTCTTCGTACAATAACAAACATATCATTCTAAGAATTAAAGTGCTTCAGAGCTGCTTCAGAGCTGCATCAGAGGGAAAAAAGAGAGTTTGCAGTACCCTGCCCTACGGTAAGAATATTCTAATGACCATCCCAGCAGCTCTTCCCCTACTCACTTGGTGACTCAGACAAGCCGTGTCACCTCTTGGGGGGCCATGCGTTTAGTCCCTGAGTGAGGACATAACTGCCTGGCTTCCTACTCCCCACGGCCTTCGGCTCTAAGAAGCTACAGTTCTGTGCACTCTGAAGCCTGCAGACCAAAAATCCTGGAGCAAACAGGCATGAAGGGGCTGGGGTTTAGCCAAGCCTTGTGGGATGGGTGGATAGCGATGATGGGGGAGAGGCAGCTGAAGGGTCTGGGCAGGCAGGGGGCGCTGACTGGAGGGAAGCCTGGGCCCTCACAGGCAGTCTGGCTGAAAAGGATGGGGTGAAGGTGGAAGGGGGGATGGAGAGTGTGATGGTGCCCTTAGGCCGGCCCGCCACACCTGACTCACCAGATGTAGCAAACGGTACCCATCAGAAGGAGCTGCTTCAGGGTCCCCAACCACAGGTTCTGAATTTGAACGACTTTTGTGACTTCCAGAGAGTGGCATATGTGGGGGAATGGGCGCCGTGCTGGCATGGCGAGAAGGGCCTCAAAGCACTGCAGAAGAGAGCACCCCGCAGCCAAGCCTGGCTCGCCCTTATCTGGGGCTCCCTGAGCAATGGTTAACTCTTATCTGGCAGGGGCTCACTGAGCAAAGGTGAGTCTAAAGTGAAAGGACATGACCTGAAAGTGAACTATTCCCCATCTGCCTAACCCCGGGCAACAAACAGAGGGGTGGTCCTGGGCTCTGCGCCTTCTGTGCCTCGTGGAGATGCTGGGCCTGCAGCCTCTGCTTCTTGCATGTAAAATCCCAAGGGAAGAATCGGATTATGTCCATCCCTGGTCCACTCAGCTGTGTGGGGAGGTCAGCAAATGGCCAAGGGCAGCAAAATATGCGCTGAGGAGAAAGTGGGGGAGAGTCTGCACCCCCAACGAAGTTAAATACTGATTGTCTTAGTTATCCGTTGCTGCTGTAACAAAGTACCATGAACCCAGTGACTTAAAACAACACAAAGGTATTCTTTTAAATTTCTAGGGATCACATTGTAAAATAAGGTGACAGCCAGGCTGGTTCCTTCTAGAAGCTTCACGAGAGAATCCATTCCTTACCTTCTCCAGGCTCTAGAGGTGCTGGCATTCCTGGGCGCAGGGCCGTGTCATGCCAGCCTCCGCTCCTGTAGTTACATCTCCCGTCTCTGACTTTGACCCTCCCCTGTCTCTCTTTTAAGGACTCCTGTGATGTAATCAGAGATAACCTCCCCATCTCAAGACATTGAACTTAATCACACCTGCAGAGTTCCTTCCTTCTGCCATAGGAAGTAGCACACCCATGTTCCTGGTTTCGGGCACAAGCATTCAGGCTCACCATCGAGGCTCCATTTATTCTCGTGAGCCCTGTGCTTCCTTGCCTCTCCACCCTCCCCTGCCATGTTGCCAGGCACATACTTAGACAAGAATCTTTTATATCTCAAACCACAAAAGGTTGAATGATGTCCTGTTTCCACCAGCAAAGTGAAAATGCATGTCCCACCTTTTAAGAGGGCCTTGACAAACAGGAGTGTGGCTGTGCGGGCTTGGCTGAGCTAGTAAAGGTCTGGACGCCGTGCTGGGGACACAGGGCCAGAGGGGCCGAGGCTACTATTTTGAAGAAGAGGAGAAATACCACACAGGGTGCAGCCCTTTGAAGAGTGTCAGGTGGGAGAAGGGCCACAGGGCAGAAGTCTAACCAAAGGGGAGAACTGCAGGGAGATGGATTTTGGCTCATTGTGGAGAAGCAACGTCTAACAGAGCAGTCCCAGAACACAGCAAACTTTCCTTAGGGACGCTAGTTGGTGACACTGATGACGACAATGATGATAATTTTCGTGTATCTAATCACCTCCCTCTCTTTCGTCTCCTCTCCATCTGCATTTCAACACCATCTCCCATCTTAAAAATAAATCCTCTCTCAACCCCACATTCTTCTCCCACTGCCACTTGATGCCTCTCTTCTCCCTTGTAGCCAAAGCCCTGGAGAGAGTGAGTCACCACATCCGCTCCGCAACTCCACTCCCCACTCCTCTCAACGCAGTCTGGCTCCCGCCCCCAACCCTCCTCTGGAGCCTCCCTTACCAAGTGAACAATGACCTTAAGCAGCAACTCCATCTTCACTGAATCCGACAGACACACCGCGGTGCTGGTCTTCCCAGAACTCTCAAGAGCACTTGACACCAATGATCAAGCACCAGCTCGTTCCCCTTCTTCCCCCAGCTTCCTGGAACTCACGTCCTCCTGACGTTGGGTCTCTGTGGCCACCCTTCTGAGAATCCTACCAGGACTTCTGTGCTCCTGGCACTTAAAGGTCAGCGTTCCTCAGGGGTCTGTTCTAAGCCCTCTTGCCTTCTCATCTGCACCTTCTCTGGCTGGTCAGTTGCAGCTACTTCCATGGTTCTGGTTACCATGTATACGCTGGTGACGTATAAATCTGTGTCTCCGGCTCCAGATTCACATACCCAACCACTCACGTTTGTGTGTCCCACAGACACGTCAAACTTGGGGCTTTCAGTTCTGAACTTATCTTCCACCCCCAATGGGCTTTTTCTCCCCTATATCCCATCCCAGTAAATTCTTCCACCACCCATCAGTCGCTCAAGCCAGAAACATGGCACACTCCCTAACTCATCCTTTCCCTCATCCCCCCCCCCACCATACATTCTACTGCTTTATCTTCCTAATGTCATTCAAATCCTCCTACCTACCACTGTCACCTCCTTGGTCCAGGTCACCATCAGCTCTCACCCGGATCACCAACAGCCTTCTAAATGGCCTCCCTCCCTTCATTTGTATTCTTATCTCCTCCATGCCCCAGCTCCTTCCGCACCCACCACCTGTATGCAGCTGCCCATGCCCTGCCCATGGGTGCTATGGGTGCTATGGGTGCTATGGTCTTCTCTCAAGAGAATGAATTGTAGAAGAGGTTCAGGGCCCTGTGGGAAGAGAATTCTTCAGTAATCTTGAATATGCAGAGCGGGGGGTAGTGCAGCTCCAAATGGGCACATGCTGGCCCTGTGACTTCTCATATGGCCTCAATATTTCCTGTATCCTGGCGTATAGACCCTGCCGAGCCCCCCAGACTTTGAGAACGAAGGATGTCCTGCCGCATTCAGGTTGTGTTGTACAGCTGACCTTGAGATAGGAAGATCATCTGGGTAGGCCTGACCCAGTCACATGAGCCCTTCAAAAGCAGAGTTTTTCTTTTTTCCCAGAAGAGAAGTCAGAGATTTGAATGAAGCATGAGAACAATTAATCGTGTCATCGCTGGCTTGAGAGTGGAAAAGGCCACACGACAGAGAATGCGAGTGGCCTCTAGAATCTGAGAGAGGCCGCTGGCTGACAGCCAGCGAGCAAACAGAGCTCTCCTTCCCGTAATCGCAAGGAATGGAACGTTATCAACAAGGATGAGCTTGGAAGTGTTGGGTTGGCCAAAAAGTTTGTTTTTTCCTTACGATGGCTCTAGTAACACTTAGTTGTCTGTAACTTCATTTGAAACAATTTTGTTAGATTGTATTGTGACAGCTGTCATATTGGTATGTGTTTAAAAAAAGCTTATCAAAATTGGTGAATTTTTGTGTAGCCATTTTAAAACTGAAGATAGAAGAAAATATGCAACATTTTTGGCATATTATGCTTTATTATTTCAAGCAAGGTAAAAATGCAACTGAAATGCAAAAAAAGATTTGTGTAGTGCATGGAGAAGGTGCTGTGACTGATTGAATGTGTCAAAAGTGGTTTGTGAAGTTTCACGCTGGAGATTTCTCGCTGAATGATGCTCCATAGTAGCGTAGAGCAGTTGAAGTTGATAGTGACCAAATTGAGACATTAGTTGAGAACAAAGCTATATACCACACGGGAGAGAGCTGACATACTCAAAATGTCCAAGTCAATGAAGTTATTGGTAAAAATGAAAAATATGTCTTGTTTTATGGAAAAAAACTAAACAGACTTTTTGTCCAACCCACTGAATTTTCCTCCAGAGTCCCAGAGTGAGAACTCAGCCCAGCTCACAGTTTCATTTCAACCTGGTGAGTCTCTGAACAGAGGACCCAGTCACGCCATGCCCCAACCACTAACCTACAGAACTAGGAGCTACCAAGCGCACGGTGTTTTATACCGTGGGCTTGTGGTAATTCATTCAGCAGCAGTAGAAAACTAACACAGCCCCCACAGGCTTCTTACTCCGTGGGGAAGCTAAGCTTGCAGGCAGCAGCCAGCTGGGGGCCACAGAGGGGTTTCTAAAGCATGGGTCCAGGGAAGTGGTCCCCATCGTGTAGGTCAAGACTAGTACCTCCCCCATAAACTCCTAAAGATGAATTCTGCTCACACCTACCACCTCATGTTATTCCCCGTGTGCTAAAGTATTGCTTGGTGCTTATGTTTGAAAACTCTGGGCTTGGGTCTCCTGCCTATCTCCTGGCTGCAAGAGAGGCTGGGAAACTAAGCTGTGATATGTAATTGAGAAGTGGAGCCCATAACTACACTGTTCAGATCATGATTACCCACTGAGCCCTTGTAAGCAGTTTATTTTTTGACTGTGTCTTCCCCACACCAACCCCACCCACCATGTTCTTTTCTCATTTCTTCTGGCAACATCATTCTTTTTTCTTAAGGAAAAGCCACTGACTGTGGTTCAGGTCAGGCTCATTCAGCTCTGTTACCCTTGGCCTACTTTTGGCCACAAAAGTGAGCACATGACCCTGGCCTGGCCAATCAGGTGACACCATGCCCCTAGCCACAGTGATTGGTTGAGAGATGAATATGTAACTGAAGCTCAACCAATCAGAGTCTTTCCCAGGACTTTCGTGGCAGAGCTATCAGGAAACACTTGTTTGTTCCTCTGGGGTTGTTGCCAGAAGGAGAAGATGTGAGGTTATGAGTGTACCATTTTCCTACATAGCCTATTCAAGAAGAAGACCAAGTAGATCCAAGACGTGGGGAGACAGACCCAGCCCTGATAACACATGTTGAACTTTTATAACCACCTATGTCAGAGGACAGTTCCATCTCTTATGCTGCCCGGTTGCACTACAGTAAATCCTCCTGTGTGGCTTGGTGGCTAACTTGAGCCAAACAATATGGCTAACACAGACCTGCTCTGCGTCCTGTCCACACGCTGTTGCAACCCTGGAAGCTGGAGCCACTGCCTTTGACTCTAGATCAGAAATTGGTTGTGAGGGACTATGAGAAGCTGACCAGGCTCTTGTCTTATTTCCTGTATTGGCAGCCTCTGCCTTATACCCCAGTATCAATAACTGACGCCCTGTCTTCCTTAATTATCCTGGCCCTTTGCCCTTTCAGCCCTAGCATGGGCGGCCCTTGGACCCAGAGCCCCAGGCCAGAACCCACCACCTGCTGCTGTGTATCCTGGGTTTTGCCTGAGCCCGTCTGGACTTCCATCTATGGTCCACACCAGTCCTAAGTGATGCGCACCACATTCCCCAATCCCTGTGTACTGTGGATCTACCCATTTCATAGATGGCCAACCTGCAGTTACATCAAGTTGAGGCCTCACAGTAGAATTTAAGGCAGCATTTCCCAAGCTGTGTTCTATGGGACACCATCCAGTGAGCTGTAAATCTTCCATTAACCCAGAGGGCAAGCACAAAGCTGCCAGTATTTGTTCCTCCATTTTATATTTTAAAATATAAGCAATGGAGAAGCATTTTACATGGGGTTGTCTTCCACACTTAGCACTCAAGGTAAAAAATTGTGTCTTGTCAAAGTTGCCTTTACTCAACCCTTGGACGGTGCACAGCACCCAGCCGGCAGACCTTCCTCCTGGCAGCAAGCCCATCGGAGCCAGGTTTTCCTCCAGCTCTGGAACACGTTGCTGTTTTTCCAGTTTTGCTCCAGGTGAAAGTAAAGGAGTTGGCTTATTTTAGGGGACATGTTGGGTGGAAAACATGTATCTAGATTTACAGGTAGGGTGGCAAAATGCTCGCTCTATGAGAAGCACGTGGGAGCAGAGACTGACTGAGGGAATGTACCCCAACTCCAGTGTCTCATCCCACCCCTACTCCGGGGCACCAGTCACCGAATCGCTGTGCTGCTTTAATTGCGCGCTCTCTCCTTGCTCCTGTGCAACATGGCTAACCCAGGAATACCAGGAAGTTAGCTACCTCATCTGTTACCTGGAATTGTGACATACGATCTATGTATCGATGCATAAGGGAGCATTTACTAACTACGCCTTTTACTACCATCTGCTCTGTGATATCTGGCCTAACTAATGTGTCTTATTTTAGAATTCTAGCATGTGTTTTTTATTTAGTATTTGTTGCATAGTAAACATATGAATCAAATCATGATGATCCTAATAATTAATAAGAACGAACACTTGGTAAGAGCTTGCCATATGCCAGGTATTTCTCTAGCAGCTTTGCATTTATTAACTCATTTCATCCTCACAACCACCATCATCCCCATTTGAGAGATAAGGAAACTCAAAGACGTGAAGGATTTCTGAATCCGTGATTATAGAGCTCAAATCCCAAGGGGAGGCGTGTGTACTTTGAAAGTCAAAGGAGAGGATGCACTGCATGTGAAAGTACCCATGACATTCAGAGAGAGCCTTTCTGAAAACAGCTGCCATTCGTGGAGCTCTTACCCTAGGCCAGGCACCGATAAGGGCTTGTATCCCTTTTCTGTGTATCACAATAACTCTATGAACAGATGCAGAAACTGGGGCTCAGAGAGATTAGGTGACTACGCTGCCCTCGTATAGATGCAAGTTACCATCATCATCTCCACAAAGAGCAAGGGAGCATTACCCGTCAGGAAAATGGGAACCCAAACCACAAGGAGATACCACCCTGCACCCTACAATTCGGAGGGCAGATGATAACAAGTGCTGGTGCGGCTGCGGAGCATCGGCTGATGCCCTGCTGGTGGGAACGTGGAATGGGGCACCCGCTGCGAAAAACAGTCGGGTGGTTCCTCAAAGGGTTGAAAATAGAGTTACCAAATGATCCACCAATTTCATTCATAGTTACATGCCCAGCAAAACCAAAAACAAGCAAAAACCTGTACACGAATGTTCAGAGCGGTATTATTCATAATAGCCTCAAGCTGGAAACCACCCAAACGTCCACCAAGAAGTGGTCCACCCATACAGTGGATTAGTACTCCACCGCGAAAAGGAAGGAAGTACTGATCCACGCTCCGGCATGGATGAGCCTTGAGAACGTGCAGCTGAGCGGAAGAAGCCAGTCACAAAGGACCACGCACTGTACGACTCTGTTTATATGAGATGTCCAGGATAAGCAAATCCACAGACACAGAAAATGAATCAGTGGGTGCCTGGAGCTTCAGAGAAATAGGAGGATTGGGAGTGATGGCTAAGGGATGTGGGATTTCTTTTTGAGGTGATGAGAATATTCTAAAATTGTGGTGGTGATTGTACAACTCTGTGAATATGACTAAAACCACTAAACTGTACCCTTTAAATGAGTGAATTGTATAGTATGCAAATTATATCTTAATAAGCTGTCAAAAAAAAAGAAAGAGAAAAAAAAGGAAGGAAGGAAGGAAAAGAAAAGAAAGAAAGGAAAGGAAAGGAAAGGAAAGGAAAGGAAAGGAAAGGAAAGGAAAGGAAAGGAAAGGAAAGGAAAAGAGCTCGGGGAGCCTTCCCGACGCTGAAGAGGACCTAGAGTTACGTTTACAAGTCTGGTCCTGTTCCTCCCCCTGAGCTGTGATGACTCAGATAGTTGCCAGCATTATCACCAGGTGCGGCTGAGGCGCATTCCTTGCCTCCCCCTGGAATCTAGGGTGTTGCCTTGTGTTTTCCCACCTTTCCCAGGCATGTTCTGCCCATTTCACCCTGGCAGGCCCAGGATAGAACCCAGCATCACACTCGCCTCTCATGGCTTCTTTCTGCAGGAGCAGACTGGCACTGCTTCCTCCTGCCTGCTGCTTCCCCGCCAGCCCTCCTCCCTTCCTCGCCACCCCCCACCCCCAACCAGCCTTCCCTCCCTTCTCTGGCAGCTTGCCGTGAGACGCATGTCTCAGACTTAAAAACAACGTGGAATTCAGGACATGCACCAGCAGCTGCACCTTGGCGTTTCCTGTGCCGTCAACTCCTGCAAAGATTTGGCGGACATCCCCACGCCCCACTTACCTAGCATAGGAAAAGACAATCACGTGGAGGAGCCACTTAATGGTGCCATAGTTCATGCTCTGGATCCGTATGACTTTGTTTGTCTCATACTGGAGAATAGCGTTGCAGCAGGCTGGCATGGTGAGAGGCTTGCTATCCGCTTGGAGCTGGACCAGGGCTCAACCTTCCCATACTGGTCGTAGCAGGCCCACCAGTAAGAGGAAATGAACCGTCCTGATTCTTAGCAGCAGCCTTTAAGTTTCAGTTCCTCCAATGATGGCAGCGTTGGGGCGGACCCTGGCAGCTGCCCAGTTGTGGCTGGGGATAAACAAGGGAAGCCAAGTCCTACAGGCCTGCCTGGCAGATGACCCCGCCCCAGCTGGCCTCCCCCAGATTCCTGCACAAAGATGGTGTTCAAAGGAAGGACATTTTTAGAATTCTGCCTTTCCCCCTTTTCCTTTCACTTTTTGACTCATTTCCTATGGGGGAAAGAGGCAGCCCTTCAAATGTCAGGAGCCCCAGTGCCTCTACTGTGCCTTAGTAAAAAGCCTCGATCTTTCCATTGCCTCCAGCTCCACTCAGAGACTGATTGATTCATTTCCACAACCCTTTATTCAGCCCAGATATGTATGAACTCTGGGTGAATAAAAGTCTCCCTGCCATCTTTCTCCCCCCACTTCCTCACAACACTCCTGCCTGTTGATAGTAGGGGGAATCAGATTTGCTGTGTGTGGAGGGGGCGGAGATACTTTATTTCTATGCTGGATTTGTTCTGCATGGCCCTCTACAACCTCTCTGTCATGCCCTGTGCCCTGGGAGGTCCACCCATGACCTCGGCCAGTCAGCCTAAGACCACCAGGAACAAACTTGCCATCCAACAGAGCTGGGTTTTGACCCATTCAATGAGGGATAACTCATGCCAGAGGAATAGTGGGGCAGCACCTAACAAAGGGGCAGAGTTATCGCAGGATTCTGGAGGAGAGGGGTGGAGTTTAAATAAATTTATTTATTTATTTTTAGAGAGAGAGGAAAGGAGGGAGAGAAGCATTGACATGCAAGAGAAACATCTGTTGGCTGCCTCTTGTACACACCTTGACCTGGAACCAGACATGCAACCCAGGCATGTGCCCTGACCAGGAATTGAACCTGCAACCTTTGGGTTTGTGGGACAATACCCAACCCACTGAGCCACACCAGTCAGGGCTAGCTTAAATTTAAGTGAAAGCAGATGCTGACAGGCTCAAAGCAAAGCAGGTTTTGAATACAACAGTCAACTTCAGACCTGGATTTTAAAGTGGACCCAGGGCCCTATTGCCTTGGAAGCAATAAAGCTAAGACGTGGAATGTTCCTGGAACCCAGGGGATCTGTGTGCACATCGAGTGCCTTAGATCCTCCAGGCAAGAGTGGAGTCTTTCATCCTTACTGATGCAATTTCAGGTAGCGAAGTTCCGCAAGTCTCTGGTTTTAGAGGATGACATTTCTCAGTGAGTAAGAAAGCAGTCGCCACTCACTCAGAGGTGGAGCACAATCACTTCACAGCTACAGGGAGATATTGTTTCCTCGTATTTTTGCAGTTGACTTTACCCATTTCTGCCCTTTTGGCGTGCTAAGTGGCCAGGGCAATTTTCCAGTCTAAGCTAAATGTTACTTTCTCACCCCTGTGAGCTGCATCAGGGGCTCCCTTGCCTCCTGGCTCCCAGTTCAGGAGACGGGAAAGCAGGAGGACTGTGAGGGTGAATGTGAGCTCTCCTGGCTCCTCTCCTCCCTAGTGCACAGCCAGGGCTTCGGGGCACCACGCCCCCTTCCTTTCAGGCCTAGGGGCAGTAAGGGCTCCCTGCTGTTGCTAGCCCCAAGTGACTCACCAACCTTACTGCTTTTTCTTAACTCTGCTGACACCCGTGATAAACAGCCCCACTGGGGTATGCCGTCATTTTTTGGAAGATACAGTAATCTCATCTGTAAAAAGAGGAGGTCCTGAGCACTCCTGTCAGGGCAGTGGAGCCGGATGGTTAGAATACAGGCACTGAGGGACGGGCCGCCTGGCTTCCAATCCTGGGCTCACACCTTGCCACCTTCGTGACATTGGACCACGCGTGTTCATGATGTTCATTCATTTATTCAGTCATCCCCAAGAGCACCAGCCACTAGTGGATAGAGCGGTGAGCAGGCAGACAACCCGGATGTCCATCAACAGGTGATGGATAAACAAAATGTGGATCATCCGTCCAGTGGGCTATTATTCAGCTGCGAAAAGAAATGAAGACCTGACACCGGCTACAATGTGGATGGACCTTGAGAACATGATGCTGACTGAGTGAGAGAAGCCGGACACAAAGGCCACAGATATGATTCCATTGATAGGAAATGTCCAGAACTGGCAAATCACTTCGGTATTGCCCTTGCCACCAGCCAAAGACATACTTTCTCCAAGTCTTTCTGCTGAACTCTCACCCTCATCCCTCATGCTCTTCCCGCTCTGCTTCCTCAGCCCTCTGTCTGCTATTCCCCCACCCCCAGCACTCAATAAGCTTACTAACGAAGTCTCAGCTGCCAGATTCAGTGGATGTGTTTTATTCCTTATTTTACTTAACCTTTTGGACACATTCAGTATCATCAACCACTCTACTTCTTGGAGCAATTTCTTCCCATGACTCCCCTGAATTCTATTTCTGCTGGTTTCTAATTTTTACCTTTATGACTCTTTGTCCTATCTTCCTATGGCTCTCTTCTCCCCTCAAATGTCAATTCTAGTGAATACTGTCTCAGCACCTTTTATATTTCCATCAGTCAGGACAGGACAGGTTGCGCTGCAATAACAAACAATGCCACAAATCTCATGGCATAAAATCAACGTCAGCTTCTTTCTCATCAACACTAACTGTCCATCATAAGTCACCCAGGAGGCTCTGCTCATCAAAGTCACGCAGAGGTCAAGACCATGGGACAGCCACTGTCTTGAGCTCCAGAATGAAAAAGCTCGCATGTCTTTCAGCAACATGGGGATGTTCTGAGCTAGAAATAATGCACTCACTTCTACTTCTAACTCATTGGTCAAAACTAGTCACTTGGCCCTATTGGACCGACCACCAGGCAGCCAAGAAATGCAACCCTACCACATGTCTCCCACGTAGAAACAGAAGCAGCAGAAGTGTTTGGTAAACAGCACTAATGACTTTTTCATCTTCTCCCTGGAAAGTTTCATGCACACATGTTCTTTTTAGAATCACCAAAACGCTAAAAGAAAGAGAGTGGGTGGAAGGGCCCGTGTGTGTATTATGTGGTTTGGTACGCATGAACTAAAGCTGGAAATAGGACCTACTGCATAATTTGGGCCTAGTGCAAAATGAAACATGGGGTCCTTTATTCAAAGTTAAGAATGTCATGACGGCAACAGCAGATCAGTGAACTGAGCTCAGGTCCCGTATAAGCACGGGCCCCTCTGTAACAGCATAGTTCCCATGTCCATGAAGCTGGCTGTGTTTGGAAGGATATTCAAGATGGTATCTAGGGAGGGAATCGGGGGACTAGTCAGTGTTTTCTTTCCCATATGCACGCATTACTTTAAAAAAAATCACTGATAGGTTTTTAAGAATCTCCAGCTCCAGACCAAACCTGCCTTCTGAGATCCATACCTGGGCAGAACCTCCAGGCCTAAGTATCCCACAGACACTCCAAATCACATCTTCAGAATGGAGCACCTTTCCACAAAACAGCAGTGCAAGGAAGGGCTGATACGAGGGAAGTGGAGAGAGTAGAAGTGGACTGCTTTTCCTGCCAGCTTGGCCATGGGTGGGGGGAGGTAAGGGTGGTTTCTAATGGGGGCACAGAGTTAAGGGAAGACTGGGGAGGTAGTTAAGATGGAAACATTTGAGCCATTCAAAGATGTTCAACAATGGAACACGGATCTATACTCTGCTCTCCCAGCTTGACAACACTGTAATGGAAGTCTTCATGTTCAAACTAACAATAAACCCAGATGAATCACGCAGTTATACATCGAGGCAAACCCCGTAGGTCTCCTTTCACTGACAGGAGCAGAGATTTTCCAGTGGCTGGATATCTTAAAGCTTTAGGTATTCGCTGTGTAATCTACTGGAAGCAGAAAAGGTTGGTTGGTTTGTTTTCTTAAGGATGAAGGGGCTAAGGGAAATTTTCATTAACATAAAAAAGCCAAAATGTCAGATGGACGATATGGAGAATATGTTCTTAAATAAAAGGGTCAGACCTTTTAACTGCATTGAAAGGCGATATATTGTGCTTTTAGAGAAACAGTACTAATCTATGCAACAAAAAGTCAGTGTGTTTTTGTACCTAGTAAAATGTGAAAATTCTCTTGAAAAGTGTAAATATGTAGGTCTAAAGATGGTCAAATAATAAAGTATTTTTTATGTTTATGAAAATGTCGTTATATTAAAAGAAAAAGAGCCTTTAAACTATTAGTTTTAAACATCTCCTGGACGTCAGTAAATGGCATCACTCATCCTATAGGCATTTACTGAAGACCTCCTTTGTGCCAGGACTAGGCCAGACACTGGGTAAGAAGTAACCTAGAGAATGTTTATGGTGTGATTAGTTGTATCTGCACGGTAATTAGTTTCTTTGGGAAAAAGAATAGTATCCAGCTCACAGACAGCAGGATGGAATGAGACAATGAACTGCACATGCCTAGCACTGCCTGGCACGATTGCCTGGCGTCTGGTAAAATATTTGCTCACTCCAACCCAAGCGCCCACAGTAGATTTAAATAGATTAGAGGCATATGACTCTCAGGCAGGGGTGTCAAACTCATTGTCACCGGGGGCCGCATCAGCCTCGAGATTGCCTTCAAAAGGCCAAACGTAATTTCAGCTCCTTAACACCTAAGGAGTAGTTACATTTATACAGTCCTAAAATTATTTCGGCCCTTCGAAGGCAACTGTGAGCCTGATGTGGCCCCCGGTGAAAATGAGTTTGATACCCGTGCTCTAAGGCCTGGTATAACAAAAGCCGCAGCAATAAATTGTAAATGGGAAAATATTGTATGCAAGTCGTGAAAAAACAAGGATTATCTGAACGTGCAAGTGAATTTAGAGGGTAGTGTCTTGTCAAAGGCCCTCTTCAGAGCTCACAAATGCCCTCACTTCTCTCTCTCAGCGAGGTTTTTAGGCTTGTTGATTAATCTACAATATATATAAAGTAAATCTATATTGTCATGTGACTTGTTCCTAAAAATGGACTTTGAAAATAGCTCTAAATATTTGGAACAGAAAAGCTTTGCTGGGAAAGACTGAAAACACTAACGCATTTGAGCCTCGTACGGGTTCCTTGAGACACAAGCGAGAGCGACATCATTTTCTGTAGCAATTATGGCTGTCTGTAGGCGCAAAACAGAGACTCGGCAAAAGTAAGCATGTTTCAGGGCATACGTATAGCAAAAATAAAAATGAATCTTTTAACTCTAAAAAAACCAAAGATGCTCAAAGTGAAACATCAAGGTCGGTGGTCTCTGTTTCTTTGTGAAGTAGGGGGTGAGGTCCTGAGTGGAGTGGGGGGAAGCAGGGGCTTGGGTGAAATTCTTAGTCAAGGGTGTGTGTGCTGGGGGGGGGGGTGCTTATATGTGTTTCTGTTACACGGGCAGAAAGTCAAGTGATGTCCCCTCAGTGGAAAAGGGAATTTTCTGAGGGAACATCGATTGTCTCAGAATTAAATGCATAGGGACAACTGTAATTGAACAACAATGAAAAAAAAAACCCCTCAAATGCAGGAAATGGGGCTCGCCTTTGCAAGAACCTATTACTAGAAACAGAAAGTGAAATGTTCGCACTGAGGTTTCTCTTTCAGTCTGTCTAAAGCTGTGCGGTCCCGCCTCTGCCTGTCCCTCCAAACGCTGGACTTACCTGCTCCTCCGTGGGCACGCGGCCAAACAGAGCTATCTCGGTTCGGTGTCCGCTGTTACCTGCAAAACGCAGATCACTGCCCAATTCCGGAATCCCAGATGAAGGAATCTGATTGATCTGGCTGTTTATCTCTGGTCCAATCAGCTGTAGCTGTGGGCGGGGCCACAAGGTACCGGAGTTGTGAGGGGGGGGGTGGGGGAGACAGGGCTAGGAGGAAGTGGGTGGGGGCGACGGAGAGAGGTGTGGCTCTCTGAGAATAAAGGCTCCAAGGCTGAGGACTGTGGTTACATTCCTCTGCTCCTCTGTCCCAGGTGACACAACTCAGTGCAGTCCAGGCAGTCTCCCAGAGGTCCCTAGAGGGATTGAGCCCCTGACCCCCACAGTAGTGAACTGCTCTTGAATGCCTCCTGTCTCACTGCCCCACTCCGCTTCCTGGCCTCAACCTCCCAAATAAACCACTGGCAGCGAATCCTTGTCTCAGGGTGTGCTTGGAGGAAGCCCCATACTGTTGTTCAGCCTCCCAGGCGGAGGCGAGGGGTCTGGAGCCTATCCTGAGAGCACTAGGAGGTTTGCAAGCAGAGGTGTGATGCAAGCTCGTTTGCACTTGGTAAAGGTGTTCTGGCTGCTCCTTGGAAAATGGGTAGAGGAGGCAAGAGTGGAGGCAGGGTGTCTGCCTTGGGAGAGGGCACAGGGGCACAGAGCGAGGCTGAGGCAGATCCCTTCACTGTCCAGTACGGCAGCCATTAGACAGCACTGGTTTAGGGGAACTCAGAGAAAGGCCACCCACACCAAGGAGGCTAAGTGGAGGCATCAGGGAAGGAGAGGAACCCCAGGAGGGAGTGTGTACCCAAAAGCCAACGATTCACAGATAAGCCAGTGGCCACAGAAGATACCAAGAGCCATTATAAAACTGTGCAACTAAAAGCCACTAGTAAGGACCCGACATAAATGAATGGGACAGGATAGAGTCAAATATTAAACACAAAGGGAAGTGGGAACTTAGTATGTGATAAAAGCGCTAAAAATTAGGGAAGAAAGGAATTAGAGTAGGAGCTCAGAGTCCTTGGCCATTTAGAGGAGGCCAGTGGGGGGAGGCGGGTGGCGTTCTAGCTTTTCATGTTTAAACAGATGTGTGACACGCTCCTGGGCTGTGTTTCTTATGGTCAAGTTCACATACCTATTTGAGGAAGGCTTGGGACCTTGGAAACTCAGTTTCTATGATGAGTTCCTTTTAGAACCTTTACAGAAACACCATCATGCTTGGCCTCAAAAGATGGGATAAGTAAACATGCCTCTGGAGATGGAAATAAGAAATCAGTGAATGAGGGAAACAGCAAAAAATCAGGCTCTGGGCATTCTGGGAAAGGAGGAAACAGCTGTGTGACTTGTGTGCACATGTAGAGAGACCTTTGTACCTTCCGTGCTATCCGTGACAGCGTAACTTAGACTCAGGCTGGATATGCAGGTGAAGAGATTGAACTCGTGATTGCCAAACTGCTCCAAGATGCCAATTATAATGTAGGAAAAGCACAACAAGGAATTGTCTTTCTGTATGAAGTAGGTAAGATTGGACAGTGTGCCAGGCACTCGTCAGTTACGGGATGTGGGTGGGGAAGGCGTTCGGCAAGACTTATTAAAACCACCTGGAAGGCATCGTAGTCAATGTTCCAGAAAGGAATTCCCGCAAACTAGTAGGGAAATGTGGATACAACAAACATCCTGTTTGGTGTAGCGGGTGCTTTCCGTGGTTCAGACAGAATCATCAGCAGGAAGAAAAACGAGAAGTATCTTGGATTTGGAACACCGTCTAATCTGGGGCAGGCAGAAGGGCTGCAGCTGCTGCAGACCTTTCCAATCAAAGTGACGCATCAAATACTCACCAAGACACTGAGGAAAAAGATCGATTATTACATCACGTAGAAGCCAGAGATCTCCTTGAATTTGGCATGATTCCTGAGTTTGTGGGACAGTTGCCTTCGCATTGCCTAGCTGAGAAAACATTCGCACAAGCACTAACTGAGCCAAGCGAGGCTGTTGTTTCCCGGTACCAGGCCTTGCTCAGCATGGGTAAGTGTGAACTGAATGTTACGGAGGATGCTTTGAAACGAAAGACGGGTGCACGAAGTCTATGGTCCATGATGAAAACGCTGTAAGGAACCCATGTCAAAGTCCCTAATTCTGCTGCTGCTGTGTGTGGAGGTTGACAAAGAAGTACTAGAAGGAAAAAATGGAACAAGAAGTATCTGGGCCCTAACAGAAGGATCCTCTGACGCTGAAGAAGAAGGTGGCCTCTCCAAGCAGATGCTGCGAACAGGTAAACTGTCAGACTTTTGTCCTGCGTATGAAGCTTTTCCTTCCGTGTTTAGGATCGTAACTGTCTCCACAGTCTGACATTAGAAGCATTGGGTCGACCTTGGATGGCGCGCATGGTCAGAAGCCGTTAGGATAAAGATCAGGTCATGTGTGTTGGGCAACAGGAGATTGACTGGGACAGAGGACGTTATGTGGACTTCCACGACACAACGCTCAGAGATAAAATGTACGTTATTGTGGTTCAGTTTTTTTCTTTTTTAAATAGTCTTAAAATTCTTAGGAGTTGTTTTAAACAATGTAGGTGTTGCAATACCTGTGGATTTTACAATA